>NC_056731.1:228733361-229068361 GCF_019279795.1 Protopterus annectens
ATATATATATATATATATATATAATGTATATATATATATATATATATATATATATATATATATATATATATATGTATATATATATATATATATATATATATATATGTGTGTGTGTGTGTGTGTGTGTGTGTGTGTGTGTGTGTATGTATCTATGGAATGTTTATTGCTTCCACATTGTACATTCCCTATGGTAACCAGACTGTACTGCATGCTATGTTATTGATACCATCCTGACATCATACAGGTGGGATGGAATACTGTTGACGTCTTGTGCCCATGTTGTGTAGGGTCCTGGGTATGGGACTTGCAACAGTTGGTATTGTATTGCAGGGCAGATCTGTTTTGCTGAGGGCGAAGGGGTGATATCAATACTTACAAGACATATTTAGCTTGGGCCCCCTCACCCCCATTAAGGTTGCCTTTGGTCATATATGTATTTATGTTCTCTTTTATATCTAGAGATATATATTTGTACACACACACACACACACACACACACACATATATATATATATATATATATATATATATATATATATATATATATATATTTATATTTATATTTATATATTTTCATATATATATTTTTCATATATACATATATATATATACATATATATATATATATATATATATATATATATATATATATATATATATATATATATATATTTACACACACACACACACACGCACACACACACACACACACACACACACACACACACACACACACACACACACACACACACACACACACACACACACACACACACACACACACACACACACACACACACACACACATCTAAATGTTTAAATATATTTCCTGTACTGTTGAAAGACTGTGCTGGATGTTATGTTTGTGAAAACATCAGGCTTATATATAAATATATATATATATATATATATATATATATATATATATATATATATATATGACATGGCTTAGTAGAAAATCACTTTGGCTACGGTGTGCAGGGTCCTGGATTTGAGTCTTACAGAGGCTGTTTATTTTGTTGCCGGGCAGAACAAGACCCGTTGGATACAGAGTGATTAAGGCACTTGTAAGCAGTTGTATGCAGGTTTCCGTGGGTTTGGGCAGAGGTAAGCACTGCTAACATCCAGTTACAGTTTCTTTTACTGATTTAGGTTGTCAATTGCTTAACCTGTGTAGGCATTGCTTACCCCTGCGCAAACAGGCTTAAACCCGCTTACTGCTGCTTAAAAGTGCTTACTGCTGCTTACCCCACACTACTTTCTTTAAAAGAAATGAAAAAGGGCTGATAAGAAAGTGGTGAAAAAGGGACACAAAAAGAGAAAGACAGCAGGGAAAATAGCTAGGGAAGTGCAGGATGGATGAAGGGAAGGTCCATAGCTGCCCATTTCTTCTACAGCAACAGCTGTGCATATACACTGATTTGGAGGTAGCTTTGGAAACTCAGACCCCTGATAGTATGGACACATGTATGAAATGGACAGCTATGTATGGGGCGAAATATTTTTGGGGGAACAGATTGCCCTATTTTTTCAGTTGAGAGTGGGATTTTGGGGAAGGATGGTAGGTATATTTGGGAAGGTAGATTGGGTAGGATAACAGATAAGACAGCATACAGGGGTGGTATATGACACATGTGGGGGGTAAACACCTTGATGGAGAGGGGGTGTTTGTAAATCAGAAGCCCATGATCACCCTAGTGGAAACAGTGGGACTGAGGTCCCCACCCATGGGCAGTCACCACTGCACCTTCACAGCCCCGAATGTGGCTGTGCTGGGGGCTGATTACGAGGGCCAGGCCGACCCTCTATTTGCAACATGCGGCCCTCAAGCTAGCATAGAAGATCTCCAAACTCCCTGTTGGAGTTCTAGCCAGTTTGGTTCTTTAAGGGAGATGCAATGATGGCTGCGGTAGGAGGTTCCAGTGGTAAATTTAGCAATTTTGTTGTACAAGCATCCAGTTTGTGTAGGTCTGTCTGTCTAAGGTTAGTAAGTATGGGGGATGCATAGAGTAAAGTGGAGATTAGGCCGGAATTGGCTATGGAGATTCTAGCCATCTTGGTTAAGAATTGGTGTCTTCGATATATTGCACCACGTTTCTTGTGAACTTTTTTATTGTGAGAGATATGTAGGTGTCAAATCTAAGTTTGTTGTCTGTTTCCGCACTGAGTAACTTTGTGTGTTCTGATGGAGAGATGATGGTATCGTCTTTGGCGAGAATGTTAAGTGAGGGGTGTTTTGGGTGGCTTTGAAAGGTTTGAACAGGAGAAGTTTTGTCTTACTTGGGTTGAGTAGGAGTTGAACATTGGATAGCCAGCTGTCTACAGAAGAGAATGATTCCTGTGTGATTTGTTGTAGTTCTGGTAGAGTGGGGACAGAGCAGATGAGAGTGGAGTCATCTGCGTACTGTATAAAAGATGCTTGTGTGGTAGCAGTATGTAGGTTGTTAGTGAAAAGTGGGAATAGCAGAGGGCCAAGGACAGACCCTTGGGGAACTCCAAGAGTAACTGGGAGGTGAGGTGATAGGTTATCGTCCCAGATTACTGATTGCTGGTGTCCGTGTAGATAGTTGTGGAACCAGTTGCAGGCTGATTGTGAGAAGGAGAGGTTGGGGAGAGTAGAGAGTAGTAGCTCATGAGATACCATGTCAAAGGCCTTTGAGAGATCTAGAAATAAGGCAGTAGAGAAGAGGCCATTGTTTTTGTGATGAAGTATAGTGTTGGTGAAGGAGAGCAGAGTGGAGATA
This sequence comes from Protopterus annectens, assembly GCF_019279795.1. Lineage (NCBI taxonomy): Eukaryota > Metazoa > Chordata > Ceratodontiformes > Protopteridae > Protopterus > Protopterus annectens. Next base: position 228,736,106 of record NC_056731.1, read on the forward strand.
GTGCTGTGATATGGCCTGAAACCATGTTGGGTTTTGGAGAGATTATTAGCTAGGAGGTAGTTGGAGACCTGGGTGTTGATACATTTTTCAAGTATCTTGGAGAGAGAGGAGAGGATAGCAATGGAGTGGTAATTGAAGAGGTCGGTGGAGGAAGTGCCTTTGTGGAGGGGAATGATGTGGGATATTTTCCATATCGAGGGAACATAGCCTTCTGTTATGGAACGGTTGATTAGAATTGAAATTGGGTAGGCTAGTGTATCAGCTGCAATTTTCAAGTATTCAGAGGGGAGGTTGTCAGCTGAGAGTTTGGTGGGTTTAAGTTTTGATAATAGTCTTTTTATGTTGGAAGTAGGTATTGAGGTGAAGAAGAAAAGAGGAGTGTGGGGTTTAGGGTTAGGAGTTGGCGGGGCTGTTGTAGGGAAGTGTTGTTTGTTTAGAGATGTTATAGTTTCAGCAAAGTATTTGTTGAAGGATTCAGCAATACTGCTGGAGGAGGGAGGAATGGACAACTGGGGGTATCAACCTTCCCTGGGTGGAGGATAGTGTTAATAGTGGACCAGAATTGCTTAGGGTTGTGGTTGGTAAAGTTTAGGGTGGATTTATAGTAGAGGGATTTGTCTAATTTTATTTGCTTTTTGGCTTTATTGCACAGTTCAAGGAATGATTGCCTATCTGAGTTATTTTTTGCTAGTCACCAATGCTCCCAGACCTTATCTCTGGATTTCATTAGGGTTCTGGTGGTCTTTTGTAACCATGGGGCACATCTGGATCTGACTATGGAATTTCTTACAAGAGCATGGGTGTTTAGGATAAAGAGGAAGGTGCTGTTGAAGAAGTGAACAGCCTCGTCTAGGTTGAGGTATTTTAGTGTTGACCGGTTAATTTTTTGCAGGGAGGAGATGAAGGAGTTGGAGTTGAAGTTGGACCTGTTCTGTATTTGCCTGTAGATAATGGGCTTGAGACTGTTTGTGTGGTGCCGAATTAGGAAAGTGGGGGAGTGGTCACTAAGACTGTCAGGTAAGCAGCCTGCTAGGTAAGAGTGAGGGGCTTTGTTGACTAGGATCCAGTCAAGAAAGGTATGATTCTTAGAGTTTTTTTTGATTCGGGTAGGGGATTGGATGAGTTGAGTGAACCCATGGAGATTAAGGTGAATGGTTGGGAGATTGTTATTACAGGGTAGCCAGTTGATGTTAAAGTCTCAGAGAATGATGGTTTCCTGGGGTAGAGATAGAGTAGCCCAGCTCAAGTGATTTTCTACGGGTGTTATAGTTTGCCCTGATGGGAAATAGCATCCCATGATATTGATTGTTTTGTTTGGGTTTAGTTTGAGATTGGCATAAAGGATTTCTTCATTGTTGTGGTGAAGGGCAGATGTGTTCAGAAGTTGAATATTGAGGTGGTGTTTAAATATCAATGCTACACCACTTCCTTTTTTGGACATTTATCTATGCGAAGAATGTTGTATTCAGGTGGAAGTATTTCCTCACTTCTGATGTGAGGTTTGAGCCAGGTTTCAGTTAGGAAGAGCATATCTGGAGAATATATGCTTATACTGACATTTAATTCTTGGATTTTATTGCATATGCTTCTGATGTTTAGGGACATTATAAGTAGGGATGTTGTTTTTTTGGTTGGCTAGGAGTTGAGCTGTGGGAGGGGGGTGGTGCTTGGACTAGGGTTTGTGGTTGGGTTGTATTTGGGAGTACCAGGATTTGGATGGATGTCTCCAGTGAGGGCTAGTTTATAGAGGGTGTTTAGGATATGTTTTATATACATAGAAAATTCCTTATGGTATCTTAGGGATATTTTATTTTTCAGTGTGTTAGGTGTTTGATAATGAAGTGTGTGTATTGGAAGAATGTTTTTGGTGGCAGGGGTTGTGTAGTTATAGTGTAAATGTTTGAGGGAGGGTGTTGAGAGAGTACAGTGGAAGTTGTTGGGGCATGTAACTGCGCAGACTTGGTAGGATGTAATGTGAGCTAGAACTATGGAGGTTACGAGTGTTATTATATTAGGTAGTAGCATAATTGTGTTGGATGTAGGGGAAGGGGGTGACTAGTGGTATAGCCTAATTGATGGTAATTAGGGGTGGAGTTAAGGCTAAGAATAAATGTAGAGGTACTGGGTGCGGGTGAGAATAGTGAGCAGGGAGGGGAGCGAAGTGAACGTAGCATAGGTAGTGTCATGTTTCGCATCTGTTTTACTGTATGTGGGAGGCAGAGAGAGATGTCATTCCCTGGGTTCTTACCATGTCAGTGTATGTGCTATACGTTGCCTCTTTGCCAAAGCCTGGGCATACTGGACATGCCTCCTTCTGCCTACAGAGGCAGGCTCAGGTTGTTCCTCCTCTGAGTCAGTCAGTGCCTGTGCTGGCCTTGGCAATGGTGGGGAGCTGTGTGGCCCTGCCCTGTGCTGTTCCTGCTGCAGCTGTTTCTGCAGGATCATATTGTGTAGCATGGCACATACAATGAAAATTTGGGTACATGTAGCTGGAGAGTCCTGCAAGGCTCCACTGGATATGTTCAGGCACCAGAACTGTAACTTGAGCATCCCAAACACATGCTCTACTATGATTCTGGTTTGTGTGTGTGCCTCATTATGTAGTTCTTGTTCAGGTGTGTGTGCATTTCTGAAGGGTGTCATCAGCCAGGGGCTTTTGCAGTTCAAGGAATGATTGCCTATCTGTAGGTTATTATTTTTGTTAGTGAGTCAATGCTCCCAGGCCTTATCCTCTGTGGATTTTTCATTAGGGTTCTGGTGGTCATTTGTAACCATGGGGGCACATCTGGATCTGACTATTGCATTTTCTTACAAGAGCATGGGTGTTTAGGATAAAGAGGAAGGAAGGTGCTGTTGAAGAGAGTGAGAGACAGCCTTGTCTAGGTTGAGGTTATTTTAGTGGTGACCAGTTAATTTTTGCAGGGAGGGAGATGAAGGAGTTGGAGTTGAAGTTGGACCTGTTCTGTATTGCCTGTAGATAATGGGCTTGAGACTGTTTGTGTGGTGCCGAATTAGGAAAGTGGGGAGTGGTCACTAAGACTGTCAGGTAAGCAGCCTGCTAGAGTGATGAGTGAGGGGCTTTGTTGACTAGGATCCAGTCAAGAAGGTATGATTCTTGAGGTTTTTTTTGATTCGGGTGGGGATTGGATGAGTTAACGAGTGAACCCATATGGAATTAAAGATTGAGATGGTTGCAGGAGATTATTATTATTACAAGGGTAGCCAGTTGATGTTAAAGTCTCAGAGAATGATGGTTTCCTGGGGTTGCAGAGATAGAGGTAGCCCAGCTCAAGTGATTTTCTACGGGTGTTATAGTTTGCCCTGATGGGAAATAGCATCCTATATTGATTGTTTTGTTTGGGTTTAGTTTGAGATGGGCATAAAGGATTTGAATAGCTCTTTGAGTTTTAGACCCGATGGTTCTGCCTCCCAGTTGCCTGGCAATCAGCAACATGGCCTTGGGAAGAAATCAATGTTACCACCCATGCTTGGTTTGAACAGTGTTTTGCGACCAACATCTCGTGAAGGGATTTTATTGGCTAGTACCGATCCGCAGGAAGAGTGTGGTAGAGTTCAAACCAACTTGACTAATAAAACGAACTTGCAGAAAAAGAATTTCAACTTTAGCGCTTGGACTTGCCAACAGTTCTCTTTCAAACAAAGTACTTTTTCTACTAACTTTAATTCCAGTTGCCACGCTGAACACGACTTTGAAGACCTAAGTGATAGACTCTATGCATACAAAAGTACACAACTAGAAATCGACTATTTGAAAGAATGTGTTCATGTACAGCGTGTTCTTAAGGGTTTACGCTGTTATAAATTTCCCAACAATGTTCTCCCTGGTTCCTCTTTATATAGTAAACTATTTGACATTTTTGACAGAGCAGGCTTGGAAATGCTTGACCTCATGATAAAAGACTATGAGGCCAAAGCCGACTCTTTGTTGAATGAAGTTAACAAATTGAATGACACTTTGGTTAATGATAAGAATGTTATTAGTATTAAAAAGAATTATGACAAAATTTTTCATGAGGTTGACCAATATTGCCTTAAGATTGTCGATTGCAAAATAAGAAAGTTAGAATGAGACCTCATTGAATATAGAGAGGGAACTGCCTATCCAGCACTGGGTAAGGGTAGAAGAACTATGGGGCAGGTTTCAGATGGAGTTGATGATGCTGATAATGTACACAACGTTTCTACACTGCCTGCAGATTTACCTAGGAGGAGTGAGCGGTTAGCCCAAAAAGGGAATAAAAGTACTTTTCAGGGTTTTCACTATCCCCCGGGCAGACCAGGGGGGAGGGGTATGTCACATCAACAGCAGGCATGGAGCAAGATACGCAGATAGAGGAATTAAGCATTATGGCTAGCCCTGATTCTATATGTCCACCTTTGCAAACATTTGGTAATAATTACACAGTTGAGAAGAAGGATAACTTTACTATCTATAACTACACTGACCTAACGTTGACCCACAATTTTTTTGACCTTTTCACCAAGGGTTTTCAGTTTGTGCCTTTACATTCTTCGAACCTGGCAAATGTTCTGATCGATTTGAAATTATTTGTCAGGCACTTAAACCTTGCACTGTACTTTAAAGGGCAACCTTACGTCCAAGAGGGACTTACAAGGGCTAGTACTATTTAACCCCCACACCCTTCCCTTAAAGTGTTTGAGGAGTTGGTTGAGAGGGATTTAAGGAAACAGTTTTCTATTAAACCCCATTCTCTGTTTACCAACTTAGACCTTAAGTTGCAGCATTTAATTACTTTACTTAGAATTGAGGGTGTTAGGGTAATGAAACCCGATAAAGAGTGAGGTAGTGTGGTTTGATGTATACTGTTTAACTTATGATGGACATCTTTATAACATGTTGCATGATACTGAACAATGAGTTGACCTCTAGGAATGAGGTAAATTTAAGCTTATTCTAAGATCAATTTTTATTGTTTGACCATTTGCTGCAGGAATTGCAATTAACGAGAAATTATACAACTACCTGTACGTTAACAAAACCAGAATTCCGGTGATTTTTGGGATACCTAAGACCCACAAAGGACTGGACCCTTTGAAGTTTAGACCTATTGTTTCGGGTGCAGGTGGTATCACAGAACCCCTGGGCAAGTTTATTGACTACACTACTAAAAAATTTGCCTCTACCTTACAATACATTTGTAAAGACTCCTGGGATTTTCTTAGAGGTATTGAACGTAGTTTTTACAAACCTGGTCTTCTGATGGTAACTATACATGTTGTGGAATTGTTTCCCAGTATTCCACATTCCATTGGTTTAGACTGGTTTAATGAGATTCTGGTTTCTCAATCTGGCCTTGGTTCTAATATTATCAGTTTGCTTGTTGAGTTTATGGAGATTGTTCTCCAAAACAATTTCATCTATTTCAACGGTGAAATCTTTAGGCAAAAAAAAGGGTGTAGCGATGGGTGCATCTTGCACCTCACTATACACTTATTTTATGTTACATCACTGGGAGAAGAATTTTATTTTTGCTACTCATTGGTTTCAGCATATAGTGCATTACAAGCGGTACCTTGATGACATCTGTTTGTTGTGGGATGGGACCTTGAACGACTTTTTGGATTTTATGAGTTACATTAATTCCACCATACAATTTCTATCTTTTACTCACACCGTTAGTAACAAAGAATTAAATTATCTAGATGTGACGCTGCTTAAGGATCATGATAATCAGAGTTTCCAGTCTAAGCTTTACAGGAAGACCACTTTTTCTAATTTATATCTGAATTTTGACAGTGGCCATCCTTTCCATCAAAAGAAAGGCATTATTAAAGGCCACTTCATTTGTGCATCCAGGATGTCTAGCACTAATGAATATTTTTTTGATGAAGTGAATTTTTTGAAAAATCTTTTTTTCGAAAGGGGTTACCCTGCTTCTTTAGTTAATCAATTGGCTCAAGAGGTCACTGAAAACAGAGAACGTAAGTATTTTCCGTTGTTGGGTAGAGGTTTGCAGGTGGTTGAGCAAAGTGAGCAACCTGAGCAATTTGAACTTCACAATAGTTTTATTTATACATTTTCTAAAGATTCCCAGCAGGTGGAACAAACGGTGTTGAAATTTTGGCCGGTTTTAACACTTCATGAAGATTTTAAGAATATAGTACAGAAATGTCCCAAATTTGCGAAAAGGAGAGATGTCAATTTAAAAGGGTTATTTGAAAGAAAACAATACACAGAACATGGACATCGTTCTGGCAAACTGGGTACTTACAAGTGCGGAGCATGCAAACAGTGTGCATTCATATTTAACGATAGTCCCCTATACATTCCATCTAGGAATTTTAGGTTTGACTCGGATGGTTATTACAATTGTGGGACAAAGGGCATTGTATATTTAGGATTATGTACCCAATGTCCCAGTTTTTATATTGGGAAGATGGAGAGATCCTTAAGGAAAAGAATCTATGAGCATTTATATGACATCTCCAAAAAAAAGGAAACCAATGCCTTTTATAAGCATCTTACTGTTTGTCCTAACATGCAGCTTAAATTTGTTGTACTTGAACAGTTGACGTAGGACACCAGGGGGGGAGACTGGGAGACATGTCTTGAGTATAGGGAGCTCCTATGGCAACTTAGATTGAATGCTACAAGGCCCCCTGGCTTGACTGAGAACATCAACATCACTAGTGTGCTCAGGCTTAGGAAGGCTAGGCTATAACCAAAAAATAAATGATAGGTTTAAAACAATTCCAGCAGGTGTCATAAGCATGTATTCACCTTATCATATTTACTTTATCATAAATATTTACAATTAATTTTAACATTTAAAAGTTTATTTAATCTTTTTATTACACATTAGTAAGGTTCCTACTCAATAAGAAACCTTTAATGTTTTTTTAAAAGTTTTTCAAATGCTTTCAAATTATGCCTTTTTAACTACTTATTAGACTAATTGATCAAGGTATCATGTGACTATAAGGGTTACATTTAAATCTATGTTACATTGTTCACTTTTTATCTTGATAAAGCCTGGTATTAACCAGGCGAAAGCACTTGATTCACCTAGTTCTGTGGTTAAATAAAAGTTTTCGTTTTTTATTCATTATTTTTTGTTGGCTGATTCTCCTTTCCGTGGAGTGTGTTCGGATATAAAGGATTTCTTCATTGTTGTGGTGAGGGGCAGATGTGTTCAGTAGTTGAATATTGAGGTGGTGTTTAAATATCAATGCTACATCACCTCCTTTTTTTGAACAATTTATCTATGCGAAGAATGTATTCAGGTGGAAGTATTTCCTCACTTCTGATGTGAGGTTTGAGCCAGGTTTCAGTTAGGAAGAGAATATCTGGAGAATATATGCTTATGCTGACATTTAGTTCTTGGATTTTATTGCATATGCTTCTGATGTTTAGGGACATTATAAGTAGGGATGTTGTTTTTTTGGTTGGCTAGGAGTTGAGCTGTGGGGGGTGGTTGCTTGGACTAGGGTTTGTGGTTGGGTTGTATTTGGGAGTACCAGAATTTGGATGGATGTCTCCAGTGAGGGCTAGTTTATAGAGGGTGTTTAGGATATGTTTTATATACATAGAACATTCCTTATGGTATCTTAGGGATATTTTATTTTTGAGTGTGTTAGGTGTTTGATAATGGAGTGTGTGTATTGGGAGGATGTTTTTGGCGGCAGGGGTTGTGTAGTTATAGTGTAAATGTTTGAGGGAGGGTGTTGAGAGAGTACAGTGGAAGTTGTTGGGGCATGTAACTGCGCAGACTTGGTAGGATGTAATGTGAGCTAGAACTACGGTGGTTAGGATTGTTATTATATTAAGTAGTAGCATAATTGTGTTGGATGTAGGGGAAGGGGGTGACTAGTGGTATAGCCTAATTGGTGGTAATTAGGGGTGGAGTTAAGGCTAAGAATAAATGTAGAGGTACTGGGGGCAGGTGGGAATAGTGGGCAGGGAGGGGAGCGAAGTAAGCGTAGCATAGGTAGTGTCATGTTTGGCATCCGTTTTATTGTATGTGGGAGGCAGAGAGAGATGTCATTTTCTGGGTTCTTACCATGTCAGTGTATGTGCTATGCATTGCCTCTTTGCGAAAGCCTGGGCATACTGGACATGCCTCCTTCTGCCTACAGAGGCAGGCTCAGGTTGTTCCTCCTCTGAGTCAGTCTGTGCCTGTGCTGGCCTTGGCAATAGTGGGGAGCTGTGTGGCCCTGCCCTGTGCTGTTCCTGCTGCAGCTGTTTCTGCAGGATCATATTGTGTAGCATGGCACATACAATGAAAACTTGGGTACATGTAGCTGGAGAGTACTGCAAGGCTCCACTGGATATATCCAGGCACCGGAACTGTAACTTGAGCATGCCAAACACATGCTCTACTATGATTCTGGTTTGTGTGTGTGCCTCATTATGGAGTTCTTGTTCAGGTGTGTGTGCATTTCTGAAGGGTGTCATCAGCCACGGCTCCAGTACGTAACCACCATCCCCCACTAAGTGGCCATATAGGATGTCCCCACTGGCAAATCTCTGGTACAGCTGCGTTGCGTCATATGCCAGATGTGGGAGTCATGATAGCTTTCAGGGCTGGCAGCACACACATTCATTATAATGCCCTAGGCATTGCACATGACCTGGCAGTTGATAGAGGGGAAGCCCTTGCTGTTTATGTATACCCTACCCTGCTCACTGGGTGGTCATTTGATGAGTATGTGCGTGTAGTCTATAGCACCCACTACCTTAGCGTATTCTGCTATTTGGTGGAAGAGATGCATATTGCTGGTCAAAGCCTCATGGGTATTGTGGAAAAATATGTGCTCACCGACATATGCTGACATGGCATCCAGAAACTGCTGGAGTACATTGGATGCTGATGCCTGTGAGATCCTCATGATATCCCCAGTTGTCCTTTGAAAGGTACCTGTGGCTAGTATTCTTAAGCCTACACATACCTTGATATCCACTGGGATGGGTTCCCCTCTGTTGGTTCTGTGTGTGAGGCGTGGCCAGCACAGCTCAACAGTTTGTTGTAGGAGGTCCCTGTCCACCCTATAGCGCTCCACTATCTCAAGCTCATGTAGCCTTTGGTAGGTTACCCTGGGTCTGTACAGTCTTCTCCTTCTGCTCACTGTGGGTTGGTTGGTCGTCAGCATTCTCATCTTCACCACCCTCAGCCTCTTCCACATATTGATTTATGAGAGCAAAAGTAGCCCCTATCATTTTGTTGCTTTTGTTAGGTAAAATTTCCCTGTTTGTGTACACTGGTGGTGTAGAGTTTGTGGGAAAAAACAGAGTGAAAGGTATTTGCATAGTTTATAGTGGAGTGCTGGGCTGGGCTGCTGCCTGTGTAATTGGCTGATTCCGATACATTTCACCTGCCAGCTATGCTAGTTCTCCTTGATTGCATTCCTACTTCTGTTTTTCCTTCCCATTGCCTTCCTGTTTAAGCCCCGAGGCGCACCACACAAACCCAGTGCTCAGATATGAACGGAGCTGCTCTTTCCTGGTTTTTTTTTTTTTTTGTTTAAAACCCGGTGTGCGGCACACACACTCGTTTAGGCAATGTAAACACGTCTAGGCAGCCTCAGACACACCCTTTTCCTTAGCTGTGCTTAGCTAAGAGCAAACACGGGCCACAGAGCACCAATAAGCTTACAGCATGCATGACACACCCCCTTATGAAGTCATCTCGCTCTTAGGCTTACACCATGGTACTACTGTACCTACACGGATGGGTGCAAGCTAGCATTGAGGGGAAATCTGTGATTCAGTATCATTCCCCTCATTTGCATAGAATTGACTGCTAATGCATGGTTACAAAACTGACACTCAGCCTTCCCCCTTAGCAACCACTATTTCATGATCTAGTTGTGTTATGCATGCCATTGACTATTATGGCAAAATGATGATTTTGGTTTAAAAGCTTATTTCCAGCTTTTTGTATTATTTTCAGGCTGATCCCGTTTGTGCACCACTGCCCTATGCTTAAACGGCTGAAATTGGCCAAAAAAGTACTTTTTTTATAATTGTGAAACTAATTTTCATGCTGAATATATTTCTTCAGTCTACACTATTCCTGCACGGATGCCTGCCTGCATCCTGGATTGCTAATTCACCTCATTTGTATGGTTTTCACCAGCATATGAGATAATTAGCATACAGGGGCTGTGTCCATGCAGGAATAGTGCTGGAGTGCACGTGCACGTCCCTGGAGTTCATTCCTGGATCGCACATCAGCCATATTGCCTGCAGCAGCTCTTGCACTATTCCTGCACGCCATGCAGAGCTTGCTGAATCCTGGGGACTGATTGCATTCAATGATATTGTTTGCTCTTTTTTTGTTATCGTCAAGGGGACCAGGGGAATAATTGCTTTCTTTGTGGTAGTCAATTTGGTATCTTATTTATTTATAAAAATAAACTGTTTTCTAAAATACATTCAAGTAACATAAAATATGTACTTATCTCCCTATTACAGAATTCAGATTTGATTGGAAAAAATTATCCTACTCTATCACAGTCTTCTTCTAGGGGATGCATGTATTTAAAGATATACTGTCAACCATGCACATAATCAGTCCTATTGATAAATCCAAATTAACTTAGCAGGAAAACTATCACTGATTTTAATGTAAGAGTCCAATTTTCATCAAGGAGATGAAGGACTCTGTCCACATACATAGACAGTCTTTCAGTCTTAGAGCTATTTGCACTAATTATTGAATGGAATGGTGGTCTCAGTTTTAATTTTTTTAAATTTAAAAGAAACCAAAACAATTATATGAAAAACAGAATATAAAAGTAGAAGCAACAAAATACCAGTGCATCTCCTGAAAAGTGACTTTCAGCTGATAATGTGCCTAGAAATAGTCTGTAAGTGTCCTTTAAGCTGGAACTGTTAGGAAATGGTGATGATAGTTTATCAAATGACCATTCTGAGCAAATTGCAAAGTTGGACTTTGCAAAAGAGGATATAGTACGATGACTAAGGTGTCATAGGGGATTATGAATGGATCGCCGATCATAACCTGCTTATTATGTGCTCAACATATGGATGTCAAGAAATTCATCAGAAGAGCAAGGCTCAAGACCTGAATCTTGGGATCCATGTCAAGAACCCATAATTTAGGGTTATGATCAGACACTCAATAATTTTTTTTCTTAGTGCATGGAATTTTATCTGCTCCATGTACTAATAGTTACAGGAAAAAGCATAAAGAGATTTGCCAGCTTTGATGCCTCAAAGCACTTAGCAAGTACTGTCAGAAAGACAGTGTACAAATGTCTCTTATGTTTATGCTCACATTGCCATGCCTCTCAACTGTCCAGATTTTCACAGAATGTCTAGATTTCTGGCTCATAATTTTGGATAGTTTGTCATAAAATCTGTGGTTTTCTGGTAAATCACTGAAGACTGAAGTAATGACATAAATTTGAGTTTCAGACTTCTTAAACTTCAGAAAATGCAGGCTAATGCAAATCCTGTTATTTTATCAACTTTCTAAGTTTATAAGTCAGAGACACATTAGTGGAAAACTAGCAGGCAGAGTCAAATCTGTTTTTATTCTGCCACTGTCATTTGCTGTTCAGGACTAGACAATTTGACTGCCTAGCATGAGACTTGGGGTGCAGGGGGTGCTTAAAATTTTTTATGATTGGGTCTTGCACTATAGCAGCTCTTAACTAAGTTGTCTTTTTTAGATATTGAAGCATAATCACCATGCAATTATACAGCCAAACTGGAGGCTAAGCTCTCTCAACCCAAGACTGGACCAGGCAGTCAAGAGGAGAAGGGAATTACTTGCATCACACCACCAATCTCACAAAGACCTATGAAACCAGCACCGGCAAAATACACACATAAATACACGAAAACATACACAGAAGCTCTAAATAAAAATCTGCAAAAGCAACGGAGACCTCCAAAGCAGGCATCCAAGCAACCTCCACCCCCAACACAAATCATGAAACACATACTTCACAAAACCAGTGTGCCATGCAATCACAGCCATTAAAACAAAATAACATACCCAACACACTAGTAATAGGTGACTATAGTCAGGCACACTGACATCCCACTCACTAGGCTGAACAAGGAGAATGTTACTGTTAGCTGCCTGTTGGGTGCCAGGATCCACCACATAACACAGGCACTCAGATCACACCAGAACAAGTACAAATATGACTCTGTCATTGCCCATGTTGATATGAATGACCTGAGTGGTACCTCACTGGACTACATGAAAAGAGACATGGAGGAGCTCTCTGATCACATAGCCCAGACCAGTATGACCATAACCCTGAGTAGCATCCTGCCCTCAGCAAGAATGATACCACTATATAGAGAAACAATTATCAATTTCAACAATTGGCTAAGCTTCTGGTGTCATTCAAAGGGGATCCATTGTCTGTCAGCCTGGGATGACATGCTCGACAAGCCACGCTGCTTCGCTAGAGACGGCTTGCAACTGTCACCCTTAGGCTTTCAAATACTGGCCAAGGCTCTTGCCACCCCCATAGTGCCTTTTTTAGGCACGGCTCAAAATACAAACCCACCGCCGTAAATAGAGCAAGTAACAAAAAACTGAGGGTAATGCTACTCAATGCCAGAAGTCTAAACCTCAAAATGCACGCACTCGAGGCTCTCCTCAGTATGGAGAAAATCGATATATGTGCAGTAACAGAAACCTGGTTTAAGGCTCCAGAGAGCACTCCAGCACTACCAGGCTACAAATCATACCATACATTTTGGCCACAAAACCTGGACCGAAATACAGAATGCGGGGGAGTATTCATATTCATCAAGGATACCCACACCACCAGGATAGTGGCACAGCACTATGCTTCAGAGATCATCCACATGCAACTAACAACGGGCAAAACAGCTATTCAAATTATAGCTTTCTACAGATCACCCATCATGTCCCAGGACCCCCACTCCACATTCCTGGAAACACTGGGAAACATAAAGGTCCTACCAAATGCCCTGATATTGGATGATTTCAATTACCCAAAAATTAATTGGGAGAACTATTCTAGTACAAACTCCCTTGCCCAACATTTCCTAGAATTTATAAACTTAAATGCCCTGGATCAACTGGTCAACACCCTCATCAAAGGTGACAACATATTGGACCTGGTCATCACCAACATGGGCGACTGGTGTTCCACACCGGACGTCAACCCCTCATTGGTTAGATCTGACCATAAACTAATCACTCTGGATATACACATTCTGCCACCACCCCCGGTCAAAGAAACCACAATGAAAAACTTTGCAAAAGCAAACTTCACATTACTCAAGACCGAGGTGGGAAGTTTCAAAGCCCACAAGCTGCAACATCCTTTACTAATGCACTCTACGGGCACCTACAAGAATGCATGGATCGTGCTATCCCAAACAAAACCAAGACTCACTCCTCCAAGAAAAGGAAACCAGTCTGGTGGACCCCTGCCATAAACAAGCTATACAATAGAAGGAGGAAACTAGTACAGAAAAGAGCACAATCCCAAGAAGGGAAGACATCCCTGACCAGTATCAGCAAGAAACTATGTTCCCTCATAAAATCATCAAAGGCTAGCTTCAAAAGAAAAATTGCTATGGACTCCAAAGATAACCACAAGGCATTCTTTAGCTATGTCAAGAATCTAAGTGCAATTCTCAGATCTGCTCAGAGTTAGTGCAGAATGGCACAAAATACACTGAACCGACCAATATAGCCAACATTCTGGCAAACAGGTTCAGTGCAAACTTCACCCTCCTCTCACCCTCAAAAGGGCCCATAACTATACTAGAAGAATGCAGTGCCCCTGAAATCACAGACACTCAGGTTAAAACAGCCCTCTCCAAAGTCAAAAACACAGCATCAATGGGACTGGATGGTGTCCTAGGCTGCATCCTACATGAGCCCAAAGATTAACTAACCTCTCATCTAAACACAATGTTTAAACTCAGCCTCTCCACAGGCTATGTACCCACAGAGTGGTGCACAGCAATGGTTATTCCGCTCCACAAAGGTGGAGCCACAACAGACCCTGGGATCTTTTGCCCTATAAGCCTGACTAGCTTGGTTTGTAAAGCTATGGAGTGCATCATCATGGATCTCATTAACAGAGACATTGGGAACCACCAAACACTGGACCCTACCCAGTTCAGCTTTGTTAAGGGCAGATCATGCCTCCTAAACCTGGTGGACTTCTTTGAGACAGTTACCAAGGCTATAGACAAGGGAAAGGTGGTCCACACAGCATACATAGACCTCACAAAGGCCTTCAACACCATTCCCCACTCAGGTATTATAGACAAGCTCACCAGCCTGAACATAAACCCCTATGTCATGAGATGGGTTGCCAACTGGCTCATGGACAGAACCCACATGGTAAGAGTTGTGGGAGCTAGGTCTGACTATAAACCGGTTACAAGTGGCATTCCCCAGGGCTCAGTCCTAGGACCCCTCCTATTCGGCATATATTTCTCAGAGGTACAGGCAAGCTCAGGAGGACTATGGCTGACCAAGTTCTCAGATGACTGCAAACTACGGGCTGTAATTGACTCTCCGGTTGACACCGACATCCTCCAAAAAGGGTCTCACTGAGACAGATATCTGGTGCCAAAATCATGGCCTCAGGCTAAATGCCAAAAAGTGCATAGTCATCTCCTTTGAAAAAAAACAAAGTACGCACAAACTATGTAACCAAGTGCAGAAAAAATAAACGTTGGTAGCACACGGCTGACAGCAATAATCGTTTACTACAAAACAATAAACAAAAATCAAGTAAGCACTTTTAAGGATCAACTCTGCTTCCTCAGACTGATACAAAGAAACTCTATAGAAAGCACTTATTTAAAACAATTCAAATGCCAATCACAGAAAAGCATTAATTAAAGCATTACATCTGTCATTGCCTTCCTTAAAGGCATATGTGCATATTTAAAAAGTAGTACATAAATAAATGTTTAAAATGTTAAAATATAACATATTCAACAATAAACAACCATAAAAATATTGAATAGTGTTAAACATAAATATTATAAGGGGAGAAGAACACTCACTGTTTCAGGGCTCTATTTTTTAAAAATGGTTTTAAAGACACCATGTTATTAAACCCTTGTGACTTGTCTGCCTGAAGTCTAATAATCCATTGCTGTTCTGTCGCCTCAGTATAGTTTTTAAAATTGCTCCCTCTCACACTCACATATACTTTCTGTAAGACAAAAAACTTAAATTTATTGCAAGGGACCATTGTTGTTAACATGCATTGCTAATGCATTATTCTCTTTTCCATTCTTGATATCCCTGAGTTGCAGGGGCGGCCCGTGCTATTGGACTGCCGGACTGCAGCCCCCTCAACAAAAAAAAAAAAAAGAAAAAAAATTTTTTTAAATTTGCGCGGCAGTCCAGGTAGGGAAACATAGGAGACGTCTGTGCACTGTTAAAGTGCACAGACTCGCTGGGAAAACGCATCGGGGCCGGACTGCAACAGCAGCAGTCAGTCTCTCTCGTCGGGACTGTGGATTAGGGTTTGGATCACGGGACTGTGGATTATTGCGCAGGCATTTGGATTACGTTATGGAGAATGGGCAGCAAGGACAGGTAAGTGTGTTAGTTATTGTTTAGAATGGTAGGGAAGTGTGTGAATGAATGCCTATTTGAATGGACTGGTGTGTGTTTATTATGGTAGGGAAGTGTGTGAATTAATGCCTATTTGAATGGACTGGTGTGTGTTTATTATGGTAGGGAAGTGTGTGAATGAATGCCTATTTGAATGGACTGGTGTGTGTGTGTGTGTGTGTGTGTGTGTGTGTGTGTGTGTGTGTGTGTGTGTGTGTGTGTGTGTGTGTGTGTGTGTGTGTGTAAATGCCCCAGGTGGTGTGGTAGGGAATACCTCAGGCTTGAACCCTGTATGCAGGTGTTGAAGACTTGAGTTCCCTACCCACCACCATTAGTAAAAAAAATTGCAGATTTTTGCCTCATATTTGATCTGATCTGTTCCTCATAATATCTGTCGTTTGTAAATGCTGCAATGCTTGATATTTGATGGTGTAGTAGTAGCATTGTTGTCTCATAGCTGCAGGTTCTCAGGTTTGATTCTTGGCTGGGGTTTCTTCTTTGTTGGGTCGTTTGCGGGTTCTCAGGTTTGATTCTTGGCTGGAGTTCCTTCTTTGTGGGGTCTGTATCTTCTCCCTGTGTTTGTGTGGGTTTGCTTTTGTGTCCTCCCATGTTACGAAGACATGTCTGCATTATTTCTTCCTGGGCTTCTGCTGAAAATTGTTTTTTTGTTCCAAGTCAGACTGTCCAGATTAACAAATGTTAAATAAAATTGACAGGCATTTGAATTTCAGACTTCAGGTTTCTGAATGTTTGATGCCTTATATATTTGATGGTCCAGTGGCAGTATTGTTGCCTCATAGCTACAGGATTTGTGGTTTGATTCTTGGCTGTGGTGCCTACTTTGTGGAGTCTCCATCTTATCTCTGTGTTTGTGTGGATTTGCTCTGGTATTCTGCCATTTTACAAAGACGTGTTTACAGTATTTCTCCCTGGGCCTCTGCTGAAAATTGTTTTTGTTCCACCAGAAGTAAAATTGACAGGCATTTGAATTTCAGACTTCATAGTCTTCAGAAAATACATAGTAAAACAACTTTTTATTCTAGCAATAAATATATAGTAACACAACCTTTTATTATAGCAATTTTTTATGTTTATAAGATGACTATTGGAAATTTTTCCTTATTTTTGGGACTGTAATACCCTGTTAGTGGCTTTGTCCAGGTTGACAGCTATGGCAAGAACTGAATTCACTGAATATGTTTGAGGGCTGTATTCCCTCATTACTGGGTTTGTCCAGGTGTTTTGTGCTAAGGGGTTGACAGCTATGGTGAGAACTGAATTAATTAAATGATAGCCATTTAAGTTTCAGTCTTCCTCTCATTCACAAAACAGCTGATTTGGCATAGTGGTATGTTGCTCTTGACTGTTTTGCACAGGGACCTTGTCTGTAAAATGTACGATGGTAACACAGCATTTTTCTTTCACAAAGCAGGTGATTTGGCATAGTGGTATGTTCTGACTCTTTTGCACAGGGACTTTGGCAGTAAAATGTATGGTGGTACCGTGGTAACACAGCATTTTATTCTAGCAGCTTTCCAAGATTATACAAGCAATGTTTAATGTGTCCCTGGTTTTTGCCCTTTTGACCCACCCCAATAAATTTTGCTTTTTCCAGACTTCTTGTGCTGCGAAGTTGAGATGCAGTTGAGTATTGAGCAGATTTTACAAGGAGCTGAGAGCTGCCAGGGAAGAGAAGTTTAGTGCTAATAGCACAACAGGCTGTGTGCTTGCTTTTGATGTAGAAGGTTGTTGGTTCTACTCCCATAAGGGGTGAATGCTAAAAGTTAAGATACTAATTATGAGCCTGTTATCAGTTTGCCGTCCATTTCCTATTGCAATATTACTAGCTTATTTTTAATGTAATTTAGGCAATTTATTCCACAGGGGCATCAGACACTTTATTGTTCGATGAAATCATGAAATGTAAAGGTGATTGCTAGCACCAACCTCTTCATTACAGATTTATTTAACGTGGAATTATTTAGATGACTTTTTTACTACTTCAGAGATTGTGCATATTTACTGATAATGGTGGACTGTAGAATTGTGCATATTTACTGATAATAGTGGACTGTAGAAGTTTGAGTAGACTTTTATGATGGAAATGTTCTGAATTGGACAGTTTTGTTTCATTGTTTACTGGAAAAATGTTCAAAGCAATAGGAAGGTGTATCAAAGAGCACATGTATGTTTCATATGCAAGGGGCCTATGATTTGAAAACAGCCCAGAATTCATTTTTATCTGCCATGAGTAAAATGTATTTTCTTTGAATGCGGATTTTAATGTTGTTTCAGTGAATGTGAGTTTCAAGGGCAGAGAAGGTTTAACGCCAAGTTTGTTATGTCTTAGTGTTTGTGCTGTAAAATGCAAAAATAAAACTTTCAAATGAAGTTCAAATCATCATAGAAGTAAATCAGTATGCACATTAGTGTTTATGGTAAATGGAGTGAAATAGCAAATTAATGGATCATTGGAATGGCTGCAGGGAGGCTCCATTCGACCAGGGTTTTGTGAGGGGGAAGGGCAGCAAACTTAGACAGCCCCAGCTGAACCATACCTCCCAACTGTTCAGATTTTCAAAGAATGAATAGATGTTTTGCTTCTTATTTTTGATTTGTTCCTCATAAAAATTTGTGGTTTTCTGGCAAATCATTTAGGAATTAAGTCACTAAATAATGACACACCTAGTTTCAGACTTCATAACCTTCAGAAAAATGCATGCTAAAGTAAGACCTGTTCTATCAACTGTCCCAGTTTATAGAAGAGCATTTTAGTACTGTTTATATGTTCCCCCCAATTTATTTGGCCTTGTCCAGATTTATGTCCCAGTTTATACAAGAGCAATTTTTAGTACTGTTTATATGTTCCTCCAATATATCTGGCCTTGTCCAGATTTATTGCATTAACAGGTTGAGAGGTACATGCAAATAAATTGCTTTATAGAATTAGGCATAGCCAAACCTCTGAACTGCCCCTGATTTTGACTCAAAATGTTGCTCTTCCCCTAATGATCCCTCCGCAAAATAGCAATTTTGGAAGAAAACATGGAGGGTTTATAATTAAGAAATAACTGTAATAATCAGATTACTTGTATTTCAGAAATGCATGTAGATTATTTTATTTTGTCAGCTGCTCAAGTTAGCAGTACTAATATTAAAGTGTCCCTTCTTTGACAGGTTCCCAGCTGTATTGTGTTGCTATTTTATATTTTTACATTACATTTTTTGGTCCATTTTTCATAAAATTGTGTTTTTTTGGCAAATTAGTGACAAGTAATTAAAGACTGAAGTTAGAAAATAATGACAGACATTTGAGTTTCAGATTTCATACCATTCAGAAAATTCATACTAATGCAAGACCTCTATTAGCTTTCTAAGGTTATAAGAGCGATATTTTAAAAATTGTCCTTATTTTTGGGCCTTTGTCCCATTTCTTAATATGACTTTGTCCAGATTTCTTGCTCTGAGGTTGAGAGGTATGACAAATGTGTCAGAGCCATCACAAGTCAGCCAGAGACATTTCAAACTGTGATATACTTGTTACACCCCACTCCCCCATGTAGTGACTCTGGATGTGTCGAAGCAAGGCAAGGAGTAGTTATGCAGTGTAAATGTGCAGAGAATCCCACCCATCCAAGGTAGACACAAGTACTAGAGTGGCTTTTTATCTGTCCTTGATTTTTGCAGAATGGTCTGGTTTCTGACATATTTTTTGTACTGTTGATTTATGCTTATTACGCAAAGAGCATGTTGCTCTGTGTTTAAGTAGCAATACTTTAATGACCATCAGGTAAGCTTGGCTGAGATTGCAAGATGCAAGTAAGCTTTAATAAGCATACTGTTAAAGAATTGCCAACATTGAAAGCCTTTCTGTTGCCATGTAGAGAATACTTAACTAGATAATGTGTAAGCCTTGGGTATTGAAATGCATATGCCAGTATTTGTAATAAAGGACAGAATTACATTATTTTAAGAGCCTCATTACACTTGGAGACTTACAGTCATCTCTGCAGGCTTTAACCATAAGCCGTATGCCAATCGTGTGGTCTATAACCTGTACAGTAATCCTTTTAAGCAATGTATCTTGAGCTTATTTCTTGTTTGCTTTTCATTTTTTACTTTGATCATGTTTTCCCCATGAAACAAGTAGTTGTTAGACAGCAGGTCTTTTTTTGGATAAGGAACATTTTACAAGTGGGGCATTAGAGATTTCTACTTTCAGCATGTTACTTTAATAAAGCTGAATATAAATTATAATTAGAACTGCAGTGCAAGAAGTGGTTTGAGTTGAGTGCTGCTTGTTTTTCTTATACTTGATTTTGACTGGCATTCCATTAATGTATTTAAAAAAAAGTTATTTATTTCTTCATGCCTCACAACCTTTTTTGTTTCCATCTAGATATTAAGCTGTCATGCAGCCAATGCATTGAAATATTTTTATTCTTCTACACTTCATTTTGTCTTGATTGGACTCTCATAATGACGGTTTGGCACCCAGGGCAGTATATTTAGTTTTTGTGGTTTGCTACTACAGGTGTGTGTGTGTTAGGGAATACCTCAGGCTTGAACCCTGTACCTTGTATGCAGGTTTTAAAGACCTTAATTCCCTACCCACCACCATTTGTGAAAAAAAAACAGCAGATTTTTGCCTCATGTTTGATCTGATCTGTTTCTCATAATATCTGTGGTTTGTAAATGTTGTAATGCGTGATATTTGATGGGGCAGTTGTAGCATTGTTGCCTCACAGCTGCAGGTTCTCAAGTTTGCTTCTTAGCTGGGGTGCCTTCTTTGTGGGGTCTTTATCTTCTCCCTGTGTTTGTGTGGGTTTGCTATTGTGTCCTCCCATGTTACAAAGACATGTCTGCATTATTTCTTCCTGGGCCTCTGCTGAATTTGTTTTTTGTTCCAAGTCAGACTGTCCTGATTAACAAATGTTAAATAAAATTGACAGGCATTTGAATTTCAGACTTCAGGTTTCTGAATGTTTAAGTCTTTGCATATTTGATGGTGCAGTGGTAGTATTGTTGCCTTACAGCTGTAGGTTTTCTGGTTTGATTCTTGGCTGGGGTGCCTTCTGTGTGGAGTCTGCATCTCCTCCCTGTGTTTGTGTGGATTTGCTCTGGTGCCCCGTCATTTTACAAAGACGTGTCTGCAGTATTTCTCCCTGGGTCACTGCTGAAAATTGTTTTTATTCTGTCAGCAGTAAAATTGACAGGCATTTGAATTTCAGACTTCATGTTCGTCAGAAAATACATAGTAACACAACCTTTTATTCTAGCAATTTTCTAAGTTTATAAGATGAATATTTGAAATTTGTCCCTATTTTTGGGACTGCATTCCCTCATTATTGGCTTCGTCCAGGTCTTTTGTGCTAAGGTTGACAGCTATGGCAAGAACTGAATTCACTGAATGTTTGAGGGCTGTATTCCCTCATTACTGGGTTTGTCAGGGTGTTTTGTACTAAGAGGTTGACAGCTATGGTGAGAACTGAATTCACTAAATGATAGCCATTTAAGTTTCAGTCTTCCTCTTTTACAAAGCAGCTGATTTGGCGTAGTGGTATGTTGCTCTGTTTTGCACAGGGAGCTTGGCAGTAAAATGTATGGTTCTAGCAACTTTCCAAGATTATACAAGCAATGTTTGTGTCCCTGGTTTTTGGGCTTTTGACCCCCCCCCCAATACATTTTGGCTTTTTCCAGTTTTCCTGTGCTGAAAAGTTGAGTATTGAATAGATTTTACAAGGCGCTGAGAGAGCTGCAGGCGAACAGAAGTTTAGTGCTGCTTAAGTGAAGCTGGTTTGCCTTGTTAATAGCACAACAAGTTGTGTACTTGTTTTTGATGCAGAAGGCTGTGGGTTCTACTCCCACAAGGGGTGGATGCTGCTGTACTGAGAATGTTCTCCTTGGTGAAGATACTAACTATGAGTTCGTTATCAGTTTGCCATCCATTTCCTCTTGCAATATTACTAGCTTATCATTTTTTTAATGTAATATAGGCAATTTATTCCTGAGGGGCAACAGGCACTTTATTTTCCGATGAAACCATGAAATATAAAGGTGTTTGCTAGCAGCAACCTCTTCATTAGTTACAGATTTCTTTAATGTGGAATTATTTAGATGACTTTTACTTCTTCAGAGATAGTGCATATTTACTGATAATGGACTGTAGAATAGTGCATATTTACTGATAATGGACTGTAGAATTGTGCATATTTACTGATAATGGACTGTAGAATTGTGCATATTTACTGATAATGGTGGACTGTAGAATTGTCCATATTTACTGATAATGGTGGACTGCGGAAGTCTGAGTAGACTTTTATGATAAAAGTTCTGAACTGGGCAGTTTTGTCATTATGGGTGCATGCATTTTGTTTCATTGTTTACTGGAAAAATGTTCAAAACAAATTTAAAACGCCCTCTAACAACTGTAATATATTGCACAAGGAATATCATTTAGTACAATGAGGAAGGTGTATCAAAGAGCACATGTATGTTTCATATGCAAGGGGCCTATGATTTGAAAACAGCCCAAAATTAATCTTTATCTGCCACTGGCAAAATGTATTTTCTTTGAATGTGGGTTTCAATGCTGTTTCAATGAATGTGTGTTTCAAGAGCAGAGAAGTTTTAATGCTAAGTTTTCATTGTGAGACTGCATTGCTTTGTTTAGTAGATGACTTAGTGTTTGTGCTGTAAAATACAAAATAAAACTTTCAAATGAAGTCCAACTCATCATACAAGTAAAGCAGTATGCACATTAGTGTTTATGGTAAATGGAGTGAAATAGCCAAGTAATGGTTCATAGGAATGGCTGCAGAGGCTCTTCAACCATGATTTTGTCAGGGGGGAAGGGCAGCAAACTCAGACAGGCCCAGCTGAACTATACCTCCCAACTGTCCAGATTTTCAAAGAATGAATAGATTTTTGCTTCTTATTTTGGTTTGTTCTTCATAAAATTTTTAGTTTTCTGGCAAATCATTTAGAAATTAAGTCACTAAATAATGATACACTGAGTTTCAGACTTCATAACCTTCAGAAAAATGCATGCTAAAGTAAGAACTGTTATTCTATCACCTGTCTCAATTTATACAAGAGCAATTTTTAGTACTGTTTATATGTTCCCCCAGTATATTTGGCCTTGTTCAGATTTACTGCATTAACAGGTTGAGAGGTACATGCAAATAAATTGCTTTATAGAATTAGGCATAGCCAACCTCTCAACTGTCTCCGATTTTGGCTTAAAATGTTGCTCTTCCCCCTAATAATCCCTCCGCAAAATAGCAATTTTAGAAGAAAACATGGAGGGTTTACAATTAAGAAATAACTGTAATAATCAAAGTTATAGATTACTTGAAATGCATGTAGATTCTTTTATTTTGTCAGCTGCTCAAGTTAGCAGTGCTAATATTAAAGTGTCCATTCTTTGACAGGTTCCCAGCTGTATTGTTTGGCTATTTTATACTTTTGCATCACGTTTGGTCCATTTTTCATAGAATTGTTTTTTCGGCAAATTAGTGACAAATCACTAAAGGCGGAAGTTAGAAAATAATGGCAGACATTTGAGTTTCAGATTTTATACCCTTCAGAAAAGTCATACTAATGCAAGACCTATTCTATTATCTTTCTAAGTTTATTAGAGCAATATTTAAAATTGTCCTTATTTGTGGGCATTTGTCCCACTTCTGTGTATGGCTTTGTCCAGATTTCTTGCTCTGAGGTTGAGAGGTATGACACATGTGTCAGGGCCATCACAGTCAGCCAGAGACATTTCAAATTGTGACATACTTGTTGCACCCCACTCCACCATGTACTGACTCTGGATGTGTCCAAGCAAGGCAAGGAGTAGTTATGCAGTGTAAATGTGCAGTGTGTCCCCCGATCCAAGGTAGACACAAGTACTACAGTGGCTTTTCATCTGTCCTTGATTTTGCAGAACGGTCTGGTTTCTGTCATATTTTTGTACTGTTGATTTATGCTTATTACTCATGGTGCTATGTGTTTAAGTAGCAATGCTTTAATGACCATAAGGTAAGCTTGTCTGAGATCGTAAGATGCAAGTAAGCTTTAATAAGCATACTGTTAAAGAATTGCCAACATTGAAAGCCTTACTGTTGTTGCCATGCAGAGAATACTTGACTAGATAATGTATAAGCCTTGGGTATTAAAGGACAAGATTCCTCTATTTTAAAAAGCTTATTACACTTGTTGGAGACTTCTAGTCATCTCTACAGACTTTACCCGTAAACTAAACAGAATGCCAATCATGTGTGGTCCATAACCTGTACAGTAATCCTTTAAGCAATGTATCTTGAGCTTGTTTCTTGTTTGCTTTTCATTTTTTACTTACATGTTTTCCCCATGAAACAAGTAGATAGTTGTCAGGCAGCAGGTCTTTTTTGGATAAGAAACATTTTTACAAGTGGGGGCATCACAGAGATTTCTACTTTCAGCATGTTACTTGGCACTTTAATAAAGCTGAATATAAATTATAATTAGAACTGCAGTGCAAGGAGAAGTGGTTTGAGCTGAGTGCTTCTGGTTTTGCTTGTACTTGATTTTGACTGGCATTCCAGTAATGTATTTAAAAAGTAATTTATTTTTTCATGCCTCACAACCTTTTGTTTCCATCTAGATATTAAGTAAGCTGTCATGCAGCCAATGCATTGAAATATTTTTATTCTTCTACACTTATTTTTGTCTTGATTGGACTCTCATAATGATGGTTTGCCATGCCACCCAGGGGAGTGTATTTAATTAAAGTTAGTTGTTGTGGTTTTGAGCATAGCCCCTCCCCTTTCTGGTTGGCCACACCCCTTCCCCTTGACCCCACCCATTCAGCTGGCTCCTGCAGCCCCCCTTTGATTTGAAGTCACTAGCTGCCACTGCTGAGATGTTCTAAAATTCTGTCTTTAAACAGGCGATTAGTCTTTCCTACATAAAAGGCAAAACATTCTGTGCAGAAACCAAAATAAACAACATTGTTGGTACGACAATCCGCATAGAATGTGGCCTCAAAATTAAATCCTGTACTTGGATGTACAAACCTCCCACCCACATAGATGTGGAGGCAGGCTGCACACCTCCTACAAATATATGTACCTAATCTATCTGATACATTATATATGTGGGTATCCAATGCCCTATAACATAAATGGTCATTTAGTGACTTACTCCTTTTAAAGGAAAAAAGAGGCGAATCATTAATTTTTCCATCTAACTCTTTAACCATAGAGAGAATACCCCAATTTTTCTTAATGACATCACATACCAATTGTATATTACTTGAAAAAGTCAAAGGCATACGAATGTTATTATCGACTCTCCTCGTACTATTTAAGTGTAGACTCTCCACATTTTCATTTATATTCATTAGCGATGTCTGCTCATTATTATAATAATAAGGTCTACATCTCCCTTGTTTATTCTTCCTTGCCTCTTGTATAGACTTATCTATGTCATGTGCTTTATAACCTCTCTCTATATATTCCTCTTGCAACATGAGTAGTGCCTCATTCAATAACTTATCATCATTATAGAGCCGCATGATTCGATAAATCTTCCTTTTTGTACATTTCTTTTAGTATGTGTAGGATGCATACTTTTATTATGTAAAAATGTTTTTCTTCACTGGTTTCCTATAGAGTGAAGTAGTCAATACACATAATGTATTTCTTTCTATCTTAACATCTAGAAAATCAATTTCTGTACGTGAATATTTGCTAGTAAATCTAAGAAAGTTTGTTACATTGTTAAGGTAGTTGAGAAAATCAAGCAAACCTTGCTTAGTGCCCTGCCACAAAAGAAAAATATTATCCACAAATCTCTTATACCATTTGATGGACTCACTATATGCATTACCAGCTAGAACAAAACTTCTCTCCCATTGTACCAATGAAAGGTTGGTGTAGCTGTTGGCACAAGCTGTGCCTATAGCCACACCAACCTTCTGTTTATAATATTCATTGTTGAGCATACACACATTGTTTTCAAGAATAATTTGTAACAATTAGCAGAGCAACCTAATCTTATTGAGGCAAACCTTTTTATCCATTAACAGATTCCTAATATTTTATATTCCCCAAGTGTTAGGAATTACAGTAAATAAAACAGTGTAAGAAACTTCTCTGTGTGGAAGATTTTCAGTCCATATATTTCTAGTTAATCACTGTATATTAATCAGATAAGACAATAGTAGTCAAAGTAGCGAACATAAACTCGTCAAGTCAAAACAAAACAAAAAGTAATAATAGAAAATATGTAATTGTACAGCATTACTAAGTATTTGAAAGTAATTCAAGCAAGGCAGGCAGTCTGTTTCCAGTCAAAAATCCTTTAAGTACACAGTTCTTACACTGTTTTGGTTTTGGACCCACTACACTTTAGTCGGTTGTTTTGAGACTTTGGGGATACCATGGAGATTACTTGTTTTTCGTTGAATTACAGTAAATAGTGACTCAATATCAAGGGTCACAAACCAACAGAAATTCTGTATAGATTCCACCTGCATGCTCAATTCATTAAGAAAATTCTTCATGTCTCTAAGGACAGTGGCGCATTCATCAAGAATGGGATGTAAATTCTGTTCAACAAAAATAAAGAGGGGCTCGGTCACCCATCCTCTACCTGATACAATGGGCCACATTGGAGGATTAGTCAATTCTTTTATGCACTTTAGGTAAACCATAGATCATAGGAATTGTAGGTGTATCCACTTTACAATATTTAAACAGAGGATCTGATATCATACCTTTTAATAAAAGATCAAAAACAAAAAAATGTGTCCTATCTAAAACTGCCTTTACTGTTGATAGAGTTATATTCTCATAAGTATCTCCATTCTGTAATAGCTTCAACATACTTGCTATATAAATAACCCTATCTAGTACAACGATGCCACCACCCTTGTCTGTGGGGTGAACTTCAATACTAGTGAGATTCCTAAGAATGCAGTGCCCCTGAAATCACAGACACTCAGGTTAAAACATCCCTATCCAAAGTCAAAAACACAGCATCAATGGGACTGAATGGTGCCCCAGGCTGCATCCTACACGAGCTCAAAGATGAACTAACCCTTCACCTAAACACACTGTTCAAACTCAGCCTCTCCACAGGCTACATACCCATAGAGTGGCGCACAGCAATGGTTATTCTACTCCACAAAGGTGAAGCCACAATGGACCCCGGGAACTATCGCCCTATAACCCTGCCTAGCTTGGTGTGCAAAGCTATGGAGTGCATGATCAAGGACCTCATTAACAGAGACATTGGGAACCTCCAAACACTGGACCCTACCTAGTTCAGCTTTGTTAAGGGCAGATCATGCCTCCTAAACCTGGTGGACTTTTCTGAGACAGTTACCAAGGCTATAGACAAGGGAAAGGTGGTCCACACAGCCTACCTAGACCTTGGAAAGGCCTTTGACACTATTCCCCACTCAGGTATTATAAACAAGCTCACCAGCCTGAACATAAACCCCTACGTCACGAGATGGGTTGCCAACTGGCTCACGGACAGAACCCACATGGTAAGAGTTGCGGGAGCTAGGTCTGACTATAAACCAGTTACAAGTGGCATTCCCCAGGGCTCAGTCCTAGGATCCCTCCTGTTCGGCATATACTTCTCAGAGGTACAGGCAAGCACAGGAGGACTATGGCTGACCAAGTTCACAGATGACTGCAAACTACAGGCTATAATTGACTCTCTGGCTGACACAGATATCCTTCAAAAGGGTCTCACTTTGACAGATACCTGGTGTCAAAACCATGGCCTCAAGCTAATTGCCAAAAAGTGCATAGTCATCCCCTTTGGAAAAAAAACAAAGTATCTACAAACTATCACATAGGTGGTAGCCCCCTAAATACGGAAGACGTAATAAGAGATCTGTGGACCTAAGTAGATAGTGACCTCTCCTTTGATAATCACATTGCCAAAGTGGCTAGAAAATCCTTCTATGTGGCCCACCTAATAACAAAAGGGCTTGCATCCAGATCGAAAGAGGTCATTGGGCCCCTCTACGCATCACTCATCAGACCCATCATAGAGTACAATGCCCCATTTTGGATGTACCTTACAAGACACCTGCAACAACTGGAAAGACCACAGAAGTACCTCACCATGAGGATCAGTGGCCTCAAGCAGATGCCCTATGCAGCTCGACTGAAGAAACTCCAGCTGTACTCGGTTGCATACCGCCTTCTCAGAGGTGATCTCTGTCTGACATACAAGGCCATGTCCAACCCAGAATTGATGGGCATGTTCCACCTAAAGAAAACCATATCCCCTTGAGCCACACGCTCCAGGGATCAAAACCTCACTACAACAATAAATAGGACATGCTGGAGGGATAGATTCCTGTCCCAGAGACTTCCCATGCTCTGAAACAAGATTCTAATCTACATTAGACAGAGCTCCTCACTAACCCTCTTCAAGACGAACCTTGATGAGTGGATGGGAAACAAAAAGTTTACCCCAGGGATCACTTCAATGGCTCTGCTGGACAGAGGCACAGGGAACTAATCTAAGGGAGCAGCGAAAGACACACATTCCGGCTAGCCTTATAAATGCCTTCGGACAGATAGCCTAGTACCTACCTATGAACCTATGAACCTATGCTCTGTGAACTACAAGAAAGAAAAGGTCAGTGGCTATAATTGTTGATGGCTATAACTCTGTATCAGAATAGACATAAAATAAAACATTATCAGAAATAGGAGCTAGTTGTATTGTCAAAGAGGTCTTATAAACAGAAATATTCAGACACAACAAATGAGTCTAACTCTCATTGTGGAGTACCAACCAAGGATCCAAGGGAATGGAAAACATTATCACCAGCTACTGATTAGGAATATACCTGTAGTGTTTAATTTATAAAAGAACCTAAAAGAACACAACCAGTTATTTTTGTATTTAAATAGTATACCTTACTAAGCATATGTATACTTAACTTGCATGTTTTCTTTTCTTTTTTTTTTACACAGTACTGCTATTCTTTTTATTTCTACCTAGATTATATGATCAGTGAACTGCATAACATGTATTTTTCATGTTGTGCTTGCATCTGACATTGAGTCAACATTTGCATCAGTATGTTGTATACGTATCATACTGTTCTTTATAAATGTGGAGCCTTTCTCCACAGGGCTTCCACTGAAAAAAAGATAATTTTTTTCAGTTGGAATTTCCTTTTAAACAAACGTAAAATAAAAAAAAATAAATTAATGGTAAATATTGTAGACTTTAAACTTGGGCGGCCACTGTGGTGCAGCAGTTAGCATTGCTACCTCACAGCAAGAGGTTATTTGGTTTAATCCTTGGCTGGGTTGCCTTCTGTGCGGAGTCTGCATGTCCTCCCTGTGGTCATGTGAGTTTCCTCTGGGTGCTCTGGTTTCCTCCCACATGCCAAAGACATGCTGTAGGTGGATTAGACACTCTAAATTGGCCCTAGGTGTGAGTGTGTGCATGTGTGTGCCTTCTGTGGAAGGTTGGGCACTGGGCTGGCAACTTGGCACCATAAAACTCCACTGCCAATCATGAGCAGACAGGTGAGCTGCTGTGGCAACCCCTAACCGGGAAAAAGCCAGAAGAAGATTGTAAACTTTAAATGTATATCCAACAAGGAGTAGGTTAATTATAGACTTGGCTTTTATGTTTTTTCTGGAAATTGTATGAGGGAAAATAAGAATAGAGGACAACATTGCAAGGCAACCATGTGTCTGCATTGTTAGCTAGGTATACGTCACAACTGATGAGGATGTACAATGTGTGCTAAGTTTTTAATAGGTATATCACGTAGAACAGTGTTATGTACCAAACAGGTGCTGGTATAATGGTTAAAGGCTTTTGCCAATTGTTACAAGGTGCAGGGTTTTATTTTAATTTTTGGTTATTGGTTAGGCTTGTAATAGTCTGCACACTAATAACTTAGTATTTACTTATGAACCTAAACATTTTTCCAAAACAGTAGACAATTATAAAATGTAAAGCTGCCACAGTTTTATATCTGTGAACTCACTTTCATCTTAGTAGTAGTAGTGACATACATTAACTGAAGGAAAGGAATGAGGTTACTGTCATAATGTTATGAAATAACTATTTGCTTTTCCTACTTATTATATAGGTATTAATTCAGTCATCTCATAATAATACCTAAAATAAATGTTTGGTTCTTATATTATAGATGGTTATACTTAGAAAGCAAGACATGGTAAAGAAGTGCACACATTAGTAAGTTTCAAAAGAGGGTTTTCTATCACTAATTTAATCTTTGAACCTGTTCCTTGTTTACTATATGTACAATACAGATTACACAATTCATATGACTAGAGAAAGAGATGGTCATGTCCACACATGGAAATAAAATAAATTATTATGAATAAAATGGCAGTGATGTTGTGTCCTGTTAGCAGGTTATCTCATTGCAGTCATAGACGATTATAGCTGTTTAACCATATATAATTCACATTATGTCCACATGATTAGGAAATTCAAAACCAAATTACATATTGAAAGGGTATGTTATATTGCCATCTAGTCAGATTTCACCGATTTGACTAATGGATATGGGCATTCTTGTGCAAATAGGTAGTTGTAGAAATAAATAACTACTTTAAAGGAGATCAAGGAGAATTTGAAAGGTCATGGGCATAAGATTTTCTTTTTTGTGATGGAGAAGACTAACATATTTTAAAACTGATAAAGCATTAGAATTATTTCTGTGGTTGGATATATTCTATTCTTAAGAACATTCAGTAACTATGGCTAGCTTCTACATGAAATGAAGTGTGTGATATATTTTCTCATGGCATGTTATAACATTATCCGTTTACTGTGGCAGAAAAAGAATTCCTAGAATTTTCAACCATATGCCAAACATAAATATCACAAGAATGTAAAACATTTGCATGGTGTATTTGCAACTTACTTTTCATTATTTCGCCAGGCTCTGTGACACACAGAAATGAAGCACCGACTATGATTCAGACGTTCCCAGCTTAACAAGTAACCTAGATGTTAAAGAGCTGTTGATTCAAATGCACATGCAGCTTTATTTATGTTCATATCATCTAAGTGGTAATACAACAGAAACAAAAATATATCCAATACACAATAAATAAAAAAAAGATAATTATAAATAAAGCACATAAGGAAAGAAAAAAAGGCTATTATACCTAAAATGTGAGCTAAAATGGGGCATTTCAGAGGAATTGTTTAAAACTGGTATGCCTCAAGGACACTCAGTTAAGAAGCTGTAATAGCACAGACCTTCAAAAGTTATGAATCATTCACGTGAAGAGTTGAATCATGCCTTTGGAGCCTACAACAGCCTTAAGGTAGTGGGGCACAAGACAAAAACAGAGCAATACCAGGCCAGGAAGGGGGCTTCAGGTAACCTACAACTAAGGACACCAGCACAAGGCTCTTGAAAACAATGCAAGACTGAACTGACACCCAGTACAGACTACACAGAGCTGATAAAATGAGATGTTATTGGAATATCTCCATTAGTGTTAACGAGTTCTGTACCAGCTGCAGACAATTATGCTCTAAACCCAGAAGCTCCAGGTATAGAACACTACAGTAGTCCTACCTAACAAATACCAAAGCATGCACCACCACCACCAATGGATACACAGCAATAATGTACTTAACAAGGACAGTATTCCTTGTATGGGAACAGAAGGACTTTATGACAGCACACACCTGTATACATACGTATATGCATTCATACAAATATTCAGGCTCACACATTGATGCTCTTCTAACCTGCCAATATCATGTGTCTCTAAACAAGAGCTTGCTTTAACGTAATTTGGTAGTTTATTGCATGCATCAGCAGCTCTCTCAGAGATCTAATTAATATATTTCTCATTCCTATATAATCTCCTACATAGATTGCCTGATGTGTCACTATTACTCTTTGATAGCCGCAAGCCATACCTCTCAACTGTCCTGATTTTTGCAGAATGTCCAAATATTTGCCTTATGTTTTTGTTTTCTTCCTCATGAAATTTATTGTTTTCTGGCAAAACACTGAGGATTCACGTCACAAACTAATGACATACATTTGAGTTTCAGACTTTATATTCTTCATAAAATGTATCCTAACACAAATCCTGTTATGCTAGTAACTTTTACAGTTTATAAGTGCAATATTTAAAATCTGCCCCCATTTTTGGACCTTTGTCCCCTTCCATTATTTTAGGCTTTATCCAGATTTTTTGAGCTAAGAGATTGAGATGTATTTCCCAAGTATACACAGTGGTATTTGTCACTTCTTCTTTTTCTTTCGGCTTTTCCCGGTTAGGGGTTGCCACAGCGGATTATCTGTCCGCTCATGATTGGCAGTGGAGTTTTACAG
Source organism: Protopterus annectens (assembly GCF_019279795.1). Classification (NCBI taxonomy): domain Eukaryota; kingdom Metazoa; phylum Chordata; order Ceratodontiformes; family Protopteridae; genus Protopterus; species Protopterus annectens. The sequence goes on from NC_056731.1 coordinate 228,768,056, forward strand.
TGTCGAGTTGCCAGCCCAGAGCCCAACCTTCCACAGAAGGCACACACATGTACGCACTCACGCCTAGGACCAATTTAGAGTGTCCAATCCACCTACAGCATGTCTTTGGGATGTGGGAAGAAACCAGAGCACCCGCAAGCTAAAATCACTTAATATAGTAAGCATTATGATTCAGTAATAATATGGTTTACATCAAAAGACTGTACTACTCAACGGCACATAAAAAGAGCTCTAAATTCCTAGAACTTGTCAAAAAACAGTAAAGCTTTTTGACCATAGAGTAGTAAGTACTGAACAGAAAATCTCCTAGAGCATTATTAGTCAGACACACTGCATCACACACTGTCCCTATATACCTGAATATGGTTTCTCTTAAATATCTTTATGAGACACTGTACACGTTCCGATAGTTTAATATTTCATCCTAATTTAAACTTTCACATCTGTGGATGCCTTTGTTATATTTAAACTTTACTCTAATTTCCACATGCTAGTTTTCTTATAAGGTTTCCATACTATTATTCCATATTTTAGTTTGGGTCTAATGTAACTTACTTAACAAATGATACTTCAGCATTTCTGATTTCCCAGACATTGTAGATTGTTTTATACATCCTATAGTTGTTGAACAATCATTTACCAATGGGATGCTGTGATTAGAAATGCTCAGAGCTGGATCTACCCATATACTCAGGTAATTAAATGAATCTACAGATTCTATCATTGTGTGCTGTATTAAATATTCAACCTCCACACCTGGTTCATAAGGGTGAGCAGTTCCTCAACATTACCCCTAAACTGTGCACTTTTGGCAGAATTCCTGTTTATCATCATCAAAGATAGTATTAAAGAATAATACTGGCACAAGTGAATTTCACACAGTGACATATGTTCCATGGTAGCCATTTTGGAAAGATTGTCCTTTAGCCCAATTATTGATCATGCAAGATGGTGTTGAGTATACAGCCAGCTTGTTTACAGCTGACATAGATTGTAGAGTTAAGGGGAGTACAACTGTGTATCATCGGTGTAATGGTGGTATTGTATGGTACTGTAAACCCGCCCTTCAAATAATGTCTCCTAAAGGCAGCATGTACAAATGAACTACAATGGACTTAAACTGGCACCTTAGAACATCCTACAATTCAGAGAGAGAAGGGGGGGAGGAACTAACACCTGAAACCACCCATTGCTCCTACCCTAACAGGAGGCAAACCAATCCAGCATGACACCTATGATGCAACAGCAGTGCCTCAATGACCCAAAATGATCTCATTAGCAACCATGCAAAACTGAATAACAACTTTGGTGTCTTACCATAATGCGATTACTAAAGACTGTCTTAACTGAAAAACACCCAATAATAGTGTGTTATAACTGTCAATGAAATACAAATAAATTACCTTCAATAATCTTACCAATAAATAGGAGATTCCAAAGTTATCCAGATAATCTGCACCTAAACTGGTCTTAATGGCTGAAGCTATCAAGGGTTCCTTTAAAACTGTTGGAAAAGAACTTCTTTTCTAGCATAAAGGACATAGTGGTGTGGTAAAGAAATGGATCCACATATCTGTGCATGAAGTAACAAGCACACTGGGACAAGAATCATCCACAAGAAGTTATACTTTTTTCTTAAAACAAGCATAGCAAAAGCTGCATAGTCAAGAATGGGAAACATAGATTAGACCCAAAACAGTGAAGAAGGACAGAACCACACAGTATCCATGAGTACTTGGTAAACACTCAACCTGAGTGAGGTAAGATGAGAAACAAAGTAAGAAATGGTTAATTCACATTATTCTTCTTTCAAAGTTAAAATAAGCCAGAGATGGCTGGAAAAATAGTAAAAGCATATTGCCTGCTGATCTCTCTCTCTCTCTCTCTCTCTGTTGGGAAGGAGCAGGGGGTCAGCGTGGCATACATGCCTGTGCTGTACACTCCATACCAGAAACTTGGTGGAGACTGTAGATCATATGGATTTGCTTACTTAGAAGGAGGCATGGCCCTCTGAGGAGTTTTCCTCAGTAAGACCCATTACATGCAGAAGCCTTCAGTGTCTATGAGCAAATGCAGTGGAGTAAACAGTAGGTGCATATCAAAAAAGAAAAAAATATATATACTTCCTCATGACTGACTGGATGATGGCTATGCTGCAATTAGCTTTCACTGAATTGGGCAATGAATGGACACAGTCACAGAAATAGGTTCAGTTTCATTATCAAACTACAATACTCACCGGTGATTACTGTATAACCCACACCCCACGGTTAAATTATTGCTTAAATATTACACTCCTGTTTCTCTTTTCTTCAACTAGACATGGGTCCACTATAAGTTTACTAGATAAGGACCATTATAAAGCCAGGCATTCGTAATAAATAGCTGAAAATCATAGAAGGGATAAATTAACATTTACTTAAACGCAGATGACAAGGGCTCATTAATGTGCCATTTAAGATTATGGACATCTAGGTTGGTTTGTTACCAATAATCTAACAGTAATGATACTTGAAAAAACATCTAGCTACATAAAGTCTTTCTATATATAGAAAGAATTGAGTGCACGTCAAGATAAAGTGCTTTGTTTATATGGTTTAACTGGTGAATCAGGGGAGTGAGTGCTAATCATTGCTCTCAACATCTTTTCTGAAAAATCAGGAACAAAACAAAACAAAAATTAAAGTTGAAGGCTCCAGATGTGGGACACTTTCTACATATTGCTACTACTCCCTCAGAAGGTCTATTAAATAAGAAAATATGTGCAATAGCCCCTGTCAGAAGAGTACAAATGTGCAGCATTATATAATGATGACTGTTCTAACAGTTTTACCTGACAAACACAATTTTTGGTAGGACAGAGAACAATTTGGAGGAAAAATGACAGATACCCCTGAAAACCATGCAAAGTCAAGACATATGGTGATAAAAGAAAGTGAGCAAAACTCAGATAGTTCTTGGCATAGTGGAGACTTTTGTAGTACTTACCACTATGAAGTCTTAGTCTGCCATCTACTGTCTGACAGTGATCATTGCAATACAATAATGTCTGTTAAAGGTAGAAATGCTTTTTAAGTAATATTAAAATATCCCTGACAAGCCTTACTAAGAATATATTGACTATTTTCTCCACTACATTGTTCTAGTATGAACATATTTATTGATTCCTCATCCGAGCTCTTATTTATAGGAACCCATTGTACTAAAATGTTAAATATAAAGTAAAATAACCTGGTGTTTTTATGTACAGGTGAAAGTTACTGAAGTAAATGCAGTGTACCATATTGCAGAAAAATGGCTGAGTGAAAAACAATGTCTTTTTTCTCTTTATAGCGAGGAAATATACATAGTATAATCAGATTTCAACTATTTTGAGTTGTCAACAAATATCGTGTGATCAACATGACCTGACTGCAAACAAGGTCACTAAATATTCCGCTTTAAGGTCTTTTCTGTGGCTATTGTGTCCATTGTTGCTGTGTGTCCTACTACTGTGGTCATTGAATTGATTTTCTGCATGATTATATTGGCAATTTTCCCATTCAGGCTGTGTGAATATGCACCAATACATTCTACTATCTTAGGCATTGTGGAAAAAAATATTCTACAAATGAACATGAACTGAGAACAGGATATATGATGACAACAGGTGCTAGAAATCTCAGTGGATCTTCAAATGTAAGTCACAGAAGACATCAGACAGAAAGAAAGAAAGCATAGAAAGACCTGTTTTGATGCAACTGAAGACAGAACAAACTTTTCATTGCAATATCACCGCATGCAGGAGATTCCTTGTACTTTTGAGGCATATCAGCCATGGACATTGCAATGATTAACACCAACCTTCTTGATTCATCAGTCAAACCATGGAAACAAAGGACATTATCTTAGGTATACTCAGTACTAAGTAATTTGTGTTACAATGTCCATCTTCTTTTGGGAAATGGTAGTGTTGGTATGCTACAGCAAAACTAACCACATGCAATGAAAGCAGAGCTGTAATGAGAGACAAGGGCATGTAGAACATATGCTCACACACACACACACACACACACACACACACACACACACACACACACACACACACACACATGGAGAAAAATACTGATGTGTTTCTATGGATGTATCTAAATAAAATGTATTTAAATAAAACCGAATCTTATGTTGTCTGGTATCTGTCCAGTCTTCCTGGAAATGAGACAGTAAAATCTGGTGAAATAACAGCTAGTAAAGTTACTTCTCATGTCTTTTGGTTTGGATGTTAAGACAATACAGACTGTTTATTCAAGGCCTGAGGCTACATGCCATAGACTGGAATTTTATCAGTGAAGATCACAAAATCACAACAAGAAAAAACAACTGTACAAGTACTGACAGCAAGACATTATTCTCATTCTCTCCACCCATCGCTGGTTCTTTCACAATAATTTCGAAATTTTGATTCACTTGTTTAGTTCATTAAGAAACATCATGTCATTATTCCAAAAAGACACACAGAAGGTGGTTTGCTCCCACTTGGCCTGAGCAACTACAGGCCTATTTCATTACTTCAAACAGGTTTAAAGCTATTTTACAAAATATTAGCTGGGTCAGTTGAGACAGTCTTACCTCAGTTTATTGGAAATAATCATCATTGGTTTATTAAGGGCCGAGCCTGGAGTCATGTTATGACTTAAATTTAGCTTAATGTGCACGCCTCTTGTGATAGGCAAGGGCAGAATGCAACTACTGTGCTATTAGATTTTATAAGGCATGTGATTTTATTACATTCAGCTAATTTGCTATGAAAAATAGGTCTCCCTAAACATTTTGTAGATTGCTGCAAGTTACTATACATTGGTCCCTCTGCCCAGGTCTTTTCAAACCATATCATACCCCCACCCTTTCCACTGCAACATGGTTCTAAACAGGACTGCCCCCTCTCCCATCTGTTATTTGTCCTACCCATGTATATTTTGCATACTTTCTTACTTACAAGAACAGTTTAGACAGATCCAGATAGACTTGCATGGGGCACATGTTCCACTCAGAACCTGGTTTGCAGATGATTGTGCAGTCTCGATCCAAGACCAAATAGACATGTGAGTAAAAAGGTACCTCCAATGGATATACAGCCTTGGGTGTCTTTTGGTGAATGAAGTTAAGTCAGCTATATTTCTCTTAAGAGGCATAGCTCTTAGGATTCTCAGGGCAGATCCATCACTGACAATCAAAATAGTAACTTATTATACATATTTGGGGGACCGTATGTCTTCCCACTTAAACACAGAAGAGTCAAATACTAAGGGATGTGTTTGAGAAGTTAAAGAAATATTGGCCAAGCTATCTAGGCTCAAGTTGGTTTTCTTTAATAAGATCCAGGTTGTTAAAATGTTTGTTTAACCAAGGATATTATTTCTTTTTAGACATTTGCCCACCACAATGCTCTGTCTGAGACAATGTCAGCAATTGATCAGTGAGTTCCCATGGCAAGGTAAATCCTTCTATAGCTAAATACCTTACATTAATGATATCAAATAATAAAGGTGGATTAGAGTTACCATATATAGGTGCATTTGACCTGTCAGTATTGGGTTGATATTACAATAGGACAAGGGCCAAGCTCTTTCCAATTTGGTTAGCGATGGAAATGTTTTTAAATGGAGAACAGGAAATGAAGGTTGCATTCTTCCCTGTCATAAAGTATGAGACCCAAGGGAGCTTGAGTGCTGATTGGAAACCCATGCATGGACCAGACCTTGTAGCTGGTGGCTGATTTCTTTCCTCCCCTCTTTATAGAATAATAACCTGATTAGAATTAATCACTACAGGGTCTGGTGGGCTGACTGGATTAAAGGGGTTATTTGTTTGTAAGGGATATGTGTAGCTTTGAGACTGGTAGATACTTAATGTATAACAAAGTATACTCTCACTATCCTGCTATCAATTTCAAATAGCGGCAATTTCTCCAACTGACAGCAGCTATTGGCAGGTGGTCCATGGTTTCTATATATTGAGCTTATAGCATCCTCTGCCCAACTATTTTTGATGACAGTAATAGGGGGAACTCTCAAGAGAAACTGGGTATATGATATAAACACATTGGGTCTAGTAAGGCGAGTATCTTGAACGAGCTTAGTTTGAAATGGGTGAACCTTTGTAGGCTAGAGATCTCCAACAAGAAATGAGAAAGAAGTTTGCCTCTAGCTAGTGATCCTAGAATACTGGCATTATCAAGATGCACCTTTTAAAAGTGATTTACTTTTGGCACGCTTCCTTCAAGCAACTTAATATGGGAGACATACAGAAAATGAACAATGCTGGAGGTATTCGTTTACTCCTGCAGACTACTTTCATTTAACTTGGAAGTGCCTGAAGTTGCAGCCATTATAGCAGACCCTAATTACCTGTGTTGAATCTCTTTTACATGTTTCCCTTTCAAACCTGCCTGATGCTAGATGCTGGGTGTCTCTGAATTCGATTCTCTATTACATTGTCGAACTTTTAAAAGTTCGAACGCTATATGATCAAACCCATATGTTCGAAATTTAAAAAATTCACATGTGTTAAAAGAGATCTCCGTTCAGTGCGGAAAGGGAAGAATTCCCTTTACTGCACTGCAGTGCAGTCTCAGAGTTGGTATATTTAAAGAGCAATGAGTGTGGGGGGTGCAGGGGGACTCGCCTCCCTGATTACAACCGTTAGGTAGGTTTTTTCTGTTTTTTATTTTTATTTTTTTGTTGTTTTCGAAATTTTTAAAGTTCTAACATATACGTTCGACCATATAGTGTTCAAACTTTTAAAGTTTCGATAACGTAATATGAACCCCTGAATTCATCCTCCGTCTAAGTAATACTATGTTTAGCTGGTTGAGAAAGGTTGTTCTTATATTTACTTCATTTTTCAGCATTGGAAGTTCATTCCTTCTGACTGGAAATTGACATTGCATATTTTAATAACAGGCCGAAAAGATAGACTCATATCCAATTAGATATGCAATAGCAGAATAACTGTTTGTCTCTTTTGCTGTTTCTATTAGACAGGGAACATTGAGTACAAAGGGTTGAACTAAGCTACTATGGATTGTCTATAAAATTCTAATTCAGTTAACAAAAAAACAACAACAACAACAACAGAGTGGTATGCTACACTTTTACAACAAAACATTGCTAGCACTGTTTGAACTATAGTATTTCCATCCAGGTTTGATTGCATACTTGCTTTGTAAATTATGAATATGAATTCTGTAATATTCTCAAGACATGCCCACACAAACTATAGTACCACCTAATTTTTACCTTGCTTTATACTTAATACTTTTATCAGTTTCTATGCTTAAGTATATGTTTTTCTTTACTGAAAACTTAGTGAAAAAAAATCAAATAACAAGCTTGCCACTAATAGACAAAACATTAGCTCTCTCACTAGCCACCTTTATTTCTACAATATTGATTTTATCTCACAATGCCTCCTACTGTCCACAACTTTCACCACACTAACATTTTCTAGGGCTGTTTTTCCAGCTCTCTTTTATTTTGTACTATAGTCTATATTTAATTCATTATACTCTGTTAACTTTCACCAATGACAATCAGTAATGAAGCTCTATGCACATTTACATCTTGGTTAGCATTACTTGCTTATATGCCTAGACCCAACTATACTGGTATAAAGGGATAGAGTCTTGACTATGACCCCGGTGACTCAAGTTCAGTTTGAGGCTAAGACACCTGCTGGAGCTGTTATGGGAGAGGTTAGTAATGAAAAGCCATAGTCTGCTAGCCTGTCTTTGAAGGAACACATTGGGTGTACGCCTGGGGAACATTATCCATGCTAGAATATCTAGTATAGACCTGGGATCATATGGGAGAACATGGCAACATCTAGTGTGGATTTTCACTGAAAAAAAAAGAAAAAAAAACAAACATTACACAAAACCCGTACTTGCCAATGGGTCTACACAATGGAGAGATAGAACTTAAAAAAAAAAAAAAGTAATTCTGTGTTAATATCCAAGGTCATAAATTTACATTATGATAACACTGGAATGTTCTGCTTGATTACCTTGAAAATAATTGGAAGGATTTAAACCTTAGTTAATCTTTACTGGATACCTGCATTAGGTGTTAAAGTAGTCAAGCATCAGTTTGGTGATGATATACAGCATTCTAAAGGGTACCCAGTCTAGTAACTGACAGAGTATACATTTCAACAGAGAGAGAATTACAAAATTAGATAAAGTAGGAGTAATTGCATGTCCTTTATCTGATCATAACACTATCACATTTGATTTGGAAGTGTGTACAAAACAGTCTGTAACTATTGCTAGAATTCCATCATATATAACCAATTTAAAAGACGTCAGAGAATTCTATACTAATGAAATACATTCTTTCCTAAATATAAATCTTACTGATGATATTTCAGGAACATACATGTGGGATTCTCTAAAGGCATATATGTATATATATATATATATATATATATATATATATATATATATATATTTGGTAAGGTGCTAACCTGGTACATTAATAAGAAAAAATAATGGAATAAGGACTTGCTGGATTTGCAAACAAACGGCAGATAAATTGAAATTAGAGATCCAAGAAGGTAATAACTCTTAAAAAATGATGACATAAACAAAAAAAAATCATCATAAAACCATGATTAATTTAGAAAATATTAAATTCCTACATTATAAATCCTAAAAAAACAAGGTAGTTTAGCAAACAGAACAAAGAAGATTATTAAATCTAACCAAATAAAAGAACTCTATATTCCAGGTACTAGGAAGAAAGTTTCAGATTTAGAAAGTATTTTAGAAGCTTTTAGGAAAAGATTTAATTCAATTAACTCACAGAGTTTAGATGTAGAACCACAAAATGTAATAAAATCCTTCTTTAGAAAACACATTAAGAAGAAACTGTTAGAGGATCAAATAAAGCTGTTGTATAAACCATCTGCAATGTCAGAGCTTAAATCACAAATTAATAAACTGAAGATAAATAAAGCTCCTGGAATTCACAATATAATTCCTGAAATGTACAAATTATTAACTAATGTTACCTGACAACTCTAATAAGAAAAGCATAAAAAAGGAGTTTTTGAAATATATAGTATTGGATAATAGTATCAAATATCTATGTTACAATAACAAATGTATGAATACAATATTAAAAACTAAGTACACTAATATTTTAAGCAAAATTAAATCCCTTATGGATAAGTGGAATAGATTATTTTTTACCATGGAAGACAGATGTTTCTTAATTAAAACAATTATTTCCCAAAGATACCATATTTTTACAGGCCTTTTCTCTTCTCCCATATAAACTTATTATACATCAATTCAACAAGTTAATGGTAAATCTTTTGTGGCACCCCAGTAAACCAAGAATAATGTTAAATTATCATTTAGATGATTGGAAGCTGTTGGAATTAGTCTTCCATACATTAAAAATGGATGGTCTATTGTCTACTATTAAAACAATATCTTGCTATTCAGCCAGATGGAAGCAATTTCATGAACATATTTGGTTAGAATTAAGTCAATCTTTCTTGTTACAATATAAAAAGATCCTATCTAATAAATTTCACTGGATGGTAATACATTATATTTTAGAGAATAAGAATAAACATATACATTCCAGATATATAACCATTACATTAACCACATTTAGAAGCTTTTCAAATAAAAATCCAAATATTAAGGCATGGTCATTCTTGTTGTACCTTATTGTTTGCACACAGAACATTATTAGCACATTTGATGTCTTCAAAATGAAAATACTTACAGAAAAAAATTAACATATTGGTATGTTATGATGGACTCTGGAAATTTTTTTTCCCTGAATCAAATCGTGAATAAATATCACATAAATAATGAAATGTGGTTACCAGTTCAGGACCTAAGATATTACATTATAAATAATTTGGGGTTGATGAACTCATCAATGAGGCAAAATATGCCAAAGTTCGTAGATTTTATGATTGGTATAGATAACCAATCTGTACAAGGAAATGGTTATTTGTCCAAAATATACAAACTAACTAAAGATATGAAAATATACCATAAAGAAAAATTTGGGGATTATTATAAGTCAATTAATAAGCAATCTCCCAGTAAAAATAAAAACATATTGCTATTTTCCTCAAAACAATCTTCCCTCTTATTACAATGGAAGATATTTCATCTCATAAAAAGAAACTAATGTTTGGTCAGGGTAATGGTTGTTGGAGATGTAAATTAATCTTGAAAGCAGACTGGCAACATGTTTTATGAATGTATTCTACTCAGAACATATCAGGACAAAATGAATTATTTTTTACAGATTGTGTTCAATGACAAGTTTCAGCTGTCTAAATCACTGATTTTGTTTAATTCCACTCTACCAAAATGTGTTCTTAGACAAAAATATTCACTTTTATGGATTTTATTAGCTATTGCTCACAAGATAATCGCCAAAAATTGGTTGAGTGAGACTCCTACATTTAAAGAATTCAAGAACTTAGCATTAAGAGTTTCATAAATGGAAATGGCTACTGTCAAGATGAGAACTGTAAGAATCAGTTCATACTACAATGCTTGGTTAAAAGTAGTGGAGATATTGGAGAAAATAGACCACAATTATGACTTAGAACTGTTATTTGTAGATCTCATAGTTATTTATATGGTTAGACACCTATATAAATAGTTTTGTTTTATTGTTTTGTTGTTACCAAAATGATCAAAATTTATGTTCCTATTTCATATTATGATTTGTTCTATTCATTTTCAAGTTCAATACAAATACTTGAGAAAAAAATGAGATCTTATTCGCAAATTATGCCACCACAGCAGGAACATTTGAACCTCACCACAAAGGAATAAGTAAGCCATAGGGCTTTCTCCTTGGGGCAAAAAAAAAGAACCCAACAGAGTGACAATGAGACCAACTTTCCCTAAATTTCATAGTTATCCCTGATTTTGGCTGGTCATTTTTGTCTTTCTGTTTTAAAATGGTGATTTATTGAGAAGATGAAGTAGGTTACAGTCAAAATATAATGATAGACAATGAAGTTGCAGACTTATTTTACTTTGAAAATTGCAGGATAATTCATGCCCTTTTATTCTATCAATGTTCTTAGTCTGTATTTCCAATATTTAACAAGTGTCCATGATATGGGGCCGTTGTCCCTGATTATATTTGACTTCATCCCTGATCCAAGAGATACAAGGGGAGCTTAATCCTCAAATATGGACTGAAGCAACTTTGCTATATAATCATGTAATTTTTGAAAAGGTCCCATTTTTAGCACATCTACTCTGATAGCAAGTATAAATATAAATAAATTAGTAACCCAAACACATGTGGATAATGACAAACATTAACTAACATCTAACTGTCCATTAACCTCTTTTTTCCTAAATTATTATAATTTATATAAGCCCTTTCTGACAAGGTCTTAGCTATGCAAGTAAAAGCGCCCTTACATATACATATATTCATAAAAATTACCAAGAGGTGCAAATGAAGTATACACCTCATGATAGCTTTTCTGTATTCAGAGGTAGCCCTAGCACTGTGCCGTAGTATGAAGATGTATAACATCCCAGTGGGCTGTCTCCACAGCAGTGCTAAATGCTAATGAGGCATTCCAGGGAAGAGGCATATGATAATTAGCCTTAGAGAATGGGTGACTTGTAAATCATCACAGTGATTGGAGAACAAACTTTCTCCAGCAGGGTGTTAATCTACAGGTAATGCTCCCTGAAAAACGAGTCTGCCATTTCAGAGCAGCATAACAAGCTACCATGGAGCTCGGACTGAAAGTAGCCTAATAGCCAGTGGTGGCTGGTGACTTCAAATCAAAGAAGGGCTGCAGGAGACAACTGAATGGATGGGGGTCAATGGCAATGGGTGTGGCCAACTAGAAACGGGAGGAGCTATGCTCAAAACCACAAAAACTGTAACTTTAATTAAATATGCTGCCCTGGGTGCCAAACCATCATTATGAGAGTCCAATCAAGACAAAATGAAGTGTAGAAGAAAAAAAATATTTCAATGCATTGGCTGCATGACAGCTTACTTAATATCTAGATGGAAACACAAAGGTTGTGAGGCATAAAAAAATAAATTACTTTTTAAATACATCACTGGAATGCCAGTCAAAATAAAGTATAAGAAAAACAAGCAGCACCTAACTGAAATCACTTCTCCTTGCACTACAGTTCTAATTATAATTTATATTCAGCTTTATTAAAGTAACATGCTGAAAGTAGCAATCTCTGTGATACCTCCACTTGTAAAAATGTTTCTTACCAAAAAAGACCTGCTGCCTGACAACAACTATCTACTTGTTTCATGGGGAAAACATGATCAAAGTAAAACTGAAAAGAAAACAAGAAACAAGCTGAAGACATTGCTTAAAGGATTACTGCACAGGTTATGGACCACACATGATAGATTGGCATTCTGTTTAGTTTACAGGTAAAGCCTGCAAAGATGACTGCAATTATCCAACAAATGTAATGAGCTTCTTAAAATAACGTAATCCTGTCCTTTATACAAATACTGTCATATGCATTTCAATACCCAAGGCTTATACGTTATCTAGTTATGTAGGTATTCTCTTTATGGCAACAACAGAAAGGCTTTCAATGTTGGCAATTCTTTAACAGTATGCTTAAAAAGGCTTACTTGCATCTTACAATCTCAGACAAGCTTACCTGATGGTCATTAAAGCATTGCTACTTAAACACAGAGCAACAGGCACTTTCTGAATAATAATAAGCATAAATCAACAGTATAAAATATGACAGAAACCAGAACATTTTGCAAAATCAAGGACAGATGAAAAGCCACTGTAGTACTTATGTCTACCTTGGGTGGGGGGGGGGGGTTCTCTGCACATTTACACTGCATAACTGCTCCTTGCCTTGCTCGGACACATCCAGAGTCACTACATGGGGGAGTGGAATGCAACAAGTATGTCACAATTTGAAACATCTCTGGCTGACTGTGATGGCCCTGACACATTTGTCATACCTCTTAACCTCAGAGCACGAAATCTGGACAAAGCCATATATAGAAGTGGGACAAAGGCCCAAAAATAAGGACACATTTTAAGTATTGCTCTTATAAACTTAAAAAGATAATAGAATAGTAGGTCTTGCATTAGTATGAATTTTCTGAAGGGTATGAAATCTGAAACTGAAATGTCTGTCATTATTTTCTAACCTCAGTATTTAATGAATTGCCACTAATTTGCCAAAAAAAGCACAATTTTATGAAAAACGGACTAAAAGTGTGATGCAAAAATATAAATTAGCCATACAATACAACTGGGAACCTGTCAAAGAAGGGGCACTTTTTTAATATTAGTACTGCTAACTTGAGCAGCTGACAAAATAAAAGAATCTACATGCATTTCTGAAATAAAAGTCATCTATAACTTTGATTATTACAGTTATTTATTAATTGTAAACCCTCCACGTTTTCTTCCAAAATTGCCATTTTGCGGAGGGATTATTAGGAGAAGAGCAACATTTTGAGCCAAAATTAGGGACAGTTGAGAGGTTTGGATATGCCTAATTCTATAAAGCAATTTATTTGTATGTACCTCTCAACCTGTTAATGCAGGAAATCTGGACAAGGCCAAATATATTGGGGGAACATATAAAAAGTACTAAAAATTGCTCTTGTATAAACTAAGACAGTTGATAGAATAACAGGTCTTGCTTTAGCATGCATTTTTCTGAAGGTTATGAAGTCTGAAACTCAGTGTCTGTCATCATTTAGTGATTTAATTCCTAAATGATTTTCCAGAAAACCACAAATTTTGTGAGGAACAAACCAAAAATAAGAAGCAAAAATCTGGACAGTTGAGAGATATAGTTCAGCCGGGACTGTCTTTGAGTTTGCCGCCCCCCCTCACAAAATAATGGTCAAATGGAGCCTCCCCCCTACAGCCATTCCAATGAACCATTACTTGGCTATTTCACCCCATTTACCATAAACACTAATGTGCATACAGCTTTACTTCTGCAATGATTTGGACTTCATTTGAAAGTTTTATTTTGCATTTTACAGTGCAAACACTAATAGATATATGCTAAACAAAGCAACACAGTCTCACAATGAAAGCAGACTTAACATTAAAACTTCTCTGCCCTTGAAACTCACATTCATTGAAACAGCATTGAAACCCACATTCAAAGAAAATACATTTTGCCAGTGGCAGATAAAGATTAACTTTGGGTTTGGGCTGTTTTCAAATCACAGGCCCCTTGCACACAAAACATACACACGCTCTTTCATACACCTTCTTGACTGTATTAAATTATATTCCTTGTACAATACAGTACAGTTTTAGAGGGCATTTTAAATTTATTGTTTTGAATATTTTCCAGTAAACAATGAAACAAAATGCATGCACCAATAATGACAAAACTGCCCAATGCAGAACATTGCTATCATAAAAGTCTACTCAAACTTCTACAGTCCACCAGTATCATTAAATATGCACAATCTCTGAAGAAGTAAAAGTCATCTAAATAATTCCACATTAAAGAGATCTGTAACTAATGAAGATGTTGCTGCTAGCAGACTTTATTTATTTATTTATTTATTTATTTATTTGCAGTTGGTTTACCAGGATAGTCCATTGGGCCAAGATGAGCCCGTTTTTCAATGGAGTCCTGGGGAGAAAAGCTCCAGACATTTGAGGTTACAATAGGTTCTTAGACATGTTTAGACAATGTAAAAAATTTGAGTAGACAATACAGATAATAAAGAAACAATTGCAATTAATACAACAAGAGTTAAAACTTATATGAGAGGCAGATTAAACAGGATTTTACAATTAAAAATAAGAAGGCATTACATATTAAGAGTCCTACACTTATGAGGTATAGTGTAGTATATTCTTGCAGATACTATAGTAATAATAATATAAGAGTTAGGAGAAATGTTAGAGTGAAATCAAGGGTATAAGTAGGAGAAAGGAAAGGAAAAGGAAATAAAAAGGAAATACCCAGTATTAGTTATGAGGGGTGGGAGCAAGAGCATTCCCACTGAGATAGAAGATGTGAGTGAAGAGATTTTTTGAAAATAAAATGGTTAGAGGTGATACGGATAGAAGGAGGTAGAGAGTTCCAGAGTCGAGCTAGGCCATGTGATAGAAGGTATTTGCCAGGGGGACGGGTTGGTTTATACACTTCTAATAGATTTGGGTTGTTAGACCTTAATATTCTGTCAGGTCTGTGCATTTTAAATACAGAAGACAGGGAGGGACAGAGGGAGGGGTTGAGAATAAGCTTATGTGCAAGGGATAGTTGAGTATAGGTGAGAAGACTGGGTAGTTCTAGCCATTTTAATTGTTGGAGAGAGGAACAGTGGTGGGTTGAGGACTTTTGGCTGGTAGCGAATTTTGCAATTTTATTGTAGCAGGAGGAAAGTTGTGTTTTCAGGGAGGTTTGTAGATAAGTTAGAAGTGGAGCTCCGTAGAGAAGGGATGGAATTAAAAAGGAAGTAGAGAGAGTGATTTTAGTGGCCGTTGTAAGATAGTGATTTTGTCGATAGAGCATCCCTAGTTTTTGATGATTTTTTTTTTATATTTATTTGTAGATGGGAGTTGAATTTTAGTTGGTTATCAATTTGGACTCCTAGCAATTTTGTCTCTGTCACCATTTCTAGCTGAGTGTTATTTTTATTGATGATAGAGAATGTCTTTGTATTAAAAGTGTTGACTTTAGTGCGGGTGAATATCATTAATTTGGTTTTAGAGGCGTTGAGTGCGTTGACTTTATATTTCATTGTTTCATCTACAAATAAAGTGCTTGTTGCCCTTGAGGAATAAATTGCCTATGCTACACTAAAATAAATGATAAGCTAGTAATATTGCAATAAGGAATGGACTGCAAACTGATAACAGGTTCATAATTACTAGGTACCTTCACCAAAAAGGAGTGAAGCATCCACCCCCTTTGCAACACAGTACAGTATCAGCAATGCATCTACCTACTGTGGGAGTAGAACCCACAGCATTCTGCATCAAAAGCAAGTACATTACCTGTTGTGCTATTAACAATGTAAGCAGACACACCATAAGCAGCACTAAATGTTTGCTCCACTACAGCTCTCATCTA
Source organism: Protopterus annectens (assembly GCF_019279795.1). NCBI lineage: Eukaryota > Metazoa > Chordata > Ceratodontiformes > Protopteridae > Protopterus > Protopterus annectens. The sequence goes on from NC_056731.1 coordinate 228,784,167, forward strand.
TTTGCAAAATCTACTCAACACTCACCTGTATCTCTGAACTTTGCAGCACAAGAAATCTGGAAAAAGCTAAATTTTATTGGGGAGGTGGGGGTCCAAAAGCCCAAAAAACAGGGACACATTTTAAACATTGCTTGTATGATGTTGGAAAGTTGCTAGAATAACATGCTGTGTTACTACTGTATATTTTACTGCCAAGTCTTGAACCCAGGACCCTGTGCAAAACAGTCAGAGCAACATACCACTATCCCAAATCAGCTGTTTTAGGCAAGACAGGAAGACAAACTTAAACGGCTACCATTTGGTGAATTCAGTTCTCACCATAGCTATCAACCTCATAGCACAAAACACCTGAACAAAGCCAGTAATGGAGGAATACAGCCCCCAAACATATTGAGTTAATTCAGTTCTCTCCATAGCTTTCAACCTCTTAGCAAAAACCACCTGGACAAAGCCAGTAATGGGGAAATACAGCCCCCAAACATATTCAGTGAATTCAGTTCTCATCATAGCTCTCAGCCTCTTAGCAAAAAACACCTGGACAAAGCCAGTAATGGGGGAATACAGCCCCTAAACATATTCTGTGAATTCAGTAAACCTGAACAAAGCCAATAATGGGGGAAATACAGTCCCAAAATTAGGGACACATTTCAAATATCCATCTTATAAACTTAGAAAATTGCTAGAATAAAAGGTGTTGTGTTACCATGTACTTTCTGAAGAATATGTAGTCTGAAATTCAAATGCTTGCCCTTTTTATTTATTTAACATTTGTTAACCAGGAAAGTCTGATTTTGAACAAAAGCCAATTTTCACCAGAGGCCCAGGGAGCAACACTCCAGACATGTCTTTGTAAGATGGGAGGACACCAGAGCACCCAGAGGAAACTCCCACAAAATTAGGGAAGACATGCAGACTCCACACAGAAGGTATCCCAGCCAAGAATCAAACCAGAGAACCTGTAGCTGTCTGGTAACAATGCTACCACTGCATCACTTCACTGCACTACTGACTTTGTAAGGACACAACAATACAGAAACCACAGATTTTATGAGGAACAGAACAGAACAAATATGAGGGAAAAATCTGCAAATTATTTACAAATGGTGATGGGTAGGGAATTCAGGCTCTTGCCACCTGGGCCCAAGGTACAGAGTTCAAGCCTGTTCTCTACCCACCACCATATAGTACCTGGGGCATTTTATACACACACACACACACACACACACACACACACACACACACACACACACACACACACACACACACACACACACACACTCCTTATCTTAAAGTCGTGTCCAAGTCCATAAAATGCACATCCACCTTGTAACAGCCAAGCAAGCAAGTCCTTCCATCCAAAGCCCACGACGAGAACAAGATGTCCTACTTGCGAGAGCAGACTGGGTGCTACCCAGCCTGTGGATGTTGCAGTCCGATCCCCCTTCAGGTCTATGCAGTTGTAACTGCATAGACTTCTGGGATAGTGCTGCTGAATGCTCTCTTCCTAATCTGGACTGCTGGTAAGACACTTTGGATTCTGTGTGCATGCTCCAGACTGGTTCACCAGCAGTCCGGAAATGCCATGAGTGCAAGTCTGGATTCTGTGCGCATGCTCCAGACTGGTACACCAGTAGTCTAGAAATGCTGTGAGTGCGCATGCATGATGTTTCCCGACTGATTTTATTTTTGTATTTTCTTTTATTTTATATTTTCTTTTCATTTTTTGTTTACAGCTGGGGGACTGCAGTCCTGCAGCCCAATAGCACGTGCCGCCCCAGTAATAGCTGCTATTATTTTATGTTCGCTAAACAGTGCTTTTGCTGGTTAGGGAGTGTAAAGTAAAAAAGAAAAGAAAATTAAAATAAAATGGTGCGTGTGTATATGTGTTTATGTCTGTGTGTGTTTACATGCATGAAAGCAGAAAAGTGTGTGTGTGTGTGTGTGTGTGTGTGTGTGTGTGTGTGTGTGTGTGTGTGTGTGTGTGTGTGTGTGAGAGAGAGAGTGAAGAGTGACAGTGATTGAGTACTGGCATCAGCAGCAGTTAAGCAGGTTTGCATACCCTGGACCTTCTAGATCAAGATATCTTGATAAAGCCTATAATAAGGGGGAATCAAAGGATCAAAATGGGGACATATTTTAAATATTTCTGTTATAAAATCACAAAGTCACTTGAATAATAGGATTTGTGTTAGCATACATTTTCTGAAGCGCAAGTGTGTGTGTGAGAAACAAAAAGAGAGAGAGAGAAAGACAGAGAAAGTGAGAGCGATCGACCACTGGCAGCAGCAGTAAAGACGTTTGCATTACTCTCAACCTCTTAGCTGAAAAAATCTGGATAAAGCCTAAAATAAAGGGGGAGCAAAGGCTCAAAAATAAAAAAAGATTTTAATCATTGCTCTTATAAAATGGCAAAGTTACTTAAATAACTTAAATACATGTGTTAGCATGAATTTTCTGAAGGAAATAAAGTCTTAAACTTAAATGTATGTCATTATTTAGTGACTTCACTACCCAGTGAGAGGCAACAAATCAAACATTTTAGATGTAAGGGACCCAAAAATAAAGTAAATATCTGGATATTTTTAAGTGTTATATTCCGGATGTAAAATGCTTCTTCCAACACCATTTACATATACTACAGCAAGTCTGAAACACCAGGAGGAGGAACTATTTTACATAAAAAAAATATATAAAAAATAATGTAGTAATAAAATATGAATAAATAAATAAGTAAAACACAACAACTTTGCAGACAACCCATTCTCTAAGTGCAGTGATGCACCCCAGGGTTTGTATTACTGTGTAAATAACACCCTTCGAGGGCCTTGAGCAGGCATTATTTAAACCGTAACACAAACCCTGTTGGGCATTATTGCTTGCATGTGTACCCCTGGAACTGCAGGAGGGAAAGCATTCATCCAGCCGAGTAATCTGCATAAATGAAGGCTGCTCCCATCCTCTTTTGTTAGTGAACATGGCCAGAAGTTTGTGTTCTCTCAGCACAATAGAGGTAAGTGCTGGGGAATTTAGTGGACAGGTAGAGTTAAGGAGGGTGTATTTGTGGTGGGTTAGTTAGGAGATAGTGAAGACATGTGTGTGTGTGTGTGTGTGTGTGTGTGTGTGTGTGTGTGTGTGTGTGTGTGTGTGTGTGTGTGTGTGTGTGTGTGTGTGCGTGTGTGTATGGTTGGGTTGGGGGGGGGCTGTCATCAGAGCTGGATCCAGCACTAGGTGACTGATGCAGCTGCCTAGGGCCTGCTGGCTGAAGAAGGGGCACTGGCTGGATGGCTGCCCCAAACTTTTAATTTTTAATAAAACAATTAATAAAAATGACATTATTTCTTCATCCATCTGTGCATGCATGTGTCTTTAAGGATGCACTCTGCATCCATCCATGCCTATGCCTTTAGCATGATGCACATAGATGGATTTAAACATTGGAGCTTCCTGCTGTTTTTGCACATATTTAACATACTTGGCTGCCATGAGAAACTCAGAGCTACTGCTATGCCATGAGAGATGAGTGATTTTAAAATGTTAGAGATGACCATTCCTCTGGTAGGGCTGTGTGTGCAATGCCCTAGTTAGGGATGACAGGTTAGGTAATTAACTTGCCCAGGCTCAAACCCTGTAACTTTATTACAGGAGTCAATAGCCTGAGTCCTCTACATGAACTACCAAACTGCTCATCAGGGGAGCATTTTCAAAGAATGTGAGTTTCAGTGCATTTTCAAGGAATTGTGAGCTTCAAAAGAAGATGAGTTTACTATTGCTAATGCTAAGTCTGTTGTGGATTCACTAACTCCTAACTAACTACCATGTTTAACTTGCATTTAGGTGGCTTAGTAGTCAATCTAGCTTGATATAAGGAATTTATATGACTCAGTTTTTAGACAGATGGCTTCACAAGTCCTCAGGAAAATAATCACATCACCCAGATAGACTGCTACATATCTGTTACAAAGACTAAGCAATTTTGCCCATCAGCCTCTGGAATGTTATGGTGCTCTGTGGAGACCACATGATATGACTCTGTACTGAAAAGGTCCATTTGGTATGGAAATGCCATGTTTTTCACATAGTTTCAGGGGCTAGGGAAATTTGCCAGCAGTCTTTCATTAGGTCCAGTGTGAACTAAAAACTAGCCCTGCACAAAAATTCAGATCTATTATTTAATTTTAAGTAATCACAAAATGTTATAGACCCATTTGGCTTGGGGGCCAAGTCACTTTAGAGTTCTTCATAAACTTATGTTTGAGCATTTTCTGCATCTCTTCCCCGACTGCTTTTCATATCACACAGTTTCAAATTTACTTCTCATCGGGTAGGTTTTCTATGCCGTGCTAGATTGCACTGGTTCTACCAGACATTTATTCCTAAATACAAATTCCTTTTATTTCTTGTTTCTGAGACATTGATAATGTCTTCCCTAGTTTAACTCTAAGACATGCTGTTTGAACCTTAACATCTTCTGCAAATGTACTTCTTACAGAAATGTCAGTTTCTCTGAATGTTTTAAATCCTTTACATTGTATAGTTGCTATTTTCCTTTTTTCTGGTTGTCATACCTTATAATTTACTTCATTTTTTTTTCTTTAAGAATTTCCAATACTCCTTATCAGACTTTGGGAGGAATTTATTTTCTACATAGGTTCATAGGTTAGTACTAGGCTAACTGCCCTTGCGAGCCATTTTAAGCCTAGCCAATTATCCCTTGTGAGACTCCAACCCTGCATCTTGTGTTTGTAAGGCAAACACCTTAAACATTAGGCCACCCTCCCAACCCAACTGGGTACTAACACAATAATCTACTGGTTCGAATTCTCTGAAACAAGCACTTTTGCTATATACCCTCTTCTGTGCATCCTTTGCTCTCTTTATATATTTTCTTAGGCCTTAATGTTCCTAACTTATCCTGAAGGTATGAAAATGCTCTCACACTTTTAAAGAGCATTTTTTTCCGAAGATTCTTTTGTTGTTTTAGCAAGCTTTAGGTATGTGTGTCAGACAGTGGTTCTAGTGGTGTAAATTCAGTTGAGGCTTCAGGAATTTTCCTTACAGTAAACAGTAAAGAGCAGCTGTGGGGGCAGTTGCTCCCATTTACTCTCTTTCTAACATATTTTGAAGTTTTACTAAAACATTTAACTAGCTCATCTGTTTGAATGTGATGCCCAGATGTTTTAACCTTATCACTTTAAAAAAATGCAAAAGTTCATGCATTAGTTGGGGCATGAATAGGTTGCCTTAGTAAGAAATTCTCTTAGGAAAAAGCTGTACAAGTTCTTTATGGACTATGTATTGACTATTTGAAGGGAGTACTGCCTCAAGAAATTTTCTTGCATAGTCAGTAATTAGTAGGATATATTGATGGTCCTTAAATTCTTTCACAAGTAGACAGACAACATAATTTGCTATTATTTTAAATAGGATATCTATGATAGGTATGGCTATTAAAGGATATTTAACCCTGGATTGGGTGCTGTCATTTGACATAATGTGTAAGCTGCACAAGCATTCTCTATGTCCTGCATAATTCCAGGCCAGAAAATCTAGATAAAAATCATTATTTTTATGTTATCCATTCTTAAATGACCACCCATAGTACTACTATGAGCTAACTTAATTACAGGTATTGTAAAAGGCCAAGGAAATAACATCTGGTTCAGTATATGTTCTTTGCTTTGGCCATTCTGTAAAGCAAATTTCATTTCAACGTATCCATGTGAAGTGAAGCTATTCTAATCATTTGTTTCCCCATCTGCTACTGCTATATTTTCTCTCACTCTATATATTGTCTTCCCACTGGGCTTTCTTGAAAATCACATGGGTTTTCTAGAGGTAGGTCAAGTCATCATGATTGCCATTAATATTATGACATTGAAAGCAGTCTGCAGCCTTCTATTTTATAATTACTGGTAGCATTTTAGCCTGTTTTCTGATTCATCCTCTTAAAAAGGCAACTCAAGAAAACTATTTTCTTCCACCATGGCTACCACTTTTTCCTTTCTTAGTATTTTCTTATTTTCTTTACCCTTAGAGTCCTGTTTCTTTTTCTTACCACTTACAGAGCACAGCTTATGGGGTTCTTAATGCTGCTACTGCTGTAAGTTTAGGCAGCCTCCTTCCACCCAGGATGGGCGGGTGTCAGAGACAGTGACTCACTCCAGTCCCTCCAACAACCATGATGTTAGTTGAAAGCAGATGGCCTGTCATGCAGTAAGGGCTAGTTACTCCTACTTAATATATGGTTAACTGTGCATCTTCTCCTGTTCATTTCCATGTATTGACCTTCTTTATTATTTTTACTAACTGGAGATTTTAGGTAGGACTCAATGTCCAGTAAGCATGCTGCAAGTCAAATGCAGGTTCATAGGTTCATAGATTAGTACTAGGCTAACTACCCTTACAAGCCATTTTAAGCCTAGCCAATTATCCTTTGTGAAACTCAAACCTTGTACCTTGTGATTGTAAGGCAAACACCTTAACATTAGGCCACCCTGTCGACTGTGGTTGCCTGTGGTGAAATAAGGGCTGGTGTAACAGGTAGAAGTCTAAGACTTTGCTTAGGGCCCCTTTTCTCCTTTCCTGCACTATGGAATCATCCAGTTCTTCTTAATTTTCTGCACCTACTTCCTCTTAATGTAAGCTTAACTATACCTCTTCCCTGTTAGTTTCCATGTACTGATCTCTTTCATTATTTTTAATAACTGGAGATTTTAGACAGGGCTCATCTTCCCTGTCAGTCTCCACACTGACTTCCTTTATTACTTTAACCACTCTAGTATTTTTGTAAGACTCAAATCAGGCTTCTCAAACCTTTCTACCCACAGCCAGATCTTAATTCCTTTTGTGCATTCCAGACCTACTGTATGCCCTTTACTGTGACTGTGCACTAATGTCAAATATATCATCAGAATATGACTGTGGTAGATATCTCATATGTTTTGAAGAGTGAGAAACCTGCAGAGCAAGAACCCAAAAAGGGAATTTATTTTTACTACAGATGAACAGTTTGGTGTGAACTCCATTTTCTTCTGTTTTGAACTTTGTTTGCCAAAAAAAAGGTTAGTTTCAAATGGAAAAGTTAGCTACAGTGACTACTTTGTTATGAAGAAAAGAATATACTCCATTTGATAATCGGCCAAGGCTTTCCCCTATTCAAAGAGCTATGGAAGATCTGGAAAGGGAAATTCAACCAGTGCTTACAAGCATCTTAATTTCAAGATAGGCAGGTATTCTCATCATATTCCACAAGACTCACCTTCAATGTGCAGGGCAACAGTTTTCATCTCATCCTAAAATTAAAGATGTTTTCTAAAATGTCAGAGAAACCATTCAGTTACCCTTGTTGTTCTCTTCAGAGGCCCCTCTTGATCTAGGAACAAGAAATCTGATTTTTATCAGGGTTAGTGTCCCTGTTTAACTTCCATAGATAGTTAGTTACCACTAATTACCATGGGAACAATTTGTGTGCCTCCTTTAGCCTATCTACCACAACTTGTACTATGCTCTTCCATATGCTTCCCTTACTGAACAGCAACGGGACTTTCTGTGTCGAACCCTTGGTGTTCACAATTTACATTATGCATGCACTCACATCACACTCTAAACACACACACACACACACACACACACACACACACACACACACACACACACACACACACACACACACACACACACACACACACACGCACACACACACAACATGCACTAAATGATTTTTCTTTTATTTGTTCTTTATACTCAAGTGCTTTTAAGGACAACAAGGAAACTGTCTTATTTTATTTTGTGAGCTCTTGCCTGTCTTTTTAAAAGCTTTAGGAACTCGCATTACTATTTTTGTTTGTTTATTCCTGGTGGCCAGTGGCAACTCTTGATTGACAGCATCATCAAGAAAATTGTCTGTTTTATAATTAAATTACGTCCGAATATTAGCTGGCATGTCAACATGTTGACACAAAGGTACAGGGATGTGCTTTGCAAATCTTTTCATGATTCCCAGTGAGAGATAGCCAGTGTTTTAGAGGAAATTATGCACAGCTTCTTTTCAGGTCAGCCTTAATAACTTTGTAACCCTTTTTTATGATTAACTTTATTTTCTCATAGCTTTCGCTTTATAACATACCACCAATTTTCTGACCTATACTGTGAACTGTACAATTGAGTGCCTATTACTAATGATGGTGTAATGTTTTAGGTTTCTAAGGAAGCTGGCATGGTAATAAATAATATAGGCAGTGAATTACTTTGCTTTCCTTTACATTGTCTGTTTGTAATCTCGTCATATAATTTAAATCTAAGCAGATTCTGCAATACTGCAGCTTGCGGCTCCAATTTTTATTTATAATGTTAGAGTCTGTAAAATATTTTCCCAACATAATTTTATCAAAGATATAAGTTACCATGATTTTTCACACTGTTCTGCTGGTGTAGCATGTTGACACATTTATAAGACTGACTATGATATACAGTAGTCTTGGAACATTATAGGACTTACATTTTTCTTTTCTCTTTTACTTGAGTGTTATTTTACTCTCAAGGAGCATTTATTCTTGAAACATAAGTGAAGTTAATCAAAACCTACCCTGGGATTCAGTAAACTTCCATGCAGGAATAGCTTATTCCTGCATGGAAATGACTGTTTAAGAGCAGCACGGCAGCATGCCATGCATAGTTATGAAGCTTCTGCTCCTAAACGGACATGGAGTGCGGACGAGTGCAGGGGGTATGTCTGTGAGCAGAGCTCTGACAATATACACACCCCTGCACTCAAGAATTGCCATTCGGCAATTACAATGAGTGAGAACTCTCATAAAGGGGGTTGCCACCTTTTCAAATGCCCAAAATGGGACTGATAGTGTACAAACGTGACATGTTGCAGGAGAAAACACACCTACAGCCATTGCAAAGATCATAGCCCCACTTTCAAGGAAAACCCTACGCTCATAGCAGCAGAAACATGCCAGGATTTCTGTCAAATGTGCAGATGCATGCAGAAATCCACAGCAATAAATGAAACCTGTCCCTTCTTAGAGAAAATAACACTACAGATATTTTTTTCATCAAACTGATTAAATTTAACCGTAGCTGCGTGGGTTTGCCCATTGCTTAACTACGCATACTCTAGCTTAAATGGCACAAGAGGTAAATAGCAAGATACATTCACTAAAAGTCGTAGTGCAATAGTGTAGTGAGTAGAGTACTGCATTAAATGCAGATGTGAGGTGCCATTGTAATAATTTGGTAAAATCCACAGATAAACACAAGTGCCCAATACAGCATACATACACATGAATGAGGGATACTAAACAAAGTTATAATATGTAATGCATGATAAATCAATGCCATACAGCAAATATGTATAAAGTGTCAAAATCTACCACTTTCCCATGACTCATTTTTCTTTTCTTTCTAAATTAGTGCTGGGGTAAGTGGGAGTAAGCACCTCTACATAGTAATAAGTGGGTTTAATCCTGTTTGCGTGGGAGTAAGCAATGCCGACACAGAATAAGCAATTTTGAGGTTAGCTCTCTGTAAGCATATTTAACCGGAACCATCATTCAAACCCGCTTATAACTGCCTTAATCACTCTGTATCTAACAGCCCTTGTTCTGTCCAGCAACAACATAATCAGCCTTTGCAAGTCACGAACCCAGCACACCATTGCCACAGTGATTTACCACTACACCATATGAGCTGTATACACAGTTGAGGTATTCTCGAACATATCATGCAGCACAGTCATTCAACATTAGGGAAAATGTATTTATATATGTAGATGTATGTATATATATATATATATATATATATATATATATATATATATATATATATATATATATATATATATATATATATATATATATATATATATATATATATATAGAGAGAGAGAGAGAGATATGTATATATATATATATATATATATATATATATATATATATATATATATATATATATATATATATATATATATAAAACAGCCTCAGTAAGAAGCTGAGATCCCTCATAAAATCCTCCAAAGCTAGTTATGAAAACAAACTTGCCACTGATTCTAAAGACAACAACAAAGCATTCTATAGCTATGTCAGGAATCTCAATGGCAGCACTCAGATCTGCTCTGAGTTACAGCACAATGACACTAAATATACAGAACCAACTGATATTGCCAAAATCCTGGCAGATAGGTTCAGTGCTAACTTTCCCCCCCTCTTTCCCCCTAAAGGGCCCATCTTTATACCAGACGAATGCAAAGTTCCTGTATTCACGGCTGCACAGGTAAAAACCTCACTCTCCAAAGCCAAGAACACAGCATCCATGGGACCTGGCAACATCCCCGGCTGCCTTCTACATGAACTACAGAATGAACTGGCACCCCACCTAAGTACCATGTTCAATCATAGCCTCACTTCAGGCTTTGTGCCCATTGAATGGCGCACTGCAACAGTTATCCCACTCCACAAAGGGGGGGGGCCACAACAGACCCCGGAAACTACCACCCCATTAGCCTGACGAGCCTGGTCTGCAAGGCCATGGAACGTATCATCATGGAACTCATAAACAAAGACATCGGAGATCTCCAAACTCTGGACCCCACACAGTTTGGGTTTGTAAAAGGCAGATCATGTCTCCTAAATCTGATAGACTTCTTTGAAGTAGTCACCAAAGCCATAGATGAGGGTAAGGTGGATCACACAGCCTGTCTAGATCTCGCCATGGCATTCAACACCATCCCCCACTCTGGAATTATAGATAAACTCACTAAACTAGGTATACATCCCTATGTCACAAGATGGGTTGCCAACTGGCTTACTGACAGAACCCACACTGAAAGTAGCAGACTCCAAATCAGACTTCAGACAAGTGACAAGTGGAGTACCACAGGGTTCAGTCCTGGGTCCTCTCCTGTTTGGTATCTACTTCTCTGAAGTACAGGCTAACACAGAAGGTCTTTGACTAACTAAATTCGCAGATGACTGCAAACTAGGAGCCATAATCAAAACTCCTAATGATGTGGACATCCAACAAAAGGGCCTCACTGAGACAGATGCCTGGTGTCAAAGACATGGTCTCAAGCTCAGTGCCAAAAAGTGCATTGTCATCCCCTTTGGTAAAAATTCTGTGCCCATGAACTACCACATAGGCGGTAGTCTACTTAACACCAAAAGTGTGATAAGAGACCTTGGGACACAGGTGGACAGTAGTCTCTCCTTTGATAATCACATTGCCACAGTGGTCAGGAAATCCTTCTACGTGGCACACCTCATCACAAAAGGTTTCTCATCCAGAAAAAAAGAGGTCATTGTTCCCCTCTACTCATCACTCATTAGACCCATTATAGAGTACAACGCACATTTTGGTATGTATCTCACAAGACATCTACAACAACTGGAAAGGCTGCAAAAATGCCTCACAAAGAGGATTACTAGCCTCAAACAGATGCCTTACGCAGTCCGTCTCAAAAATCTCCAGCTTTACTCCGTCACATATCGCCTACTCAGAGGCTATCTCTGCCTAACATACAAAGCTATGTCAAACCCAGAGCTGTTGGACATGCTCCACTTAAAAGAAATCCCAATCCCTCCGAGCTACACACTCTAGGGACCTAAACCTTGTCACCACAATAAACGGAACATGCTGGAGGGATAGATTCCTGTCCCAGAGACTTCCCATATTCTGGAACAGACTACCTATCTATGTCAAACAAAGCTCCTCATTAGCACTCTTCAAAAAAAATCTTGATGATTGGATGAGTAATAGGAAATTCACCCCGGAGATCACTTCTGTGGTTCTGCTTGACAGGGGAACAGGAAAATAATTTTCTTGGGTGGTGAAAGCCAGGGAACCTTTTGGCTATATATAGATATATATATATATATATATATATATATATATATATATATATATATATATATATATATATATATAAATAAAACAAATGCATACCTCACAACTGTCCCTGATGTAGATGCAAATGTTAGCATTGTCCCTCTGAATTCCTCTTAACATTGGTGCCATTGGAATTATACTGAATAAATAATGACAATAATTAAGGACTGATCACTTATTTCACTGCAGGAAATGTACATTAATTCACATTTTGTAATGCTACAAATGTCTCAAGTTAATAGAACTAATATGTTAAAAGTGTCCCTGATTGTCCATGATTTTGTCTGGATTTGTCCCTGATTCATTTGAGAGTTGTTCCTGATTGTATGACAGCTATAACAGCAATCACAATTATATTTTTTTATAAAGGTGATAAAGTTTAACCGTAGCTACGCAGGTTTGCCCATTGCTTAGCTATTCATATTCCAGCTTAAATGGCACAAGAAGTTAAATAGAAAGTTTTACTCAATCGAAGTGATAGTGTAGTGGTTAGACTATTCACTTTATAAGCAGTTATTGTGGGTTCAATTCTCACTGTAGCAAGTTCGCATTTTACATGCGAAAGGAATTTATAAACAATTTTTTGTTGTATAACCTACTAAATCGCATATATTTGTGAACTGGAGTACTGCATTAAGTTCAGATGTGAAGTGTCATTGTAATAAAGTGGTGAAATCCCCCGATAAACACAAGTGCTCCCTACAGTATACATACACATGAATCACGGATACTAAACACATTTATAACATGTAATGAATGATAAATCAATGCCAAACAGCAAATAGTGTGTAAAATTAAAAATAAGCAATGCCAAGCATTGCACACCTCTGTTTAACAGGTGTAAGCAATGCATCACCCACCTAAATTTATTTGCCCATTGGTATGCCCCTTTAAGCAATGCCAGCCTTAGGTAAGCAGGTTTGCCCATAGCTTAGCATTTTTAAAACTGTCCAATCATGGCAAAGTGGAGGAAACTGGCCCTATTTAAACCCCACAGGTGGGAATACATCTCATAACTGGTTGCAGCTTCCTCCTGTAGGCACAATGGCCAGTGTTGGGGAAGGATCGTGCTTCTGAGCGCAGCACTGAGGCATCCAGGAGTCTATGGTCATGGCAGGACTCCAGGTAAAAGACCATGAAGAGAGACTGCTGCAGGGCCAGTACCAGGGTTCCCAATATAAAGCAGTAGCCTGGGACCGTCTCGCCCGTGACCTCACCAGTGCCACTGGTATCCCTCGAACTGGTGAGCAGATCAATCATCACTATGCTGACGTAAAATGGAAGAAGATGGAGCACCTGGATCAGTGGATCCAAGAAGCTAAGCAGAGGGGGTGATGTCCCAGCAGTGTGTAAGTACTCATTCTACTAATTGTTTAACAAATGCCTAGCTCATGTGTATTATGGATAGGTATGGCTAAATATTCATCTATGTCTCTAACAGCTGCAGCAGAGCAGGCTGTAAATCAGGAAACCCATGTGTGTTGGCTGCAAAGGCTGCATCGTGAGGCAGGTTAGTAATAATCTTGCATGTACTGTCATAAGAAATAAATCTAAAAGTAATAGAAAGTTAATTGCCAGTATAAAACCTGTATTGTGTATGGGATGCACTGAATAAACCAGACAATATGGCAGGAAGAGTCTCATATAGGTTGTATTTAAATAAAAGGGTAACAGCCTGGCAATAAAGGTCTAACTTCTGGACTGCTTGTGGTTACTCTGGTATCATATGGTAATGTAGTGTTGCATTCTCTTAATAGTACTGTTGTATTAAGCACTGTTACCCACACTGTGCTACATAAATAAAATGTGTAGGAATGTCTGTATATGACTTTGTAATCACAAGGTCATATTGTACAACTGAGGGAGACTTAGACAGAAAACAATGAAAAGCTATATAGCAACATCCAAATAGCACACTCTAGTGTGACATAAACTGTTGTATTTTTAGCACACACAGCAATGGTTCGAATCCTGGGAGTGGTAGTAAGCTGTATGCACAATCGTACCCCTCAACTGTACAGATTTTTTCAGAATGTTCAGATAATTGGCTTAAATTTTCTGCCTGTCCCCCTGGCAAATCTGAGGGATAATCCCAGAAGTTTAGGCAGCAAATAATGACATACAACTGATTGTCAGACATCATAACCGTCAGAAAAATATCTATAAGAACAAACCTGTCACTCTAGCAACTCACCAAAATGTTATGAGAGTAATATTTTATTTATTTTATTTATTTTACATTTGTTAACCGGGAGGATCCGACTGGATACATGTCCATTTTCAGCGGAGGCCCGGGGAGAAAAGCTCCAGACAAAACAATACATCAAGTCACAGAAAAAAACAAATATTCGTTAAGTAATACAGGTAAGGTTTAGTTTTCAATAATCAAATCAGTGTAAGGTTAGTAATTATAATATATTCATTCTATGATTCAGTAGATATCCCTGAAGCCCCAAGACTGGGAAACAATGTATGTAGAGAGAGATAGCTAGCCCGGATTAAGACAGTAGCAGGTACGTGTTGATCGTAGATGTAGTTTTAGTTTGGTCTTAAATAGACTTAAGGAGGAGAGTGAGGTAATATCAGGGGGAAGTTTGTTCCAAATTCTCCTACTGAGTTAGTTAGAAGAGAATCTCCGGCCATGTTATTAGTTTTGCAAGTTTGGATGAGGAGGCAGGATGACCTCAAAGTTCTAGGGTTATTGCAAAGGGAGATAAGTTTTTGAGTGAGGAGGGTAGTCAGGGTTATAAATTATTTTGTGGGCAAGGACTAGAAGGTTATACGAAATATGTTTTGGTAACTCAAGCCAGTTAAGCTGGGTTAAATTGGTGCAGTGATGGGTTCTGTATGGTAATCCGGTAACAAACCTAGCAATATGATTATAGCAAATGGTGAGTTTGTTCATGACTGTTTTATTAATATTCTGTAGTAAGGGGATGCATACAAGAGTGTGGAGAGAAGATGGGTTTGGGCAATGGCAGATTTAGCTTGGGGGGTCAGGAATCTATTTATTCTATATAGCGAGCCTAGTTTTTTATTGATGGATTTAATCATTAAGTTTACATGAATGTCGAATTTCAGGTTGTTGTCTATAGTTACCTAGTAATTTTGTCGAGGGATCCGGAGATATAATAGTCCCATCTTTGATTGGATCGTAAAATTAAAGGGCTTGACCTTTGTGTCTGTGAGAACAGCAACATTTTAGTTTTTGGATTAAGTATCAGGGTTTACTAGAGAGCCAGTTTTCTATTTTACTGAAAGTGGTTTGGGTCATAATTTGTAGCTCTATAGGGGTTGTACCAGTGCAAATCAGCGTAGAATCATCAGCGTATTGAAGGCAACTGGCATTTGATACAACTGTGTGTAGATCATTAATGAAAATCGAGAAAAGTAGTGGTCCTAAAATTGATCCTTGAGGGACTCCCAGAGTATTGGGAAGTAAGTTAGATAGTTTATTCTGCCATTGTACTGCTTGTTTTCTACCATTTAGATAGGAACTAAACCATTGAATAGAAGTAGTATCTAGACCAAATGAGTGTAGAGTATCAATTAGTAGTTTGTGGTCCACCATATCAAAGGCTTTGGATAGATCCAAGAATACAGCTGAGGAGATAATATTGTTATTGCGATGGGTGTTGATGGTATTGGAGAAGGCAAGAAGGGCAGAGGTGGTACTATGGAGAGGTCTGAAACCATGCTGAGTGTCGGCCAGTAGGTGATTGGCAAGTAGGTGTTCCATAACCTGTTTTGCACACATTTTTCCATTATTTTGATATGGGGAGAGTATAGAGATGGGCCTGTAATTGAGAGGTCTGTGGAAGTGCCTCCTTTATGGAGAGGAATTACATAGGATACCTTCCAGATGTCAGGGATTTTGGCCTCTGTAAGGGTGCGATTGATGAGTATTGACACTGGGAAGGCAATCGCTGCAGCGGCTTTGTAGATATTCAGCTGGAAGTTGATCAGCTGACAGAGTGGTGGGTTTAAGTTTTTGATTAATTTGAATAAATGAGGTTGCTACAGGTTGAAAGGTAAATGGGGAGTGTTTTATTGGAGGGAGTATCAGGAGTATGAGAGTTACGTGGCAGTTGATTGGAGAGGGTTTGAATTGTCTCCGTGAAGAAGCAATTAAAGCTGTTAGAGAGAAGTTCGATGGTTTGTCTATGAGTGTGGCAGGGACAGGGGTGGTAGGCGACCAGGGTGAAGAAGATTATTTAACCCGCCCAGAATTTTTGTGGACAGTTTTGATGTTCAGTTTGCAGTTTCCAATAGTAGTGCCTTTTATCAAGTAAAATTAGTCTTTTGGTTTCATTCCTAAGTTGTCTATAGGTAGTAAGATCAAGAGGAGTTTTAGTGGTACGCCAAACAGACCATGCCTTATTTCTGAGATGCATTTTTCTGCCTGGTTTCTTTAGAGAGCCAGGGACATCCCCTGACTTAGTTGTTTTGAGCGAATGGGGGCATGATAGTTAAGAATCTCTAGGAATTTTGTGTTGAAATACTGAACTGCTTCATCTAATGGTAGATATTTAAGTATTGTCCAGTTACAGGAATTTAGTTCTAGTTGAAATTTGGTGGGGTCGAATTGTTTTTTTATTTCTGACAGATCTTAGTGTGGAGTTCTTTGGGATAGTAATTTTGTGCTTAATTATGTAAGTGAGATGGTGATCACTAAGGCTATCTGGGAGGGTGCCAGAAGTATATTGTTTGGGATCACTATTAATAAGCATCCAATCCAGTATACTCTCTTTTTGGTTAGATTTGTCTATCCTGGTAGGAGAGTTAATCATTTGAGTGAAGGAGTATAGGTTTATTTGAGTGGAAGGGGCTTGAGAGGAGCAGGAAGTCCAGTCTATGTTAAAGTCCCCAAGAACTATGGTTTCTTGAGGGAAGTGACTCGATAGCCAGTGCAGGGTAGCTTCAAGAGTATCTATGTTCTTACCTGGGGGAATATACACACAGATTATATAGATAAACTTAGTTACGTTGATTTGTAGCTTGGAAATAAGGATCTCCGCATTGTTAATCTGAGGTGGTTGAGTGACATCGATAGAGACAGTTAGATCAGATTTATAGAGAATGGCTACCCCACCTCCTTTCTAGAGTTTCGGTCTCTCCTATGTATGTTGTACCCAGGGATAAGTATTTCGTTGTCCAAAGTGGATGGTTTTAACCAAGTTTCAGTTAGGCACAGGATATCAGGGGAGAGGTCAGCCATGACTGCATGAAGTTCATGTACCTTATTGTTAATACTTCTAATGTTCAGATGGCAGATGAAAAGGGAATTTGTAGGGCGAGCCAATAAGGGATAGGCTAAGTGGTCCTTGGAAATGGATGAGTTTTGGAGAATATTGGCAGGACCAGGGTTAGGATGTATGTCCCCATGTCTTAGCAAGTTTTGTCTTAGTTTGGAGATGAGTTTCAGGAATTTATTCACTATTATGTAGGAGTTCTTTTGTTTAAGGTTAATATTATTTGAAGTATAGGGGTATGGAAGAATAGTGCAATAAGTTGTATTAGTCCAAGTACCTTGAATATGATAAAAGTTTAAAAGAGTAAGTTCAGGGGCATTGGACCCGGCCCTGGGAACTGTGATCCCTGAGAGAGTTTGGGTTTCATACAGAGTTGTAAGATAGGAGGTTATTAGGATTGGTGCTAGTATGCAGTACCACATCTCTAGAGAATTGTAGTAGATGGTTCACAAGGAAGCACTTGCAGGTAATAGTGAGTGAATAGAGAGCTAAGGCTCTGAGGGAGTGAAAGATGAGTCGGGTGTGGATAGTAAGTGGAAGACTAGGCAATGAGGGTGTGACAAATGAGTCAGGGATGGATATTCATAGGGTAAGAGGGTCACCTGTGCTATAGTGTAATTAAGTAGAAGGCAACTATGATTGGAGCTAAACCTGGTGGGTGTGGTTTATGGTTATAAATGTAGAGGTAGTGGGGCGGGTGGGATATGGGGGCAGGGAGGGCCAGTGAGCCTGGTGAGCGGGCGAACGGAGCGAATACTACAGTCCCTACTATAACCTAGCGGAGTAACTCAGCTGGGTATATCGCCAGATTATGTAAGGAAATGTATATAATTTTTTTGTTTTCTGTTTGTATGAGTCCAATTTTCTTAGAGTTATACCAAACTGCAAGTTTAATTTCGTTTTGTAGAGTTATAATACTCCAAGAGAAGAACTTCTTAGACAAGTAATATTAGGTAGCAGCTAATTGATTCCCTAAAACAAAGGCAGTCGTGGATCCTTCACAGCAGCTTCCAGCCTGGGCTAATATCACTATTTTACCACCTTATTTTAAGTATTAAAGGGCAGCTTCTTCCGATGGTTTTGGCTGGAGGGGTAATTCCTTTTATTCAGAGTACTATGGGGCTGGTACACGAGGAAGCCACCTAAGAAAAAATGGAGGGAGCCAGAAGGTGCATTAGAGAGCAGAGAAATAATAGGAAATAATCATTGTCACCAGGACTTAGGAGCAGGTATCTTGTAACACAATAAAATAAGCACTGTCTGAGATTAGTAGAGACTGCTGCTAGTTCAAAATTACAGTCGCTTACTGATTCAATCGCTAACACATTTAGCGGATGCTTCTTGAGCAAGTAAATGCAGTCGCTAGTATTTCAACACTCGACAATGGAGTCAGCTACTAGTCAGAACATTACAGTTGCTAATGATTCAACTTCTTGTTCAAATAGTTGTAATATCTAGAAATACAGTTGCTAGACAATTTAAAAGCTGCTACCAGTTTATGATTACTAGGCTAGTAGTGCAAACCCTAACACATTAGCGTAAATTCTTGAGCAAATACATATAGTAAGCTAGTAATACAAAATGCAAGATTTTAGTAACTCTGCAAGTTCAAACATATCAGTCGCTAGCAATCCAAATGCTAACCTTAGATGAATTGATCAAAAATAAGCTTATTAGTGACTCTGCATGTACAAACATATCAGTCGCTAGCAGTCCAAATGCTAACAGTAAATGTAGCGATCAAAATAAGCTTTCAATACTGTCGCTTTTCTAAATGGAAATTGATTCAGCTACTCTACACTATTGCTAGAATTTGATTTAGCCTTGTAGCTACATAGCAATAAAAAATGCACATAGAATAGAAAAAAAACTAGATTTAATGCGCTCAGAGTGATATATCAATGTAGGTAGGGAAGTTACCTGTAGGATCCAGTTTCCACCTTAGTTTGAAAATGGCGGGTTTCTGCGGGATTTTAAAACCTCGCTTGAGGGGGAGGAGTGAATATAGGCTACACAGTCCCTACTATAACCTAGCGGAGTAACTCAGCTGGGTATATCGCCAGATTATGTAAGGAAATGTATATAATTTTTTTGTTTTCTGTTTGTATGAGTCCAATTTTCTTAGAGTTATACCAAATTGCAAGTTTAATTTCGTTTTGTAGAGTTATAATACTCCAAGAGAAGAACTTCTTAGACAAGTAATATTAGGTAGCAGCTAATTGATTCCCTAAAACAAAGGCAGTCGTGGATCCTTCACAGCAGCTTCCAGCCTGGGCTAATATCACTATTTTACCACCTTATTTTAAGTATTAAAGGGCAGCTTCTTCCGATGGTTTCGGCTGGAGGGGTAATTCCTTTTATTCAGAGTACTATGGGGCTGGTACACGAGGAAGCCACCTAAGAAAAAAATGGAGGGAGCCAGAAGGTGCATTAGAGAGCAGAGAAATAATAGGAAATAATCATTGTCACCAGGACTTAGGAGCAGGTATCTTGTAACACAATAAAATAAGCACTGTCTGAGATTTGTAGAAACTGCTGCTAGTTCAAAATTACAGTCACACTGATTTTCCCAAATTTTTCCAATCTCTGCCTAACATACAAAGCTATGTCAAACCCAGAGCTGTTGGACATGCTCCACTTAAAAGAAATCCCAATCCCTCCGAGCTACACACTCTAGGGACCTAAACCTTGTCACCACAATAAACGGAACATGCTGGAGGGATAGATTCCTGTCCCAGAGACTTCCCATATTCTGGAACAGACTACCTATCTATGTCAAACAAAGCTCCTCATTAGCACTCTTCAAAAAAAATCTTGATGATTGGATGAGTAATAGGAAATTCACCCCGGAGATCACTTCTGTGGTTCTGCTTGACAGGGGCACAGGAAAATAATTTTCTTGGGTGGTGAAAGCCAGGGTACCTTTTTGGCTATAGATATATATATATATATATATATATATATATATATATATATATATATATATATATATATATATAAATAAAACAAATGCATACCTCACAACTGTCCCTGATGTAGATGCAAATGTTAGCATTGTCCCTCTGAATTCCTCTTAACATTGGTGCCATTGGAATTATACTGAATAAATAATGACAATAATTAAGGACTGATCACTTATTTCACTGCAGGAAATGTACATTAATTCACATTTTGTAATGCCACAAATGTCTCAAGTTAATAGAACTAATATGTTAAAAGTGTCCCTGATTGTCCATGATTTTGTCTGGATTTGTCCCTGATTCATTTGATAGTTGTTCCTGATTGTATGACAGCTATAACAGCAATCACAATTATATTTTTTTATAAAAGTGATAAAGTTTAACCGTAGCTACGCAGGTTTGCCCATTGCTTAGCTATTCATATTCCAGCTTAAATGGCACAAGAAGTTAAATAGAAAGTTTTACTCAATAGAAGTGATAGTGTAGTGGTTAGACTATTCACTTTATAAGCAGTTATTGTGGGTTCAATTCTCACTGTAGCAAGTTCGCATTTTACATGCGAAAGGAATTTATAAACAATTTTTTGTTGTATAACCTACTAAATCGCATATATTTGTGAACTGAGTACTGCATTAAGTTCAGATGTGAAGTGTCATTGTAATAAAGTGGTGAAATCCCCGATAAACACAAGTGCTCCCTACAGTATACATACACATGAATCACGGATACTAAACACATTTATAACATGTAATGAATGATAAATCAATGCCAAACAGCAAATAGTGTGTAAAATTAAAATAAGCAATGCCAAGCATTGCACACCTCTGTTTAACAGGTGTAAGCAATGCATCACCCACCTAAATTTATTTGCCCATTGGTATGCCCCTTTAAGCAATGCCAGCCTTAGGTAAGCAGGTTTGCCCATAGCTTAGCATTTTAAAACTGTCCAATCATGGCAAAGTGGAGGAAACTGGCCCTATTTAAACCCCACAGGTGGGAATACATCTCATAACTGGTTGCAGCTTCCTCCTGTAGGCACAATGGCCAGTGTTGGGGAAGGATCGTGCTTCTGAGCGCAGCACTGAGGCATCCAGGAGTCTATGGTCATGGCAGGACTCCAGGTAAAAGACCATGAAGAGAGACTGCTGCAGGGCCAGTACCAGGGTTCCCAATATAAAGCAGTAGCCTGGGACCGTCTCGCCCGTGACCTCACCAGTGCCACTGGTATCCCTCGAACTGGTGAGCAGGTCAATCATCACTATGTTGACGTAAAATGGAAGAAGATGGAGCACCTGGATCAGTGGATCCAAGAAGCTAAGCAGAGGGGGTGATGTCCCAGCAGTGTGTAAGTACTCATTCTACTAATTGTTTAACAAATGCCTAGCTCATGTGTAGTATGGATAGGTATGGCTAAATATTCATCTATGTCTCTAACAGCTGCAGCAGAGCAGGCTGTAAATCAGGAAACCCATGTGTGTTGGCTGCAAAGGCTGCATCGTGAGGCAGGTTAGTAATAATCTTGCATGTACTGTCATAAGAAATAAATCTAAAAGTAATAGAAAGTTAATTGCCAGTATAAAACCTGTATTGTGTATGGGATGCACTGAATAAACCAGACAATATGGCAGGAAGAGTCTCATATAGGTTGTATTTAAATAAAAGGATAACAGGCTGTCAATAAAGGTTTAAATCCTGGACTGCTTGTGTTTACTCTAGTATCATATGGTAATGTAGTGTTGCATTCTCTTAATAGTACTGTTGTATTAAGCACTGTTACCCACACTGTGCTACATAAATAAAATGTGTAGGAATGTTTGTATAAGACTGTTGTAATCACAAGGTCATATTGTACAACTGAGGGAGACTTAGACAGAAAACAATGAAAAGCTATATAGCAACATCCAAATAGCACACTCTAGTGTGACATAAACTGTTGTATTTTTAGCACACACAGCAATGGTTCGAATCCTGGGAGTGGTAGTAAGCTGTATGCACAATCGTACCCCTCAACTGTACAGATTTTTTCAGAATGTTCAGATAATTGGCTTAAATTTTCTGCCTGTCCCCCTGGCAAATCTGAGGGATAATCCCAGAAGTTTAGGCAGCAAATAATGACATACAACTGATTGTCAGACATCATAACCGTCAGAAAAATATCTATAAGAACAAACCTGTCACTCTAGCAACTCACCAAAATGTTATGAGAGTAATATGCAAATGATATCCCATTTTTGTCCCCATGTTGTGAAGCTATGACCAAAGTGAGTACAGTAACAGAGTGAGATGTATGTGCATAATAATAAGGTGGAATCTGGTAATATGTGTGGCAACATTCAGGTAGTGTTAACAGACATTCCCTCCACAGGTCTGTCAGATAAGTAAACTGTGCCTGGAAATGAAGATTGAAATCCTGGACTGGTACTGTTTATTCTGGTATTGTATGGCATTGTTAGTGTTGCAGTTGCTTTGAATAATAATGTATTGGTCATCACTGTCACCCACACTGTGCTACATAATAAAAATGTCTAGGAATCCCTGTATAACACTATTGTAATTACACGGTCAGATTGTAAAACCACGGGAGACTTATAGACAGAAAACACTGAAGAATTATACTGCAATACTTAAATCACACACTCAACTGTGACATACACTGTTTGATTTTTAGCAGACACAGCCATGGTTCGAATCCTGGGAGTGGTAGTAAGCCGTATGCATAATCATACCCCTCAGCTGTACAGATTTGTTCAGAATGTCCAGATAATTGGCCCATTTCCACTGCCTGTTACCCTGTCCCCCTGGAAAATCAGTGTGATGATCTATGAATTTTAGGCAGCTTTTAATGATATATAACTGATTGTCGGACCTGTAAATATTCAGAAAATGCATATGAAAACAAACCTGTCATTGCAGCAACTCACCGTACGTTTATGAAAGTAATTGTCAAAAATATGTCCCAGTTCCACCTGCATGTTGTCAAGCCTTCACCAGAGTGTGTGCAATAAGAGATTGAGAGGTATGTGCATAACATCAACCTGGAATCTGGGAATATGTGTAGAAACAGTCAGGTAGTCTTAATAAACAATACCTCCACAGGTATACAGGTAAGAGGTGTAGAATGTAGGTAAAACATAGTTCACATATACACTAGTCTACAAACATACCACTGTCCAAACTAAGGCCACAGGGTAGAGTAATAATAATACCTGTAAGGTACAGATTACAGCAGTAACTAAGAAAGCTGTGAGAACTACAGGAATATACAAGTTGTTACTTGATCTCTCTCCCCACCCCCATACCATAGCTGCAACAATAATCTAAATACACAACTCAATGGGTATGTGTACAATTAAATCTATTGTTGGGACATATGTCCTATTGTTTGATAAATATTAAAATGTGTTTCTATGCATGTGCCATGTTGAAATACTGCCACATTGGTGGCATGTTGCCGTCAATGTAACCTGCATGCTGTTGTAATGGCCACTGTGGTTCCATATATGCATGTGTTATGTTTGCTATGCAATTGTTCCAAATCTGGTGTTTTGGGTTAATGGGAATATCTATGCATGCTGTTATACCTAATCCTGGAATGTGTTGACTATTACTAACCAACATATGTTTTAAAAATGCAACACTATAGCACATTTGGGAAGGCCGGTCACAGTGGACACACCTCTCCCACCTCATCTGGCCATGGCACCGGGCACCAGCACATCTGGGGCCCACCTCGGGACCTCCTCATCTGCTGGTCCTGCACCACCTTTCGGTGGAACCGCCTCAAGGGATGGGGCTTGCCCCCCTGGGAGCAGGTGTGGACAGGAAACTGTCACCCATCATCAGGTCCAGGATCTGGTGCATAGCAAGCTCTGCAGGGAGTTTGGAGATCTGCTATGCCAGCTTGAGGGCTGTGTGGTACATTTAGAGGGTCAACCTGCCCCTCCTACCCAGCCGCCAGCACAGCCACCTTTGGGGCCGTGAAGGTGCAGTGGTGACTGCCCATGGGTGGGGACATCAGTCCCACTGTTTCCATTTGGGGGCTCATGGGCTTCCGATGTCCAAACACCACACCCCAATGAAGGTGTTTACCCCCCACATGTGTCATATACTGCCCCTGTATGCTGTCTTGTCTGTCATCCTACCCAACCTACTTCCCCAAATATACCTACTATCCTTCCCCAACATCCCACTCTCACCTTAAAAAAAAGGGCAATCTGTTCCCCAAAAAAAATCTCACCCCATACATAGCTGTCCATTTCACACACATGTCCACTGGGACACATGTAATCTGGTGTAATTGGCTTCACAACATATTACTGTTGTCCTCACCCCTCTCTCAGGGGTTTGAGTGTCCAAATCTTCCTTCAAATTCAGTGTATATGCACAGCTGTTGCTGTAGAAGAAATGGGCAGCTATGGACCCAGTTGCCTTAAATTGTCAAACCATGAAACAATTAGGAGTAATGTTAAAAATGTCTTAACATCAGGGACAGCAAATTTTGATAGCTCTGTATAAATCAAATATACAACACATCATTGAAAATGATGATGATGTCCCTGTTCTGGGCCAGTAATCCAGGAGCCTCAATCCTCACCACTTATACCAGTGAGGGATGTTCATTTAGAAAAAAAGTAGATACACACAGTATTTCCAGATGCAGCTGTCTGCACCAAGCACAATTTCCCATAAGAGCACACAGAGAACACACTCCTGCCCTGGGGATGGGTTTCCTCTCTCTCTCACCAGGCCCCAAGTAACTGACACACACACTCTCTAAGATTTGATTTTCACACACACACACACACACACACACACACACACACACACACACACACACACACACACACACACACGCGTGCACACACACGCACACACACGCACACACACACACACGCACACACACACACACACACACACACACACAGACATACACATGCACACACATGCACATGCGCACACATGCACACACACACATGGGAAAGGCTGGCATACATTTACCAGCTATGCCCCTCTGCCCAGACTATAAGGTAGATATTGCCACCAGAACACTCCAAAGCCAGCTACTCCAAGGCTCAGTTATACTGAGTAAAATTAATACTAATACAAATGGTAGTATTTGATCAATGCAGCAAGGCTTTCAGAAGCAGCCACAGTGTCACCAAATAAATGTAAGCACTCTCAAAGGTTAAAATATTCTATAAAAGACCAGCCACGATGAAATGTTTAAATATATTTAATAATAAATAATAAAAGAACTTGAAAATACTAAATATATATTTACAATAAGCACCAGAGTTTCGATCACAGGAAATATTAAAAATAACACAGATGGATAGAATCACACAGATAAAGAAAAACAGTACTTAACTAAGCTTACTGATCTAAAGAATTACTATTCCCTGGTTACTTACTAAAGCAAGGCAAGATGAAGTGGGTGAGTGATCCTTCTTTGTCAGGTTTCAAAAATAGACTGCTGAGAGCTAAGTGACATCTCTCACTAGTATCTAAATACCATTTCAGTGCTGGCTATAGAATGACATCACATCTGGCCATCTGACTCTGGTTCCCACACTATCCCCTTTACTAGAAACTGAACCAGAATCTAGCACATATGTGTCATAATATACATAGAGCTTTGCTAAGATGTGTTACAGTATCTGGAAGCTATAAAATCATTTCAAAAACTTCCACCCTTCCAGGGTAGGAATTATACGTCACCCCTAAGGACAATATAGTGGGATTTCTAGTCCTGGTTTTCACAGACATTTTGTTTCTGAACACATTCAGAACTGTAAGATACAATCTTTATGTCCTAAACCAGGTAATTTAATTTCAGACTATTTTTCAAAGTTAGCTGGACTGTGATTAACCTCTTCTCTTCCAGTATCATCTGTTACAATATATTCATTTCAACAGTTACAATACAGTCTGACATACCTGTGTTTTTCTTTTCTGTTGAGCAAGACCCACTGTTGGTACATTTTTAACAAAAGCAGCTTTACAGATACATTTTCAATACAAGCACCTGTACAAATCAGTTTGATATACAAATGACATTTAATTCTTTACAAAACTCCAGCTAGCTATGCTGGCATATGTTACTCATGCCCTACCCTACTCTGTCCAGTGTAGCTGGCACTATCTCACATCATCACATCTCTTTCCCTTTGAAGACTCAAGCTAGTTTCTCAAGTAACCCTGAAGAAACTTTGCTTGCAGGAATGAGCCTGTCTGGGAATACATTAACCCATACCATGTCTTGATACCCTACCTGCACTGGCATTGCTGACCTCACTCCTGGTGCTACGTTTTCCTGTGAACATGTCTCCAAACTCTGGTCATATTTCTCAAACCTGGGTAGGGGATAGCAACTGAGACATTGCTATCACTCCCACTGAGGTGTCAGTCCAATCATCACTGAGTAGATTACTCACCAGATCCCTTCCGAATCCTCCTGCCATCCACTGCAAATACCCAGCACCAGGGCCTGCATATCATGATAAGACTTCATCATGTTAAAATGGTACAATTCATGCCCCTGCCTCCTGCCAAGCAGGTTTACCATGCAGTTAACATAACAGACCTTCCTTACCACGTCAAAGGGTACTTCCCAAGCTGCCTGCAGCTTATTGTGCCTGACAGGAATAAGCACCATAGCCTGTTGTCTTACAGAATATTCTCAGCGCAAGCATTCTTGTCATACCAGACCTTTTTCTGCTATTGGGCATCTGCCAGGTTCTCCTGGGCCAAGCCCATGAGCTCCTTAAGCCTTGTCTCCCTACTGGATTCACACTCACCCTGCCACTCATCTTAAATCAGATGTAAAAGCCTCCTTATACTACACCCATACAGTAACTCAAAGGATGAAAAACTTGTGGATTCCTGGGGTACCTCTCTGTATGCAAACAGCAGATGGGGCAAATATTTGTCCCACTCTCTCTTAAGCTGGCCTGCAAATGCCCATAGCATGATCTTTAGTGTAGAGTTTAACTTCTCCAAAAGACCATTAGACTGGGGGTGGTAGGGGTTGGTCTTTAGATGCTTCACCCCACAGCAATACCACAGACAAGCCAGCAGGTCTGACATGAATTTGGCACATCTGTCAGTCAATATTTCTCTCAGGAAACCTACCCTGCTGAAAATCTGTAACAAAGCATTTGTCACCTTCTCTGCCTTGATGATGGACTGAGCCACTGCCTGAGGGTATTTAGTTGCATAATCTACTATCATTAGGATATACTTCTTCCATGTCAAACTTGTGATAAGCAGAGGCCCCACAATATCCATAGCTACCCTCTGAAATGGCTCCTCAATCACAGGCAAAGGCATGAAAGGAGCCTTGACCTTGTCTCCTGCCTTGCCTACTTTTTGGCACTGCTCATTGGTCCTGCAGCGCCCTGTTACATCCCTTGCAATCACAGACCAAAAAAAGTTCTGCATAATACATCTGTTGGTATGCTTTATGCCCATATGACCTGCAAAAGAAATGTCATAGGCTATGACTGCAGCCTCTGGGCACTTCCAACTGCTGTATTACCTCACCCTCTAGCCCTCCCTCAGGGGTCCACTCTCTATACAGTAACCCTTTGTTCCAGTATATAGAATCCCCTTTTCCTTGAGAATCAGATGCCTCCCTAGCTACCTCCCTCAAGTCTCTTAGTGTAGGGTCCAAGAGCTGAGCCTTTCTCATCTCTACCTTTGTGACCCTTTCCAGCTCCCCTTCCACAGGAAATCTGGTATCCTCTGACAGTGGTGCCTCACTGTCAGCCTGGGTACTACCACTCACCTATGACCTTGCAGTTACTCTGTCCAAGTTAACATCAGTACCTACCTACCTCACATCATCACAATGACAAAACCTTTTGTTGTCAAACATTTGGAATCTGTGCAATGAACATTTAACAGGAAAATAGCATTTCCTAGAAATCTGTGTTATATGAAAAGATGCAAACATCTAAAGCTATACACTTTGCATTGCCATTATATTAGAGGTAAGTTGATAATGGCATATAAGGCCTTTCACAACATGACACTTCAAGTGATATTAGACAATATAAGACATTTTGATAACCTTCACTGAGCAACATATGAAAGTGTTCAGAAAAAGAATGAAGGAGTTATTTATAACTCTTGGGATTCCTGCATTATGGAATAAACTTTGTTTTATTAGTTTGGAAATCAAGTAAAATGAAGGAATTTAAATTTAATCTGGATTTGTGGTTTTGTGGTTTGGTGTATGATCTAGACTTGGTGGAGTTAGTATTTTGTGAATGTCTTCTGCCCTCAAACTTATGAATTTATGAGCTTATATACATGCATAATATATAAAATTATTTCTCCCTCGGTATGCACACACACACACACACACACACACACACACACACACACACACACACACACACACACACACACACACACACACACACACACACACACACACACACACACACACACACACACACACACACACACACACACACACACACACACACACACAAAGTTCACTTACAGGTGATGCGTATTACTAGAAAAGTGCATATATTAAAACCTGTCCCAAACACTTAGTCATATAAACCACTGGTTTGGAATTACAATTGCCTTGCCTGAATCTAATCCTAGTTTTTTAATATTATCTAATGTTATTCCGTCCTCCTCCATTATAAATGGGCATTGTTTGCAACAGCCACACTTGATCATGTATTTGTTCTTATTTTTATTGTCCATACCCCTTCCTTTGTTTCCTTGTTCCAAACACATATTTAAAATGCGACCCATTTTGTACCCAAATACTGGCTTAGTTCGTACAGTGTCAATAATGTCATGATCTGCCAGTAGTACATTCCAGTTGTTAGTTAAAATGCTCTTAATTTTGCTAACATAGGGACCGTACTCAAGAATACATGCTCAGTGGTAAACATTAACTCTTACCTCATCTCGTCTAATGAGTACGGCATTAGTCTTCCTATGGTTAGCACCCAGTAATGGGGGATATTTGGAGCCCCATTCCTTGATGATATATTGTCTAATGTCAGCCATCATGTTTTTTACAGTATCCCCTTTTGTTAAATAAGCTGGTAATAAAGTTCAGTTCTTCTATCATATCTGTGTAAGAGGAAGTCATCCGGGCTGCTCTTATGCATTGTCCCTTAAAGATGTTATACAATAATTTCCTTGGATGGTTACTGGAGTATTCTATATACCCATTAGTGAAGGTGTTTTTTCTATATATTCTGGATTTAAATCCCTTTTCTCCATTGGAGATAAGTATGTCCAAATATGCTATCCCTTCCCTACTGCTCGAATATGTGAATCTCAAGTAATCACTATTTTTATTCAGATAATCTAAAAAGATATCTAAACCAGCTGTACTGCCATCCCATAGGATGTAAATATCATCCACAAATCTGGAATAGTATCTAACGTGCTTGAAATGGATACTGTTAAACATGATAGACTCTTCCCAATCCAACATAACCAGGTTGGCAAAAATGGAGGCACAAGCTACCCCCATCACCACCCCCCCCAGTTTGTCAGAAGACTTCGCCTTCAAAATAAATGTAGTTGTGATCCAGCACGATGCTCATCCATTCCAAAATTAGACGCACCTTATCCCATTCTAAGTTGATCTATCGGCTACACAGGCTCAGTCGGAGCCACATAACAGTAGCAAATTGAACATTTCAGATTTTACTTTTGATTTTTCGTTTCATGATTATGAGGAGGAGGCTAAGAGGGTTGGTACCAAGCCCAAGAAGAGAATGCAACCGTTGAGGACATACTCTTATATAATGGGGAATGTCACCCATTATGATGCGATGGACAAAGGTACTGTTAAATCCAGTTATAGCCATGGTAATAGTCATATGGCTTTTAATAATAATGGACAAAATGATGCTTATTTTAAAAAAAATTTTCAAACCAATTTTGAGTTTGACATAATAGTTCAGGAAAATGTAAATGTTAATGTTTTCCATCATGATGTACCATCTGATGGCACATTAAGAAATTACATTCATACTTTTGGTAAAAAGCTGAATTTGATCAATGGTTTGAAATCAGACAATGCTTACCTCAATAAATATTTAACATTACAAATTGTACCCATGGGGTTACGTGTTTTCAAGTATCCCATGGGAGTTACAATTACTGAAAAAAACAAAATGGAATTTAATGGGCAGGATTCACGATAGCTTGCACGGAGTCTAAGAGCCGTGTAAGACTCCATGCAGCCATCGCGATCCAGGAACAGCCCGAAATCCCGTGTAAGAGAAAGCTAAAATGACTCTTACACGGGCAGGGCGTGGATATGCTAATCATCCCACTTGCAGCCGAAAGGCATGCAAATGAGGTAGATTAGTGATCCACGAAGCTGAAACCAGCCCGTGTAAGAGTCGTGTTAGTTGCAGAAATGTACTCAGTTGACAACTGAGTATGTTACTGCAAATAACACAACGGAGCCATGACAGCTCCAAATAAAGTGTGCAAATGGTACAGACAGCATGCCAATGGCCAAATATGTGGCCAGTGGCATGGTAAACCGATGCAAACATGAAAAAAAATTTTTTTTTTTCGGAGATCGGCGATGTTTAAATGCAGCGCAGCCCCACGCAAATGGGCTGCGCTATATAAAACTGAAAAATGAAGGTGGGTTTTATGTAATGCATGGATTTGCAATACAGGGACTAGCAGACCAAAAACAACATGGCCACCGTCTAGTGGTTGCTAAGGGGGGAAGCTGAGTGTAAGACATGTAACTAAGCATTAGTAGGCAATCCTATGTAAATAAATGGTAGGATAGTGAATCACACTGTCACACAGCAAATGAGCACAGTCCGTGTAGTGTAAGAGTTAGATAAGGGGGAGTAACAGAGTAGGAGATAGGTGACATCACAGGGGGGAATGTCAGGAAGAAAGCAAGCTCATTGGAGCAAAGTGGTAAGTAAAACATATCAATCACACAGCAGAAAAAGAGGAGTGTCAACAGATAAGCATGGGAAAGTCAAGAAATGGAAGGTGTACACTGTGGCCAACACCAGAGTTTCTTGCTGTACGTGCATGCGCACGTGTGCATGCTGGGAGGCGTGAGTAAGACAGAGTGCGCACGTGTAAGGCAGAGTAAGCATGTAGGAGCCTGTTTAAAGATCTGTATACCTGTTTGCGCTGGTGTGCACGCGTTTTAACCCAAATAAACAGATTCTAGTCCGTGTAAGCATGTGTGTGCGTGTTGTAGCCACTGTGAGCGTGTTTTCGCTGGTATGCGCACTGCTCCCCCCTGAGGAAACAGAGAGGAAAAGGAAGCAAGAGAAATAGTAGGAAACTAGCAGGGAATACCTGTAGAGGTAGCAGGTGAAAACAATTAGAAGCAGGCAATTACACAGGCAGAATACAAGCCCAGCCCAGCACTTAAAACACTGCAAACAGCATTGCAGTATGTTTCTCTCAAGAGATACAGCAAGACAGGAGTAAGCTAGTAGAAGTGAAAACTGAAAAAGCTGCACTCAGACCAAACATGCTAGGGGCTGCCATAGCTGTCATAAGGAAACATAGGAGACTTGCTGAGGGTGGTGACAATGGAAATACTGCCAGACAACCCACAGTGAAGAGACGGAGAAGAGTATACAGGCCCAGGGTCACCTACCAGGGGTTACATGAGCTGGAGATAGTGGAGTGCTATAGAGTGGACAGAGACCTCCTGCAGCAAATTGTCGAGCTGTGCAGGCCACGCCTCACACACAGAACCAACAGAGGGGAACCCATCCCAGTGGAAACCAAGGTATGTGTTGGCCTAAGAATACTAGCAACAGGTACCTTCCAGAGACCAACTGGTGATATGATGGGGATATCACAGGCATCAGCCTCCAGGGTACTGCACCAGTTCCTGGATGCCATGTCAGCACATGTCGGTGATCATGTATATTTCCCCAATGCCCATGAGGTATTGGCCAGCAATATGTGTCTCTTCCAGCAAATAGTGGAATACCCTGAGGTAGTGGGTGTAATAGACTGCACGCACATATGCATCAAAGCACCAGCCGGTGAGTGGGGTAGGGCCTACATTAACCACAAGGGCTTCCCCTCCATCAACTGCCAGGTCGTGTGTGATGCCCAGGGCATAATAATGAATGTGTGTGCTGGCTGCCCTGGGAGCTACCATGATTCCCATATCTGGCATTTGACGCAGCTGTACCACACATTTGCCAATGGGGACATCCCACATGGACACCTAGTGGGGGATGCAGGTTATGCACTGGAGCCGTGGCTGATGACACCCATCAGAAACGCACCCACACCTGAACAGGAATGCCATAATGAGGCACACGCACAAACACCTAATGTAATAGAGCGTGTGTTTGGGCTGCTCAAGTCACGGTTCCAGTGTCTGGACACATCTGGTGGAGCCTTGCAGTACTCACCAACTACATGTACCCAAATTGTCATGGTATGTGCTATGCTACATAATATGATCCTGCAAAAACAGCTGCAGCAGGACCAGCATAGGGCCGGGCCAAACAGCCCCCCACCATTGCCAAGGCCATCACAGGCAGAGCGTGACTCGGAGGAGGAACAACCTGAGCCTTCCCCAGTAGGCAGAAGGAGGTGTGCCCAGTATGCCCTGGCCTTGGCAAAGAGGCAATGCATAGCACATACCCTGGCTCAGTAGGAACCCTGGGAATGATACCCCTCTCTGACTCACTCATATAGTAACAGGGATGCCTAAAATGACATAAACTGCTCTCAAACATGTACAGGGAGTGTAGTATGTGCATCCGACAGAGGCAGCCCTGCAGCACCACCTGAGGCATGATTGCCATGTGTTAAGCAATGTAACACCATCTAGAATATGCAAACATGAAGACCCAACCTAACATCTCACCCTCACCAAGCATGATGCCACACTATGAAAACAACAAGATCAAGTACAATAATTGGCTGAGGTATTGCCGTTAGCAAGGGGGAACACATGGCTGACAGCCTGGGCTGACATGCCGAGGAAGGCATGATGCCCCACCTGCTAGGGATGGCATGCACCCAGCACACCTGGCTGTGTAGATACTGGCAAAGGCTGCTGTCACCCCCACTGTGCCTAGAATAGGTAAGTCTGGAAACACAAACCCACCAACATAGGTAGCACAAGGGATAATAACCTGGACGTAATGCTACCCAATGCCAGAAGTCTAACCTGCAAGGTGCATGCAGACCAAACCCACCACAGCATGGAGAATGGTAATATGTGTTCTGTAACAGAAACCTGGGCAAGGCCCAGAAGAGCACCCTAATACTACCAGGTTATGCCTCATACCATGCTCTACAGCTCCAAAACATGGAACACACGACAATAGGAGTGTGGCTACCAGTAATTATCAAGAATAACCACACCCCCAGGTTGGTACCACAGCAAGAAGCAGCACGGACTATCCACGTGCAAGTAACACTGTCTCAAACTGTGTACCTGTGTGAAGCCTGCTACAGACCCCACACACAAACCCAGGTACCCCAGCCAGCCTTCCTGAAGACACGTCAGATGATGAATGTCCCAACAAATACCAAACAAGGCATACACAAAGTATGACATAGGTGGCAATCCATAATGTATGGAAGAAGTAGTCATGGACCTAGGGACACAAGTGGATGGTAACCTGTCATGTGACACACACATTGCCAAGGTGGCCAGGAAGACTTGCTATATTGCCAACCTTAATATGAAAGGATGCACATGTAGAGCTACAGAGGTCACTGTGCCCCCATACCCTTCCCTTATCAGGCCCATACGTGACAACTATGCCCCAGTCCGCATGTACCTTACCTTACACATGCAGCAGTCAGAAAGACCCCAAATGCACCCCACCAACAGGATAAAGGGTCCAAACATTGGACATCTGCAGCCTGGCTGAAGAAACCACAGCCCAATTCAGAAGCATACTGCACAGTCAGAGGTGATGTATGCCTGATGTGCAAGGCCATACCCAATCCAGAATGAATGGACATGCTCCACTGCAGAAACCCCAAATCCAGCAGACAAACCACAGTGAGATATCTGAACCTCTACACATAGATTACTAGGATGTGCTGGAGGGACAGATCCATAACCCAGAGGCTCAGGACACTCTGGAACAGAATCCCAGTCCATGATAGGCTGAGCTACACACACAAACTCAACAGGAGAAATCCGTTGAAGTGCAAGGGAGATAGCAGGTGTACACTGGGGGCCATCCCTGTGTCACATCTAGGAAAATAAACCCTACGTGGGCATGATATGCACATTGCAAGGGGTGTTGAGACCCACACACAGTCTGTCCGTGCTCATACAAAGCCAGGGCAGATAGCCTAGTATGAACCTATGCACCTATGATGATACAAATTGTGCAGGACTCAAAGGATTATTACACAGCTGTCCTACCTGATGGTAGGAACCATGGTGGTAATCCACAGATATGCTCTGCAGCACTCTAATATCACAAACAATACACCAAACCCACACACATTGCCAACATCCTACCTAACAGATTCTTTGCAAACTCCCCACCAGCACCTAACTGCCAAATATCTATCCCAGGAGAGTGCTGGCCCCCGACATTGCAGATGCTGAGGTAACAGCCATCATCCACAAAGCACAGCACATAGCATCAATGGTACCAGATGGTGTCCTGGGTTGTGTCCAACAAGTACTGTAAGAAGAATGCAACAGCAAATAGCATTACTGTGCACTATCAGCCCTACCACAGGATATGTACCCAAAGAGCGGTGTACAGCAACAGTGGTCCCACACCACAAAGGGGGTGCCTGAGTGGATACTGCAAACTATCACCCCTCAACCCCGAATATCTAGGTTGGCAAAGTAATGTAGAGGATGATCATGGATCCCATGAATAACGAGATTGGGTACCTACAGACATTGGACCCTACCCAGTCTGGCTGCCATAGGGCAGTTCCTGACCCGTACACATGTCTGACTCATGTGAAACATGCACCAAGCCCAGTGATGTGGGGAATGTCCATCACACAACCTATCTGGACCTTGCTAAACCCTTCCATACAATACCCTAGTTGGCGGTACAGATAAGCTCACCAGCCTAACTATAAACCCCTATGCAAGTAGATGGGTTGCAAACCAGCTCAAGGACAGAACTGACCTAGCAGACATGCTGTAGCCATGGCAGACTGCAAACCAGGTACAACTGGCATCCCACAAGGCATGGTCCTGGGAACCCTCTTTTATGCTATATATGTCACATAGGTACAGGCCAACATGGAAGGACTCTGTCTGAACAGGTTTGCAGAGGACGACAAACTGGCCACCATATTGGACCCTCCAGCTGACACAAGCAACCTACAAAAGGCACACATAGAAACACACAAGTGGTGCCACAGCCATGTCAACAAGCTAAATGCAGAATAGGGTATAGTCAACCCCTGTGGAAACACAGTACATGGCCAGAAATTACCACATAGGTGTTAACCCAGTAAGTACATCAGGAGCAATAAGAGACCTGGGGACACAAGGTGACACATATCCTGCATGTGACAACCATGTGTCTGTAGTGGTTATAGAAACATACCATATACCCACCTAATCATGAAGGTAAGCACGGCTTGGTTAGGGTAGGTCACTGTGTCTCCCCAGTCATCCATCAGCAGCCTCACAATTGTGTACAATGGCCCTTTAGGGATGTACCATAGCAGACACCTGCAGCAACTGGAATGACCACACAAATACCCCACCAGGAGGATTGCAGAGCTGTAACAGATGCCATGTGTCGCCTCAGTAAAGTAACTGCAGCTCCACACAGTGCCATACTGCCTGGCTGGAGGTGAACTGTGCCTGATGTATAGAGCCATGACCAACCTGGTATCAATGGACATGTGGCACCATGTAAACACTGAATGCTGGTGACCTATGCAGCTGACAGGCCTGAACCCCAGCACAGACATAAACAGGACATGCTGTACTGATTGGTCCACAACCCAGAAGCTCACTCCACTCACGACTAAACTCCCACTACGGGATATCCAGGGAGTCCCTCAGTGACTGTCATCCAGAGGAATCATGATGACTGGATGGGTGATGGCAGGTGTACCCTGGATATCACCTGTATGTCATGGGTAGACAGAGGCACAGCACACTAACCGTGACATATGTCATGGCAAACACCAGTAAATGTGTGTTGAAGGACAAACACTCTCTGGCTAGCATTACAAATGGACTAGGGCACATGGCCATTGTTTGTCACTGTCCACACAAGTTGTGGAATACATTAACAATGTTGGACAATCATATACTAAGCTGTCCATATCTGAACAAAATGCAACATGGTCATATCTGCACAACTGGCCCTCAACCAGTCTGGTGTGCTCACTATAAACATTACAAGCAGTGATAGGACTGAAACTGATTATACTGTCCACCACAGTGAAAGTTTTGCACCAGTACACTATACAACAATGCAACTGTTTGGTCAGCAGGAAAGGATGATGACAACTGTATGCAAACTATTCCATGGTGACCCTGCAGGCACATCATAATGCCTGTTAGGTTCAGACACACAGCAGTTGGGCAGTAAGAACACAACCTGATGTCCAACACTCAACTGTACATGTGATATATAGATGGCGTCCACACACAAACAGAAATGTGGTGGTCCACAGATCCAAACATAAGGAAAGGGCACACTGGGCATGCTCACACTCTTAGATAAATGAGATGTGGCAGTCAAGAAGCCATACAAACTGTGAACTGGGCATGCTCACACACTTAGGCCATGTCACAGTTCAGCAGGTGCACACACATATCAGGCATTTCTATGTGTTAACACAGGAACCTCCCACAATACAGACATCTTCCCAGTGCACACAGTGAAGTTACAACAGAGACATAAGTAAAGTACTGGATCCCATTCATATGCAAGCATCTCTCACAGTACACACGTTGTTTATAGAGATAGGGAAGGCTATGGCAATAAAGACCCACAAACAGTATATGAGCAACAGATACGTGCATCTGACAGGTAAACATATGGCCATAGAGTGCAATACCTGACCGTTGTCCCTAGGGAATACAGAAGGCTATCCACAGTGTATATGGCGTCTGCCTCCACAGTACAGTAGGCCACTGTGCCTGTGCAAAGTTAATGCATAGGTATGCTCTCCCCCTTACTGATGGATAGTAACAGATGTATATACCTCTTCATCCATAATGATGTCAGCACACTATACATATGTCAGGAGCAGAAGTTATACCCAGTAATGTGAATAGTGCACTCCGCTACTGCATCGCTAACAAGTGTCATAACATAGTGAGGTAGGGGTTTGAATTCTGCAAGTGGCCAGTGTGTGTGTGACTGTGTATGGGTGAGTAGTGTGTGCAATTCCATGTGTATGAGAAATGTCCCTTTTGACAACCTTTACTACACAAAACATGCTGCATATTCCACTGTTGAAACACTGATGATGTCAGCACCCTATAAGTACAGCAGGAGAAAGCAATCCCCCCCAGTAATGCAAATAGCGCACTCTGCTAATGCATCTCTCACTAGTGTCATAACATAGTTAGATAGGGGTTTGAATCCTGCAAGTGCCCAGTGTGTGTGTGACTGTGTATGGGGAAGTAGTGTGTGCAATTCCATGTGTATGAGAAATGTTCCTTTTGGCAACTTTTACTACACAACACATGCTGCATATTCCACTGTCAAAACACTGATGATGTCAGCACCCTATAAGTACAGCAGGAGAAAGCAATCCCCCCAGTGATGCAAATCGCGCGCTCTGCTAATGCATCTCTCGCTAGTGTCATAACATAGTTAGGTAGGGGGGTTGAATCCTGCAAGTGCCCAGTGTGTGTGACTGTGTATGGAGGAGTAGTGTGTGCAATTCCATGTGTATGAGAAATGTCCCTTTTGGCAACTTATACTACACAAAACATGCTGCATATTCCACTGTCGAAACACTGATGATGTCAGCACCCTGTAAGTACAGCAGGAGAAAGCAATCCCCCCAGTAATGCAAATGGCATGCTCTGCTAATGTGACTCTCACAAGTGATCTAACATAGTTAGGTAGGGGTTTGTATCCTACAAATGCCACGTGTAATTTTGTCACACAGTTTATCCATGTATGTGGGGGAGTGTTCCCAATATTGCACGAAATACATTATATCAGTAATGTCAATGCACACATGATGTATGTGTGTGTCACCTACACATATGTACCTGTGAACTGCAAGAGTTCCCATGTCCGAAGCCTGCCTCATGTGAATACATGGAATATGCATCAGACAACAGCATGACTGGAGTGTTCTGTGCAGGGGCTGCATGTGGTATGTGACTATACAGTGTGGGTTGTAGATGGTTTCATCCCACCAGTGAGGGATACATGATTGGTCTGGAGCATATAGACCACATGTTGGTGATGAACAGGTGCAGCATGTTGTCACCACTTGTGGGAGTGGTAACAAGTTGTTCCATAGCAATGCAGGGAATGAATGATAAAGCACCTTCAGATAGGGTCTTGCAGCTAGAATAATGCTCACACTGTATGTTTGGGTAGTTGCAGTACAACCATATACTGGTGTGTGTAGAGACCGTCATATTCCCAGTGTTGTCAGGAAGGCCAAGTGTGTTTCCTGGGTATGGGAGTGTGGTGTGTGCCAGGCTATGAACCTGCAGGCAGTCTAACCCATTGTGTATTGCACATGGAGAGGCTCTGATGCTTTGTGCAGTGCCACCAACCTGGGGGTGTGTGTATCTGAGGTGACTTTGGATACCTCCCCCCTGTTCTGTTTTGGTGCATGTATAGGGGATGACAAGCATGGTATCAGGAATGACCTGGCACTGATGGTGTGCACCTGGAAGCCTTGTACCAGGAGTTTGTTACTGCACGGATATTGCTGTACCCCATGCTAAGGAGAGTTTCCACTGCATGCATCTTGAGGTTTACACTGCTGCTGTTGAGTAGCATTGCTATGAGTGTCCCATCCCGTGTGCTACCTGTGTAGGTGGCTATGTAATGTCAGCCTTGCATACAAAGGCAGTATGTGTGTAGCGACAGCCTCTGCCAATATACAACGGCCCATGGGTGACAGGTGCAAGCTGTCCCAAGCAAAGCAATGTGGCATGTCCAGCATGTATTCCCACACTGACAGGCATTGGATCCCCTTTGGATGTCACTGAAAGATACGTTAAGTGCAGAAACCGATAAACCTGTCTACATATTGTGGCAGCATTCATGGTGAGGGTGAGATGCTACCCAAAGCCAGGGTCATACCAGCCTGTGCCACAACCTCAGAGAACCCTTCCATGTCCCCTAACATGTAGTCCAGGGAAGTGCATCAGAGGTCATACACACTGGCACAGACAATGACTGAGTCATACTGCTACATGCCTTGGAGTGACTGCTTTGCTTGTGTTATGTGGTGGATCATAGTGCCCGATGGGCAGCTCAGCGTGGCCATCACCTTGTTCAGCCTTGGAGCAGGACCACTGTGTACGTGTCAATAGAGGTACCTCATACAACCGTAGCAGGTGTGTTGTCTAGCCATATGGCCTGACACTGTTTGGCAGACAGGCTTTGTGAGCTATGTGTCGCATGTGCTCTGCTTTGGCATAATGTTTGCTTGTGTGTCTGCTTTGCAGGTGTCAGCTGCTCAGGCAGGATGCTATTCTGAGAGCCCAATAATGTACCTGTGTGTGTCTGTGTTTGGATTGTGGTCGTGGCAGGTCTATGGGAGACTGGTACTGTATTCACTGTAGTATCCCACTCCACTGACAGGGAATGCCAGTGCTGCGTAAACAGAGCTTAGCCCCAGCTTGGCTATGTGGTTGCATCTCTCACATGTGTTGTACATGTATGGGAAGGGGAGAGGGTTGTCTTTGTACATGAGGCAGCTGTAACATTGCCACCTGACTCACAGATTCACCAACTGGACCTGAGAGTAGATCGACAGGTGACCTTTGCACATGCTACCATAGCATTGTGACTCCCACGCTAAGTAACGACACATAGGGCCAATGGTGAACAAGGTACTCAAGGTGACTATGTGAGGGTGTAGTGCTCCTGAATTGTTAGTGCTGGCATATATGAATGCTGTCTTGAGCAAATGTGAGGTACATCATATGCAATGTGTTACAGGCAAGCTACATGCAAACAGGTCAAACAGTGACGTTCTGTCAAGTGACACATGGACATCAGTACAGTAAGCAACACAGATGTCACTAGGGATCCACAGAGGCACTGTATATCTGCACCACAGGTGGAATCAGTGTTTCAGGAACATAACAGGCAAACATGCATACAAACAAAGCTACAACAAACAAGGTGTACGACTTCCAGTATGTAACAGTGCATATATGCAGGCACTCTAAGCCAGTATCCAGACATTCCCAAGTCAGATGGTCTGGGTCCAGCCACAACCCCCACAAGTGTATAGACCACGTAGCTTCGTAATGTTGAATAACTGGCCTGATACCCAAGTGCTCAAATCTGTAATAATACACATGTCAAATAACAGACACTGAGCCCTCACTCAGCAGTTCCAGACGTAGTATGATGTATGCTATCTGTCCTGGCACCACAGTATCCTTGACATGTATGGACAATCTCCCTCCTGTCATAGTTAGTTCTGTGTTTTGGTGCTGTTATGCATGGTATGAGGTGTGACCTTGTAGTGCTAGTGTGCTCTTGTGAGCCCTGAACCTGCTGTGTAGTACTGCACAGATATCAACATCCTGAAACATCTGCATTGCAGAGTCGTGTGTGTACAGCATGCAACTCGCAGTTGACATGGCCATCATTGAGTATCAATATGTACATTGTTGTATCCCCTGTGCTACCTATGTAGGTGGCCATCCCTTCACAGCCTCACCACCAGTATGCAAAGATGTGCAGACAGAACACTGTGGTAATTAGTATAGGTGTACAAAACAATACAATGACATTCATACTGTAACTGCATCAGGCATGCTGGTATATACCCACAATGCTGTAATTACACTGTACTGTTGTCAACATCATACTATTACAATATGTCTATGTAGTCACCATGTGCATCAGCACCATGTTAACCTGTTCCTGCACCGATCTTACAGATTGCAGGAGGTGGCACAGTTTCATCATATGCACAGGGTGTGTATCTGGTATGCCTGAGTCTGCCACTGATACAACCAATTGACATGTCTGTGTGTGTGTGTTGGTGAGGGACAGCAGTACAAGATGGGGCAATGTTGATGCAGTGTGTGCGTGTATGCGGTAGCCCTAGATGTTATTACTTGGCATGTGTGTATGAATGCACACAGTCCCACCTCATGGCTGCCATATACAGGTGTTTGTGGACAGCCGCAGACTGTACCTGCCAGGACATACAGATCACTGTCTGTGGCCACGGACATGGTACCTGTGCCTGGCAGGGGTGCTACGGACCATATCAGGTACCAATCCAGACTGGGTACTGTCATCAGAAGCAGGTGTTCGTTGACTGGAGACAGGTCCCTGTCGGGACTGTCCAGCACCACTTGCACGTGGTCTCCTGGGGCAGTCGGATGACAGCACAGACCCAGCATTGCTGGGGCTGCTGCTGGCACTATGTGAGCAGCCGCGGCCCTGTTGTCGTCCGTGATGGCTGCCAGCTGCTGCTGTTGCTGGCATACGGCCACGTCAATGCCTCAACCATCCACCATTGCCCTGGCTCATGGACATATAGTTGTGGAACAGATCTAATGTGTCCCCCCAACATCTGTCAATGACCTCGGTGAAGTTGCAGATGGCAGACGCAACATCACGCATACTGTCACTCATGGCTGTGCGACATGCTCTCAGCTCCCTCAGACCCTGGCTGGTGTACCATTCCATACGTGACTGTGCCTGCATTACAGCCTGCAACATAGATGGGGTTGAAAGACCTCTGTGGGCACATCTGACAGGGGCGGTACCCCCACGGATGCCCCCACGAAAACCCATGGACGTCTTCCTGTGTGGTACCATGTCAGGGCCCTTGCCATGGCTGCAGTGTGGGGATGCATGTGCCACCAGTACCACATTACCCTGGTCAATGCCCACTGTATCCTGTTCATCACCTAGGGACATTGGTGACAAAGGATGTATTGGCAGGATGACTGTGCGCATAGATGGGGTCGACAGCTGTGTAGTGTCAATTGGCTGACCAGTGATGGACCCTGGCACACCTACCTGTGCCATAACACAGGTATCATCATCACTACCCACAGGAGCTGATTCAGGTTCCCTGCTGCATGACACCAGAGCAGCACCAGAACCTGTGGGAGTAAGACAGGAAACACAGTTTACCATGTGTACACAATGCCACCACTGATGCACACATGCACACATGGGCACATGCACACATGCACACATGCACACATGCACACATGCGTACATGGGCACATGGGCACATGGGCACATGGGCACATGCACACATGCACACATGGGCACATGCACACATGCACACACCTCAGTATATGAGATATCAACCCACAGACACAAACACACCTGCAATCAAACACATTGCACTACTGCTTCAGCCTATTATTACTATTAGTATACAGAGTAGTGAAGTTAATGGTATTACACACTCACCAGCATGGATAGGCTGCCTTGCTGCTACACCAGAGGGACCTGCGGAAAAGAGACATTCATTGTCAGTGGGCACAACTGTGCCATTAATACTGTGGGCATGTTACAGTTCAGTAGTGCAACAGTTAGCTTCCACAGGTGTACTGCAGATAATGAGGTTATCACTAATGCACAATAATTACCAAGATAACAGCTACAAATCGAGGACAAACCCCGCACATGCATAACCTAACAGTGTACAGAATGGTCACTATACACATGGCATGTTACCTGCACACTCTGTGTCCTGCTGCTGTGTGGCTCCAGCCTCCATCATTACACATGTATGCTGTTGTTGTTGCTGCTGTGCTGGAGCCACAACACTCAGGAGTAGTCCCTCCAGTCTGGTGAGGGGGGGATGTCTAGCCACCCCACCACCTGTGGCAAGCTGCTGCCTGTGGATATCTGACGCACGCTGATGGACATTTCTAATTAAATCACTGCAGTGATGGCGTACCTGCTCATATGTCCGGTTATGTGTGCCTATGTCATTTACCCGATGGATCAGGTCTTGCCACAGTGCAGCCCTCTCCTGCTGGTTCTGGCTGGTGCGGCAAAAGAGTACAGCGAAATCCAGCACCAGGCTCTGGTGTATCTCCTCCTCTTCTGCAGCGGAGTAGACTGGGTTCTGCTGGTGAACCATGTCCCTGAAAAGGAGAAGGGAAATATGTCAGCAATATCTGTCAGCAGACTATAGCACACATAATACACATTATACTTGACTGCAGTGATATAACTTAGGCACCATATATAGCATCTGTCTGTCTATTGGGGGATACACATGTACACGACCAGATATCAGTGCTCATCCGACAACTGTGCAACAGTACCTGGCACACTCCATACAACAGACTAGTATACTGCAGCAGTCAATGCACTGTTTCAAGTACAATACACGACCCCACACTGGGGGTTTGAATCAAGGTACCATATGGGGAACATTATCAGCCCATGCACTGCACACAATGCACATTACATATTTCTCTGGTACTGCACACTACTCTTACTTGCCATAACCCTACCTACACCACAGTGACATACAGGGTAACACAGCACAACATATGGCAATGTAGTATGTGTTGATCGCAATACCCCACACACCTGTCTCTGGCCTCACACCATGGACACACACTACCATGACAGACAGACAGTCATGGTGAGCAATCACACCAGTACACAACATGCACCCAGTCACTAGCACACTCATTCCACCTCACATATTCTGTTTGCAATGTGTTAATGGGTGTGCATTGTGTCCTTGGTAAGTAGTGTGCTTTTGGCCCTGGGCCTACAGCAGCATACTGTTATGCTATCCTGCCCCTTGTGACACATGTGTTATGATCGTACCTGCTCCTTACAAACAGTTACACAGGGTGACTCATATGGCATATTACCTATCAGCATAACATTCAGCAGGGGTATGTCTGACATCTACTCATTGGGAGGCTTGCTTCTTAATTCTGTGTAGTCTACTACAGGATATGTCATATCTGTGGGTAGGGTCCCATACCTCCACCATGTGCTCTATACTGCAGTGACAAGGACGACAGACGTAGGTAATTTGTGTTGTGGATGTTGGAGGTGTTACCATGGTTGGGAGACAACTGTCATGGGTGTGACCAAACTATGTATATCCAGCAGTGGTAACCTCTCTGTAGGTAGTCTGTGTGTGCTCTGTGGTGTTTGAGTGCATTGACACAGTTACTTGCATATGTCCGTGTC
This sequence comes from Protopterus annectens, assembly GCF_019279795.1. Taxonomy (NCBI): domain Eukaryota; kingdom Metazoa; phylum Chordata; order Ceratodontiformes; family Protopteridae; genus Protopterus; species Protopterus annectens. The sequence continues at coordinate 228,828,603 of NC_056731.1, forward strand.
CTTCACCATATCTGTAGCTGTCATGGGAGCTACATACTGTGTAGGACATTGTGGGGTGTGGAGGGGTACAGTGACCTACATGTCCATAGCTGACACACCATGTCCGCTGACACATTCCATGTACAGGTATTACAGGACTAGTGTGCCACTGTGTGTATCGATGTGGAGCCTATTGTACACTTGTTGACCCTGTTCCCCCCTGACACATGCAGTGGTGGACAGGCATGTACATATGTGGTGGTTACTGGTGTCAGTGTTTTTGAATGGGGTATGGTACTCCAGTATCCACACTGGTGTTCACTCCATGCCTGTGACACCAGGCACCTGTAACAAGACATCTGCACACATGTGTCTCACACAGTCTAGATATGTATATATATATATATATATATATATATATATATATATATATATATATATATATATATATATATATATATATATATATATATATATATATATATGTATTGATATATTTATATCTGTATATGGATATATATCTGTTTGTATATATGTATATATCATATGTATATCTAGATGTAGATATATACATATAGATGTGGGGAGAGAGAGTGAGAGAGAGAGATACACAGGGTGAGTGTGAGGGGGTGGGACGGAGAGTTAGAGATAGTCATATACAGACATATCTGTTGTCAGTCAGATCTATCTGTATATGTGTAAGTCTCTACAGATATCTATATATGTATGTGTGTATTACATATATCTGTACATACATATTCTACCAATCTCGATGTCTGTGCAGTACGTGAGAACCTGGTTCAAGGCTCCTGAGAGCACACCAGCGGTACCAGGCTATACCCCGTATCATGCATTTTGGCCTCACTACTCAGGACAAATCGGAAAGGGAGGGGGTGTGTCCATATTCATAGAGGACACACACACCTCCAGGTTAGTTTCAACACATGAAGCATCACAAACCATCCAGGTGCAGATAACCGTAGGCAAACCTGCTATACAACTGGTAGCATGTTACAGACCACCCTCCCGATCTCAGGGACCACAGTCAGCCTTCCTGTAGACATTGGAGGATATGAATGTCCCACCACACACCATCATATTGGGATAGTGCGACTACCCTAACATACTCTGGGTGCATTATTCTACCCCAAACACCCTAGCCCAAAGATTCCCGGTATTCACTATGTCAAATGCAATGGAACAGCTAGTCACCTCTCCCACAACAGGAGATAATATACTAGACCTGATCATCACAAACATGGTGACAATGTGCTACACACTGGAAGGATACCCCTCACTAGTCACATCTGACCACAGACTAATCCCCTGGATATACATATCCCACCTCCCCCACAACACAACAGACTACAGTGGGAGACCTCTCACATGCCGACTTTACACATCTTATAACTGAGTTGGTATCCTGAATGCCCACTGGGCCAGTGTAATCCACTTCCCACAATGCACACACTCTCACATATGCTTCTACAGACATCTCCAAGAATGCATGGATCATGCAATCACAAATGGAACCATGACCCTCTCCACCAAGGGCAGGCGTCCTGTCTGATGGACCCCAGCATTGAACAACTTGTATAACAACAGATGGTAGCTACTGCATGGCGGAGCATACTTCCATAGAGCTACGGCATCTCTCATCAGCAGTAGTAGACAGATGGGTTTTGTCGTACAAACATGCAAGGCCAACAATGAGAGGGTCATCGCTATGGTCACTACAGATAACCTCAAGGCCTTCCTCTGCTATGTTACACACCTGGGTGGGGACCCTCAGTTGTGTTCACAGTTAGTTCACAGTGACATACGCTACACTGAACACACAGATAAGGCAAACAGTCTGGCAGACAGGTTCAGTGCTGGTTTCTACACTCCCTCACCCACACATGTGGAATTACTTATCCCAGCTGACTGTAACCTCCCTGTCATCTCGGATGTCATGCTAGGAACCACCATCAGCGGAGCTGTAAACACAGCAGCAATGGGACCCAACAGTATTGCAGGTTGCATGCTACGTGAACTGCAAGAGGAGCTACACATGCACATTACATGCTATTCAGCCGTAGCCTTACTACAACATATGTACCTGGACACTGGCATACAGCAACAGTAGTCCCACTCCACACAGGAGGCACCTCTACAGACCCTGGTAACTACCGCCCCATACGCTTAACCAGCCTGGTCTGCAACACTATGGAAAGGATCATTATGGTACCCATACACAGAGACATTGGGGACTTAGACACTTGATCCAACTCTGTTTGGCTTTGTAGAGGGCAGATCCTGCCTTATGAACCTGGTTGACCTTTTCAAATCAGTCACTATAGCTATTGCTGAGGGCATAGTGGTCCATACAGCCTACCTGGACTTGCCTACAGCATTCAACATAATACCACACTCTGCCATCATAGACATGATCAACAGCTAACATGTAAATCCATATGTCACATGATGGGTTGCAAACCAGCTAACGGATAGAAACCCTATAGTCAACCTCACTGGTGCCATGTCAGACTCAGAGCCAGTCACATGTGGTGTCCCACAGGGCTCTGTCCTGGGACTACTCATGTTCGGCATATCATTCTCAGATGTGGAAGCAGACATGGGAGGGTAGAGGCTGACAATGTTCAAAGATGACTGCATACTAGGCGCCATAGGCAATACACCTGCTGACACATACATCCTACTGACAGGCCTCACGGTCACCAACAACTGGTGGCAGAGCCATGGCCTGACACTGCATGCCACATAATGTGTACTCATACCCTTTTGGATGGACATGGTACCTACATATTATCACATAGACAATAACCCACTGAGTACAGACAAAGTAATCGGAGACCTGGTGACACTGTGCAATGCTGACCTCTCATTTGACACCCACGTTGCCGAAGTGGTTGGATGGACTTCCTACCTTGCCCACCTTATCATGAAGGGATTCACATCCACATCAACAGGGGTCATTGTACCCTTATACTCCTCCCTTATCAGGCCCATGACTGTGTACTATGCCCCATTTGGTATGTACCTCACCTGGCACTTGCAACAGTTAGGGGGCCCCATGAGTACATCACCAGGTGGATCAAGGGTCTGCAACAACTGTCATATGCTGACAGACTAACATAACTCATGCTCTATTCCATAGCATACTACCTACGTAGGGGTGATCTGTGCCTGATGTAGTAGGCCATGTCCAATATGGTAGTGATGGACATGTTCCACCTCATACAATCCAAATCCATCAGAAGCACGACAGCTATGGATTTAAACCTCAGCACACATATGAATAGGACATAATGTAGGGACAGATCCATCACTAAGAGGCTTCCCATACTGTGGAACAGGATCCCAGTTCATGCTAGGCAGAGACCCTCACTGACACTCTTCATGTGCATTCTTGACAAGTGGATGGGTGATCATAGGTTTACAGCTGGGGTCTTCTCTGTGTCACTACTAGACAGAGGCACAGTACACTAATGCTATTATGTAGGGGGGTCTTCACTCTGTCACTACTATACAGAGGCGCAGGTTTCTAAATCTATTCTATACACTGTCTGCAGATAGCCTAGTACTATACTATGCCACTGTGAAACTATATCTGTCTATGTATTTCTACATCCCTCTCTATCTATGTATACACATATGCATATTATATATATATATATATATATATATATATATATATATATATATATATATATATATATATATACATACATATCTCGATATACATACGTACACATGTTTTATATATATATATATATATATATATATATATATATATATATATATATACATATACATATATATATATATATACATATATATATATATATATATATATATATATATATATATATATATTTAGGTCCACATATGTATACACACAGTAACGTACTGCTGAACACCCATTACTGTACCACCTACTTGTACATTGCACTACAACCTACATTGCTATGTGCACATAGCTACCATCACATACATATGTATGTGGAGCCTTCAGTGACAGTTTCAGTATGTCCCCGTCCCTATGCACATCCTCATATACATAGATACAGACCAATAACACATCCGGAGGGTTCACAGTATGTAGAATATTATAGTAGTACTTTACATTACCTGTGTTTGTTGCAGCTGTTTGTGTAGGCTTGCAGTTGTTTGGCCTGCTGTCTGCCTCTTTGCCTTGATGTTTCCAGTTTGTTATTTCTTTCTCTTTCTTTCTTTCTTTCTTTCTTTCTTTTTTTTTTTTTTTTTGTTTTTCTCTCCCTCTCTCTCTCTCTCTCTCTCTCTCTACCTCCAGCGGGTGCAATGACAGTATTGCATGTGTGGACTGGGAGTACAGGATGCTTTTATAGGTATCTGCACATGTCCACGTGATGGCCTCTGCACCAATTTTTAGCCAGCATTTACTAATTGCATGCAGCCTGTTGTGTAGTGATTGCAGTTCTCACTGTGATTACAAGCCTGTGCTATAAAAAGGTCTGTTAGGTAGGCGTAGCCCTTTCAGATTATCAGGGTGGGGACCATGCTGGTTTGCTGTGGACACTGTTCTGTGAGTATAAAGGTTGGTATGTCTCTCAAATTTCAGGCTGTGTTGTAGACACTGCAATGCATGTTGTTCTGTAAGCTACTGTTAGTACATTTGGCAGGGTGTCAGTGGGGCACAGTTGACATTTGTTTTCACATCAGGGACATCCCTGTAACTCAGTCACAGTTGCTATGTCTGCACTCTTAACTATTCAACTATGGCTGTGTTTATCCTGCTCTGAGTATGTGTGTGGCTTGCCATATGCTACTGTGACTATTACCTAGTAGTTACCAACTAGCATGACTGTTTCTCAGCACACAGTACTATTTTACAAATCCACTAGATTTGACAGTAAATATACATGACATACTTTGTGTGCTAGACTTGTATATTCCCTTTAAATTAATTCCTACTATTTTATGATATATTTCTTTCAGCACAATGTTCTTGTATAGCACTCATGGCTTAGTGGTAAGTCATGCAGACTAGGGTTTCCAAGGTCCTGGGTTCGAGACTGAGGGAGGTATTTTATTTTGCTGCTGAGAAAACTACAGGCCTTGTCATTCAGAGTGACTAAGGCACTTTTAAGCAGTTGTAAGCGGGTTAGCGCTGGTTTGCGCGGAAGTCACGCATGCGCACTGCCGCTTACTACTGCTTAAAAGTGCTTACTCTCGCGCACACCCGCACTATTTTCTTTGAAAGAAAAGAAAATGGGGAGATAGGAAAGTGGTGAAAAAGGGGTCACAAAGAGGGTAGGACAGTAGGGAAACAAGCTCGGGTTTTACAGGAGGGATGTAGGTAAGGCCCATAGCTTCCCATTTCTTCATCAGCAACAGCTGTGCATATGTTTGTAATTTGGTGTGACATTTGAAACCTTCCACCCCTGAGAGAGGTGTAAGGACAATAATAATACTTGTACAGCCAATTGTAATTGACAGTTTACATGTCCAGCAGACATGTGTGCAAAATGGGCAGCTATGTATGGGGCGTAATTTTTTTTTGGGTACAGAGTGCCCTTTTTTTTTTTTTTCAGGTGAGAGTGGTATGTCAGGTACAGGAAGTCGGTATAGCTGGGGAGGTAGGTTGGGTAGGTTAACAGACAAGACAAACAAGATGCATACAGGGGCGGTGTATGACACATGTGGGGGGTTACACAATTGACAGGGATGGATGTTTGGATATCTCGAGCCCATGAGCCCACAGATGGCAACAGTGGAACTGAGATCCCCACCCATGGGCAGTTGCCACTGTGCCTTCACTGCCCAGGACGGGGCTGTGCTGGGGGCTGTGTAGGCCAGGCATCAGGCACGCCCGTGAGTTGTGCTACCCATGCCTCAAGCTGGCGTAGGGGCCCAAGCACAGCGTGCCAGATCTCCCTACGCACCACAGTCTGGACACTACGGAGGGTGAGGGGATGTTCTCCTCCGGCCACGCTTGCAGAGGGGGGACGAGCCCCATCTCCTGCAGCGCTTCCACCCGCAGGTGGCACAGGGCCACCAGAGGAGGGTCCGGCCTGGGCACTACTGCCAGGTGCACTCGCCAGCTGAGGTGGGAGAGGTGGGTCCACTGGAACCCGCCTTCCCTGTCGTCCTATGTTTTGCATTATGTTATGACAGTTTGGGTTAGTAACATACAATATCATTCACAATTAGTTGTAACAGCATGCATTAGTATTCCCATTAACCAAACACCCATATATTCAAGCCATTGAACAGCAAGCATAACACATGCATAATTTGAACAGCAATACACAATCCAACAACATGCAGGATTGATTGATGGCAACAGACCATCAGGTTTGGATGTATGAACAGGGCAGATGCATCAACGTACATGCAAATATGTATGAACCAACAGGACAAATGTCCAGGGGTGTTAATTGTGATTGCACATACCAATTTCACGTGGAATGGATTATATGTGGTTATAGGGTAGGGTGAAGAAATATTTAACTAACAACTTCAAATACCAATACATATGCTGTACAGTTCTACTAGCTGCAGATATATACACACTACAGTTCTGCCTACAGTTTCCTATGTGATAACTACTTCAGGTTGGTGATAGGAATGTTACTGCTACATCAATATACATTTCATTTTTATTCATACACATTCATATCTGGCTCTGTTCAGCTACATCATCCTGCTACATTTGCTTTATATAGCTATAGACAACTGTGGATGTTTGGTATTTCAGACAACCATACTATCTGCATATTGCAGACTGAGAGCAACATATCCAGATTTTGGGACACACATTCCAGCTGCAGTACTGTTTTCAACACATGTTACTGTTTGGTTCTGCCTGTCACATTCATTTCATTCTGTACTGACTGCAGTATACTTTATTCAGGAGTTATTACTACTTTATCTGTGGATTCATACCTCTTTCTCACACTCTCTCACTTGTTTTATTTTTACAATTCAGGATGGTACTTAATTCTAGGCTTTATTGACATGTTTTACCTGTAGTTATAACAATCCTTTCCAACAGTCTCACTTATGTCATGTTTCTGAATTTCAACAGGGATATATTTCACACATGTGTTTTACTCAGCTTCTGCAGCTGTACTTTTCAGCCTGCTGCAGGTTATGTACTATTATATTACAGGTGGGACATCTTTATTTCAGACTTCTTTCATTTTTATGTTTGGATTACAGGCTGCATCACAATTTTGTAATCAAGCAATACTTGCAAACCCTCTTACACTGTTACTTGCACATTTTATTAATTAGTGACTACACTGCACTCTTTTGCTAACTGTCATACTTATATATTTATTTACAGTTACAGGGAGAGAATTACTGACCTGCCTGGTGGCGCAACCACACCAGCCTATCGCCATAGGCTCGACGGTTCACAGAACGGACACCTGCAGCTGGAATATAAATAAAGTAATATTGGAATACACATCTCCATAATATCAGCTAGGTTAGTTTCTTACATAAATAATTACATGTAACTTACTCAGTAGTGGGGCGTTGGGCATTTGCAGGGCCTCCTGGATCCAACGGTTCAATTGGTCCTGCTTCCATCTCTTCAGGTCCACATGGTGGTGACGGACCTGCTCACCAGTCCTTGGTATTCCTGTGGCACTGGTGAGATCATGTGCCAACCGGTCCCACGCCTCAGCCCTATATGCTCCCCACAGGACCTGGCCCTGCATGAGTTGGGCCTCATGATTATGGACGAGGAGCCAAACCATATATTTGGACTCCTCAATGCCCCACCTCTGTGGTCGGAAGCAACTACCCTCTCCTACACCTGACATCCTGGCTGCAAGTCGGTTATACAATCGGTTATGCTGTGTATTCCCGCCTATGGGGCTTATATATGCCGTTTTTCCCGCACTTATCTGTGATTGGCCATTTTGGAATTGTGGCAGCTTCACAAAACCTGCTTTGTCATGCTCCTCTTTCTATTCATTCCTATATATATGCTATTACTGCATTTCTAAGTGCAACTGTCATGGCTTAGTGGTTCAGTACTTTGACTATGGTGCATGGTATCCTGGGTTCAAACCTGGCCATTGCTTTTTATATTTTATGACTGTCTACACAGCCTTGGAGGTGTGTCTGTGTAAAGGCAGTTTTGATACAGCTTGCTCAACGTTGCCCGTCGGTTAGCTTGTTGGCGCGGTGCGCAGCTTCTCGCAAACGGATCATGCTGGTTTATGCATGGTTTGGCTGTCAGCACGCACATTACACTCAACTCAGCTACAGGCACATAGTTTCAGCATGTTAAAATGCTGCTCAACACGGGCACTCATTTTACACCTATTAAACCACTGCTTACCTACGGGCACTCATTTTACACCTGTTAAAACACTGCTCACCTACAAGCAGATATCCTCAACTTGTTAGACTGTAGCTCAGCTATGGGCACATCTCACATTTTTTTTTATTTTTTTATCTCACATTTCTTCAAAATACAATGCCCATTTCATTACATTTTACAGAAAATATAATTTTATATATGTACATATATGTCAGGGACTTGTTTCGTGCTTATTTCACTAAAAATAAAAATTGATGTTGTGGGGGATCGAACCATGACTGCCTCCTCTTCAGCCGACGTCTCTACCACTACGCTATTGCTTCTTGGCTTACTATGCATATTTAGTTCTTATATGCTTTTCCACTGACTGCTAACTGTGGCTAAGCTGGGCATGCCAGCAAACGAAAGCACTCACGGGCAAACATCTTTTACAACTTATAAAAAAAATATTAGATGTTCATTTCTACATTTTATGTTCATAGTCTGTGGGGGCATGTGTTGTGTTGTGTTTCTTCACATTTACATGGACTCTGGCGTGGGCGTTTACTTTCGGGACTTTTACTCTTCTGGGGGCGTGTTCATTTGCAGGGCACGCCCTACGGACACGCCTCCTACTGTCTTACATGGACCGTGTTAGCCTTAGGTGTGATTCAGCATGCCCTCATGCATATGCATGACATGCTGACATCACACTGTTTAACTGCAGCCTCCGTGTAAGCCTTGTAACTCTTAAACGGAGGCTTCATGAATCCTGCCCAATGAATTATGCAATCAGTTTGGTTTTAATTTCATGGAACTGTTGATTAAATTAAATGATGAGAAGTTATGCCTGTTAATGAATGAAGTTGAACAGCTTAACCATTTGATTATTAATGATTTATTATATACACAATGGGAGAAATTATATGTCAAACAATTTAAAATAGCAGAAACGAAGATACAAAAATTTCACGATAAAAAAGTAAAAAGATTATTAGGGGATATAGAGCAGTACAAGAATGATGCACCCTATGTTTGGAATTTGAATACACAAGACAGTAATATCAAGTTTAAAGGATATTCTAACAAAAAGGGTTATAAGGACCAGAATGCATCCTATAGGGTAGCCCAAACAGATCATGAAGACGATCGACTACATTTTTTAGAGGGGGTGGAAACAGGATAAACACACAGAGTGGAGAAAGGAGGGGGAGTGGAGACAAGCCAGTCTCCATCCCTCCTGTGATCAGAACAAAGAGCAGTATTGGAGGAAGGGAGGAATGTGACAATGGCAGACCTAATTTAAAAAAAGAGACCATTTGTGACAGTAATATTATAGTTGATGGGGTCACCCATAGTTATAACAATGTTAAGATCTACAATTATACCAGTTTAGAATTAGGGACTGCACATTTTGATCTTTTATCTAGGGGAATGAAATACATTCCCACTACACATTTCCATTTGGTTGATTGTGTTAGTGAGATCAAACTTTTTTTGAGGAAAATCAACTTGGCCATTTTATTTAAGGACAGTCATCATAATGCTAGTAGATGTACATCTAGCAGTATGCTTAAGAAGAAAAGCACATACACCCCCCCTATTTATCCTTGTGTAGCTGTTTATGAGAAACTGATCACAAGGGAGATTTATAAACTTCAAAATAAGTTAAGAGCAAGTAAATGTGGTAGTAATTTGAGTAGTGATGAGCTGAAAACACTTAAGGATCTTAAGGAAGATTCAAAAATTCATGTTATGAAGCCAGATAAGGGGGGAGTGGCCATTTTTGATGTTATTGAATACACCACCAAAATGTATGAGATTCTTCATCAAACAGGAAATTATGAGACAGTATCCATCAACAAAATTAATATTGCATATAAACGTATAGCTCTATATATTGAAGAATTTTTGATAGACAACAGAATTACATGGGATACATGCAACTTTATGAAGGTTGAGCACCCTAAATTAGCTACTTTGGTGGGTATTCCTAAAATACACAACAGCATCAGTGACCCCCCATTTCATCCCATCATTTCTGGCAGCCATTCTAGAACATTCTCTTTAGGGGTAGCAGTTGACATGTGATTGAAACATGTACGGCAAAATTCCTCATATGGTGAAGGACTCATGGGAATGTTTAGGTAATTATCCCATTGAATCATGGAAAGAAGGGTTAATATTCATAACCATCGATGTTATTGACTTGTTCTCATGTATTCTTAGACAGGAGGGAATGGAGGCATTTTGTAGTAGTATTAGGAAATACGCCAACTTAGAATGGGGTAAGGTGTGTCTAATTTTGGAATGTATGAGCATCGTGCTGGATCACAACTACATTTATTTTGAAGGCAAACTCTTCTGACAAACCAGGGGGGTGGCGATGGGGGCAGCTTGTGCCCCCATTTTTGCCAACCTGGTTATGCTGGATTGGGAAGAGTCTATCATGTTTAACAGTATCCATTTCAAGCACGTTAGATACTATTCCAGATTTTTGGATGATATTTACATCCTATGGGACGGCAGCACAGCTGGTTTAGATATCTTTTTTGATTATCTGAATAAAAGTAGTGATTACTTGAGATTCACATATTTGAGCAGTAGGGAAGGGATAGCATATTTGGACACACTTATCTCCAATGGAGAAAAGGGATTTAAATCCTGAATATATAGAAAAAACACCTTCACTAATGGGTAATTTGATAACTACAGTAACCATCCAAGCAAATTATTGTATAACATCTTTAAGGGAAAATGCATAAGAGCAGCCCGGATGACTTCCTCTTACACGGATATAATAGAAGAACTGAACTTTATTACCAGCTTATTTAACGAAAGGGGATACTGTAAAAACATGATGGCTGATGTGAGACAATATATTATCAAGGAATGGGGCTCCAGATATCCCCAATTACTGGTTGCTAACCACAGGGAGACAAATGTCATATGCATTAGATGAGATGAAATAACAGTTAATGTTTACCACTGAGCATGTATTCTTGAGTACTGTCCCTATGTTAGCAAAATTAAGAGTATTTTAACTAACAACTGGAATGTGCTACTGGCAGATCATGACATTATTGACACTGTAGGAACTAAACCAGTATTTGTGTACAATTTAAAGATGTGTTTGGAACAAGGAAACGAAGGAAGGGGCATGGACAATAAAAATAAAAATAAGAACAAATACACGACCAAGTGTGGCTGTTGCAAACAATGCCCATTCATAATGGAGGAGGAAGGAATAACATTAGATAATATTAACAAAACTAGGATTAGATTCAGGCAGGGCAATTGTAATTCCAAACTTATGGTTTATATGACTAAGTGTTTGATTTGTTCTGGGTACTACATAGGTAAGATGGAAAGGTGCTTCACAAAATGCATATACGATCACCTATATAGCATCAGAAAGAAGTATATAAATAATGCCTTATATAGGCACAATGAAAAGTGTGGGGACACTCATTATTTTAAGTTTGCGATTTTGGAAAATATCAAAATTGACCCAAGGGGGGGGGGCAACTACAAGGCTATTTTAGGATACAAAGAGGTATGGTGGCAACTGTTTACTGATGCTTCAACGTTGCCTGGTCTTAATGACCACATATCTATTAAACCCATTTTAGTTAAAAAGCAACAGTAGTCAAAATGTAACTGTATGTAAAACTACAGTTATACAATCTAAGTACATCTTGTTGCATACTTTTACAGTATTTTTATTTTTAGTTTTACATATATATATCTATTTTTGATATATTATTAATATACGATTTACACACAGGTTTAGATTTATGCAAAAGCTTCCTACTATGTGAAGTACACACATCATCAACTGTTTTGTCATTTCATTGAATAATTAATTGTTTTGTCATTTTATTTTTTTTATTGAATATTTAGTTGGATTGCAACAATTTTAGCATATAATTTATTATAAGTGTATTTCATGTGTTTCTTTCGTATTTTATTAATTATGGATGTGTATCTTAAGCTGTCTTATCCCACCTTTTTATGGAGTTTATGTAGTGTATCACTTTAAATGCTTGACTTTTTAAGTGGTCATTTGCCACCAAAATTAGTATTTAAACTGTTGTAGGAATTTGTGAGTGGTTCTGATGAAGCCCACATTTGGTGGGTGAAAGCCCTTAACCATTTTTTCGATGCAATAAAGGAGCATTTTATTCACATCAGTTTGGGTTTGTCACCTTTTTGAGTATACGTGACAGTCAGCGGTTGTGTTATTTGTGGATTAGTATGGTTTTTTTGACTCAACACTTTCATTTTTCATATATATATCAAAATATCAACTGCAGATCACTGAAGCAAAAATTTGGAATATCCAAACTCCAAATGCTGCAAATCTTGAACACCGATATTCAGGAATATTACATTTTCTCCCTTTCAACCCATGGTAGCTCTTGTTTCTAGGTCCAAAATCAGAAGTGAATATCAAAGTTTGATGTTTTTTCAGAGATATGAAATTTCAGCATTTTGGTTTTTTGCAGTTTTCGTGCAATAATATGACAGAACGGTGATCTGCAATCGACATTCTGATAGTAAATCATATATATAGTATATATATATATATATATATATATATATATATATATATATATATATATATATACACTCACACACACACACACACACACACACACACACACACACACACACACACACACACACACACACACACACACACAGACACACATACACACACACACACACACACACACACACACACACACATGTATACATACACACACACATACAAATGAATGAAGACAAAAAACTATACTGTAACAACTTTCAGAAGAATAATAAACACAACCCTAAAAAATTCCTGTCAGCAGTTAAAGAAATCCTACATCCTAGCCAAAAATTCAACTCAAACCCCTCTCCCAATAACTCACCACACAAAACTGCATAGATAGTATAGCATCCCTAACCAAAGATTCCCAAACAGTCCAATTCCAGCTGTGCCCAACAGCCACATATCACCACATCCACTCTCACCTTCAAACCTGTGCTCATGTCATGTATAACACTACTCTTAAACAAACCCAGTCCATGCTCTACTTCAGATGATCTTCTAAGCAACTACCTTAAAAATAGCATTACATATCTTGTCTCAATCTTTATAAATAGATCAGTCAAGGAATCCATTCCCTCTCTCTGGAAAAAAAAAATCACCCATTATCTCTCTATACAATGATGGAAATTTAACAGACATTACTAACTTTAGACCTAATAGTTATCTCATTTCCCCCTCTCCAAACTACTTGAAAAATGTATTCAAAAACAATTGCTAAACTATCTCCTACAGGAAGAATGCCTAACCCCTACACAACATGGCTTCCATCCTTCCCATAGTACTAGCACTGCACGTCTAACCTGTATAAATACAACCAGTAAAGCTAGAAAGAACTGCAAGATAGCGCCCTCCTTATTTCTAGACTTGCCTAAAATCTTTGACACAGTTTGTCACAGCAAACTTCTACTTCAAATGTCCTCATTAGGTCTGTCTCAATCCACCCTTCTATGGTTCAAAAACTGCCTATCCAATAGGTAGCAATCAGTGAAATGGTACTCCACCCTCTCTCCATACCTCCCAGTAACCACCGGTGCAGCACAAGGCTCTATCCTTGGTCCCCTCTTCTTTAACATTCTCACTAATGGCATCTACACATCCAAACAAAGGGCCACTGTGATACAATGTGCAGATGACTCCAAACTCATATGCACATCTGCTGACCTGGTACATCTCCAACACTATGACTCTTTCTGGCTTTGGAATTCACAAATCATGCTCAACTCCCCCCCCCACCACTAAAAAAAACAAAACAAAAAAATACTTTTTCCCCCAAATCCCTCTCATGAAAAAAAAATTAAATAGCCTCTCTTGCTAATACAAACATTGAGGTCACTTCTCATAGGACATTATTAGGGATGACAGTGCAGGATAATCTTTAATTTGACATCCATATACAAAATTATATAAAAAAGATCATCAAAAACTAGGGATGCTTTACAGAACCAATTTTTTTCACCAGCTCAACTAAAACTACACTTGCCTCTACTTACCTCCTCCCCTCACTACTTTATGGAACTTTCATCCTAACTATCCTCCAGGCATCACAAAAATCAAAACTTTAACAATGCAATAATAAGGTAGCTAAATTTACAGCAAGTATGAGTTTCAGAACCCACTTATATAACACTAAAAGCCTAAACTGGTTTGAACTACCCCATCAGCTAACATATATACATCTTCTTACCACCTACAAAATTATTCTGCATCCATCTGTTTATCCAGCAGTAAATAACATTCTACCCAACCATGTTCCCAATTAGTCATTATGATCCAGTTACCAAACACTCCTCTCTGTCCATAAACGTATCAAATCTACTGGATATAGTCTGTACGTATACCATGTTGCTAAGACTCTGAACTCATTCTCTCTATCAATCAGGTCAATACACTCGCGTCCGGCCTTTAAAATCATTCTGAATGACTTCATATCAAATTATGACTCTTTTCTAGCTCACCCCCAAGATAAACTACATCCCTAAATATGAACAAGTGCAGTTCATAAAATACACCTCCTTACTCTTACTTCCTCACTCATTTCCTTACTTCAATCAGATTATCTAAATATCTAAATATCTAAATATGCTATAACCCTATTTTTTCTCTCAATTCATATTGCAGTTCCTGTTTGAATTAACTTACCTTTAACTGATCATTAAACTGGCTAAAATTCTGCAAGTATTAAATCATTGTCATACAAGTTGTATTGGTTCTTAACCAATGTTTTCATATTATGTCAAATTTTGTATAATTATTTAAATTACAGGTGGGGTTTTTTTTTGTATTGTTTTTAGAAATTGTAAAATTTTTGTTCTTATAATGTTTTGCAATACTTTGGACATTTTCTCCCAAGGCATGTTGTACTGAAAGTCGGCTCCTACTCAGTCAGAATTTCCCAGTAATCAGATATATATATATATATATATATATATATATATATATATATATATATACTGTCTTAGTTTAAAGTATTGAGCTCTAGGTCACTGTGAATGGCTTAAGGATGCACCTGGGTTTGATTCCTGGTATGACGTATTTGTATTTTGTTGGTTTTACAGAGGAGTGATTGGCTAAAGTAATGGTCTTTTGCTGCTTTATTCAGTAGCCTACAGCTGTAGTCACGTGTTTTAAAAAGTAAGAGAATAATTTGGGACTGCTGCAGACTTTCCAGCATTGTCTACTGTTTTATTTTTGTCTATATTCTGCCCTTAGCTCTTTGGTAACAGGGCTGGGGGTTCGCATAACTTTTAAGGTTCTTATCTCACAGACACAAGAACAGGGTTTGATTCTCACCTTTGAGGGAAATTGGCTAGGTTTAAAATGTCCCACATTGGCAGCTAGCCTACTAATTGCCTACAGGGAAACAAAGTTACTGACAAAAGGATCATGTATATATAATAGATAGACTAGGGAGAATTTAAGAAAAATACATGCTATAAAAGGTGAAGCAGCCAAAAAGAAGGGAAGAAACACTGTATCAAGGCTGTATATATGCCATACTGGACATGGAAATGGGATAAAGGATGATTAAGAAGTTACAGCTAAAGATAATTAGTAAATAAGTAAACAGGGATACAATACCCTCAACAAGGTTCACTGGTTTCTGTAATAAGTAACACAAGAGACAAATTATTACAGAAGTCAAAGTCTAACATTTGCAGGGCAGAAGATGGCTGTAGAGCAGTCTGTGTATAAACTAGAATAAGCATTCTTCTTGTTAAAACATGTTACTTCTAAAAAACTCATCATATCTTCAGACATGTAAGAATGTGAAATCTTTCTTATAATTGTCTATTCTTCGATTGACTATTAATTGGCAATGATGTGATTGACATGTTTATTTTATTCACTAGGGCAGTGTAACAGTTCATTGAATTAAACATCCAGGCTGTTCACCCTCATTCACACAATCCAGCCAAACTACAGCCCTTATTTGCCACCCACTAAATATTAGAATGACCATGCCCAATTATCTAATAAAAGAAGATAAGATATAATAAATGAAGCTTAACTCGACTACCTATCCTCCTGTGCCTCAAGGCCACTAAAGCCATCCAAAAAATGTTATTGTTTGGTGTGTCCAATTCCCTCAGTTATTGTACCTATTCCCAACAATTAATTCAAAATACCAACATGTTTTCCTTTCCAGATGTTTCCTTTAACTAAACCTCAGGGCTTGCTTATCTAACCATTCACCTGGCCAAATCCCAAAATCCGACCCAACCTCATTCAATTGTGACTTTTTACTCTGCCTCTGACACACTCATCATCATCCTCATCTGTCCTCCCACTGCTCCCAAACCACACCATCCTGACATGCCTAATTGAACACCTAACAGTGCATCATTACCTGTGACCTCATTGCCCATCCTCATGCACCAGCCATCAGTCATAATCATTTTTTATGCCCCCTAACAACAAATCCACCTGCATCAACACCATGAATTCCATACGCAGCAACTCCAGCCCTCCCAACATAGAGCCACAGTATGCACCTCCACCTTTCCAATAAAACTGTGGCACCCCCATCATAACTGAAGTGTGCCCTTAAAATGACAATCAATCCTAGTACTTTACATTTGTGAAGCAAACACCATAACCA
The DNA here is from genome assembly GCF_019279795.1 of Protopterus annectens. Taxonomy (NCBI): domain Eukaryota; kingdom Metazoa; phylum Chordata; order Ceratodontiformes; family Protopteridae; genus Protopterus; species Protopterus annectens. The sequence goes on from NC_056731.1 coordinate 228,845,580, forward strand.
TTATGCTCCCCACTACCTCTTCAACCTCCTAATGCAAGAAATCTGAACAAAACAAAATATTGCAGTTATAACCTTAGCAGGTTGCTAGATTTACAGAGTTTGATTTAACTTACATCTTCTAAAGGAATTGAAGTATGCAACTGAAATGCATATTATTTAGTGACTTCAACCCTCAACTGTGCATGCACAGCAACAAACTGTAACTCACAGCTGCTTCTCCACCTATGAACCACCCGAGAAACTGATGCTCCCACAAACCATACACCACCAACGAAACCCAAAAACAGAGAGAACCCCACCACTGCCTCAAAAAGACAAGAGCCATGCCAGAACAAGAAGCCCCAGTGTCAGAAAACTCCCCCTGAAGGACACACAATCCGAAACACAAATGCACTACAGCATCCCGCGACTCCCAGTGACCTGCCAAAACCATAGCTCAACCCCCCACCAGTGACTATCATCCATGATGATATACAATCCCATGTAAAACTGGCCAGCAGCACCAACCCCAGCATCTGCAATCACTGCCCACACAAATGTAGAAAACCTTCTAATTCTGATAGTTTTGTTCTTTGTCTTGCTGTTTACCACAACCTTAATTGTATACACTTGTAGTCTCCATTGATACTTTTGAGATAAATAGTAGACAGTCTTTCAACTCTGTACACATATATAGCTTTTGTAGTGCCTTATCTGACTTTCTTAACAGTCTGTCTGTGATATGATCATTTCTGATTGACAGGTTTATCTCTGATTAAATAATCAGTTAACTTTCCACCTGCACAATCTAGTGTACTACAGTTAAAGTCACTCATATGTTCATCTGTTGATTCTTGGACCACTTAATTTATATTACAGATAAATGCCTGATGTGATGGCAAGTTCTTTGTCAGCTCACAATATGCATTACATTTACCTTTTTGCACAGAAATCTCTCTTCTTCCTTCACTATAGCTGGATTAATGCACATTGCTGAAGTGTGGTGATAAACCATTATTTCTTTCCTGGAATAAAAATGTACTTAAAGCAGCATGTACGTGGAGCATCTGATCTTGCTACTGTATATCAATTATGCATTTTGATTACATTTTCTAAAATGTGCCATGATTCTTCATACTCCCTTGAAGAAAGCAATACCCTCCCAATTTAAATATCCTCATTAAAATCATGTTTTCTTCCTTCTCTAGTACATCAAAAGAACTAGCTTTCCTCACCTTCCTCATTACTAGCATACAGCTCGTAAGGAAAAGTTTTCAAGTTTTAGTCTCACGAATGAAAACAGTACCTGTTGTTGTTGTTTGGGTTATGTCACTTTTTTTATATTATTGAAAACACCCGCACTAGTCCCCTGCCCATTTCTAAAGCATCTTATTACCCAGTGACTATGACCCTAAACTTGCTACCAGACAACCACAAGTTCCATGAGGAGCAGACAAAACATACAATTCATTCTCAGTTGGATACCTGTTCTGTGCCCCTGCCCACCCCTGCTCCCCACACTAATCTTTTAGATTTATAATAGGTGATCAGCTTGTAGACTATTACAAACAAGCCAATAACCAGATGGTGACTAAGTGTGAATCAACCCTGTATCTTGTGCATGTGAAAGAGACAAAAATCTGGACATTCTAAACATGGACCCACAAACTTACCCTGAGGGATAAACATAAACAATTAATAAAGCAAAGGAAGCACTACAACTAGCAATGATAGACACTCTTTTAATTAAAACACACCTCCACAGTAGCATTTGTTACTAACAAATAATTTCCATCTTATAACACACAATTCCAGTAAATGAAAAATATTTATCTGGATGAAACCCACAAGGCAAAATTTGGACCACCTGCAAAATCAGAAAAGCAGCTAGAAAACCCCTGTCAAGGGATGTTACATTGTGGCCCAACTACAAAGCAACCAGCAACAAAACAAACCCTGAGACCATTAAATGACCACAATGCCTCTGTAAAACCCACGTCACACTCATAACACCTTTACTAACTAATAAACTAAACTTAAACACAGCCCACACCCTACTCAACAGAAAAGCCATCAGTGAAGCACATAACCATATTACCCAGTCAGAGGACATACTGTGGGGGGAGAGGGGGGGGAATACTCACCAACTACCACCATTAACTTGAGGCCTACTTGCCCTGCAGAATACCTACAGGTCATCTCAGATGTAGCACTTGCCTTAGCAAGTTCACGCCAAAATCTGATCCCTTATCCAGTTACACTCACACAAAAACAGTTAAGCCCCTCCTTGCACTTACCTCATTTCCTCACAAACCTCTTACTTACCCAATTTAACCCTTCCATCTCCACTGTGATGTGCATATCCCACCACTTCCCACCAAATGTGACAACCCACCACTGGACCAGTAATCAATGAGCCTCAATCCTCACCACTGGCAACAGTGGGGGACATTCACTGAGAGGATGACAAGTACACACACAGCATTTCCAGATGCAGGTCTCTGCATCAAGTACAATTTCCCTTTAGAGCACACAGAGACCACAGTTAGTCCAGGGCTGGTTCCTCCACCTTTCTCCAGATCCCCAGTAAGACTCCCCACTGGCACAGCTATAGAGTTGAGTCCTTAGCCAGTGTTTCAAGCCAAGTCCTCCAACACTCTATCTGTCCAACCACTGCTTTGTGTCCCTGCCCAAGTAGCTGACACACACTCTTTGAGATTTTGATTTGCACACACACACACGCACACACACGCACACACACACACACACACACACACACACACACACACACACACACACACACACACACACACACACACACACACACACAAATATACAAACACACACACACACACCTGTGAAAGGCTGGCACAGGTTTACTAGCTATGCTCCCTTTTACCCAGACTATAAGGTAGTTTTCACTGCCACCAGAACCCTTCTGCCAGCTACCTTAAGACCCTTAACAAAGGGTGTCCAATCTTACTATGTAATATTAATATTAATACAAATGATAGTTTGAACAAGAGCAAGGTTGTTAGGAGTGGCCCACACAGTGTCACCAAATGAATATGCAAATACTCTCAAAACTTAAATATCTCTACACAGATCAGCCACAGTGAAAGGTTTAAATATATTTAATAATAAATAATAAAAGAACAAGACAATACTAAATATATAGACAGTGACATCAGAATTCAAAACCACAGGAAATATTTAACACAACACTGCAGGACAGTCTCAAATAAATAAAGAAAAACATCTAAACTAAGCATCAATATATTCCTGACTGAATCTAAAAGAATTATATTATAACCTAAGAACTTACTAATAGAGCAAGGCAGATGTTATGCTGAATGGTCCTTGTGAGGTCCAAAACCGAATACAGAATGCTCTGTTTCACTAAGAGACTTCTCAAATTAATATCTAAAATATTACTGCTAGGATATCTTGCACAATGACATAATTTCTGATCGTCTGACTTCTAGTTCTCAGGCCAACCCCCCCCCCCCATTGCTAGAAGCTGGCAGCATTTATCATTTACCTGAAAAAGTATACACACAAGGCCTTTTCCTCAGATCTTTGGCAGATGCTGGAAGTCATAAAGCAATTGTATTCCTTCATACTTCAAAAGTAGCAACTAGTTCACTCCAATGACAATACAGAAAGCTTCCTAGCACAGTCTCTGTATCTGTAGCTGCATTGAAGACGTGAGAGGTAGCCTCTTTATTGCGTCCTATAAAGTAATTTAATTTCAGATTTTTTTTCTAAAGTTTACTAGACTGAGGTTAACCTCCTGTTTCCTAGTTTTCACTGTTAAAATATATACATTTAAACAATTATGATGGTGCATGTACATTTCTGTTCTCTTCCAGTAAGACACACTGTGGATACATTTTAAACACAGCACTTTTACAAATACCTTTTCAACACAAAAATCTGTACAGAGCAGTTTGATATACACATGATATACATTACTAATACATTTGTAACACAAGCATCTTGTATAAATCATTTCAATATTCACCCATGACATATAAGTACTTATAAAATTCCAGCTTGCTGTGTTGAGAATATCTCCTTTCATCACATCCACAGCTAGTAAACCCTACAACTAATTCTCTTCCACTACCATCTTAACTCCCATTACTATTCCTGCTTGAACCTCACCCGACAATGTCCTTGGGCAAACTGGTTTGTTCCCAAACATCATTTAGTGCTTTTGCCTATTTACATACCATATACATCATCAGAATAAACATTCTGTAAAATACCCCACCTAATACAGTAAATCAAACATTCATGTGAATAAGTCATATGACAAACAAGCAATTAAGAACAATAACAATATAAAAATATTCCTAATTTCAGTCCATAAAAAACATCAATATAGTGACATATTAAAACATGATGGAAGATAGTCATTTTGCAATTTTTAATAATGATAAAGCAAATAGAATGACTACATGTGGTAGTTGTAGTCAATGTCAATTTATTTATGAAGCAGACAATATACAGATTTCAGGGTACTTTCAAAAACATTTTTTAAAGGGAATTTAGTTGTAGCACACAATGGGGCTGTATATATTGCTATATGTATTATTTGCCAGGTGCCATATGTTGGAAAAACTGACCATGAGTCCGGAAAATGCATTTACCAACACAGGTATAGTATCAGGACAAAAGATACTCCGAATGCTTAGCATAGACATTCTGTAGTCTATGGAGACTTCCATGGATTAAAGTTTTTTGCAATTGAAAAAGCATCTCAACTTAAAAGGGGATTAGAAGTCACTACCTGAGGCATGAGAACTCTTCAGGCCAGTAAAACTTAATGCCATTAATAGTCCAGTAATAAATGATTCAGTATCTATACAACGTATTCTAAAATTAAAAGCAGCTAAGCTGTAGATTTGTGAATGTCACTATGTTGATGTTTTATATTTTTATTGTTTTTATTGCTCTTAATTGCTTGTTTGTCATATGACTTGTTCGCGTGGATGTTTGATTTAATTTATTAGGTGGGGTGTTTTTTAGAATGTTTAATCTGATGAAGTCTAAAAAATGAAAAACTGGTGCAGTTATGTAGTTGGATTTGTCAAAGGCTTTTAGCTGTCTAAGTTGCAATTATATAATAAGATACCTTGAAGGACTTTGGGTTAGCACATATTTAACACAATGGATTTTTTTATTTTATTTATTTTACATTTGTTGACCGGGCTATTCTAATTGGATACATGTCCATTTTCAGTAGAGGCCCGGGGAGATAAGCTCCACTTTAAACTAAATAAATCAAGACAGAACAAAAGTCCAAAAAATATCTAAAATACATATACTTGAAGATTTCCTTCAACAACTTGAGTTATACAGAACTAAAATTATACAGACTATGACTATTGAGTTTAACAAGGCAAAATACAGTACTATTACCAAGGGAAAGAGTTTGATATTCACTATAGGTATATTGGGTAGGAATGTACCTTTATAATGATGTATATAGGTTATAAAAAATATATAACACTGAGAAATAAGAAAATTATTAAATATATGTACATGAAGAAGTAATTACAGTCATAGTGAAAGAAATAGATTGGTCTATATACAAGGTGGAAGATATGAGCTCACTGAAGAAAGTAATGTTGTTAAGAGCATACTCAGTGATAGTTCCTTGGGAATAAGATACTAAGAAGGGAGTAAGGGATGAATTTGCTAATACTGCAAAGTGGGTTATTGGAGGAGAGTTATAGAATGATGTTGTATGGGGGGGGTTAGTCAGGGTTAGTACAAGGACAAAGCCATTGTGTTTTTAGTTGAATTTTTAGTTGCTTTTTAAAGAGAGGTAATGATGAGAGAGATGTAAGTTTAATGGGAAGCTTGTTCCAAATCTTCCCCACTGAATTAGAGAAAAGAGAATCACCTGCCTTGTTGTGGGATTTCTGGATGGTAACCAGTAGTTTATTTTCTGAGCGAAGGTTAGTAAGGTCTGTGTAGGGGGAGATGAGGCTACTGAGAATCGGAGTATTTCTAGGCTGGTACAGAATCATATGGGTAATGGGGAGTTGTTGAAATTCTAGCTGGTTATTTAGTTCTAGCCATCATAGAAGTTTGAGATTGGATATCTAATTGGATGACTAAAAGGCAAAAGAGAGTTGTACAACAAGGTGTATACTCCAGCCTTAAAACAGCCACAAAAGGGTTCCCACAGGGGTCTGTGTTTGGAGCTATAATTTTCAATATGCTGTTTACAGAGATGCCTATATCTGAGCAATTTAGGCCTATTATATATGCAGGTGACTGTAAGGTGGGAGCACAAATTAACAACAGTGAGGATGTGTGTATACTAAATTGCTACTTATCTAGAGGAAAAAAATGGACCACAAGGGTAGACCTACAATTTAACTATAATAAATATAAGGTAGTATGTTTTTGGAAATTACACAATGTGCAATTAAAATAGGTGACATTAAATTGGAAAGAATAGACAATGAGAAGGAGACAGTTGCTAACAGCAGCTTGAATTTTAAACATCAAGTTCTTGAAATTAAAGCTTGAGCACTTAGGCAAGTCTGATGCTGAAGACACTTGAAACAAGATATTATAAAGCAATGAAGGATGTACTCATATCCATCGTAAGACAAATTACTTGATGCAATTTGATCTTCTCTAGTTTAACAATGACTGAAAGAGGAAAACTTGAGATTGTGCCAAGGCATTATGCTAAAAGAATAACCACAATTTAATCTCTGCCATACACAGAAAGATTAAAATGTCTAGATTTATGTAGTATTCTTTACAGACTTGTCAGAGGGAAATTATGTCTGTTTTTTTAAACAATAACTGACAGTTAAGAACTCATCTGGAATTGAATTTCATCATACCATTACAAGATATAAGAGAAAGGGACCAATTTATGAAATGAACCATAATAAGACGCAAAGAAGGGACATATATGTCACTCAACAAATACCACGACTGTGGAATAAGTCATTGTTAAAATTTAAACAATGAAATACATTAACTATGTTTAAAAGTAGACTAAATGACTATATGAGAAACAATAATTTCAAACATGGAATACAGAAATCTGCAGTATTCGAGATCAGATTGGACCATTTGCTGATGTGGTTCAACTAGTCAGCTATACAAGTGTGAATTGTGTAGAAGGGCAATCTGCAAGAACCAGTATTGCTACGTGACTTACCAAATCTGAATATGTCTGCTGTTTATTCTATAAATCAAATTGAATTATGTGGTAAATAATATGGGTAAATATGATGAAAGTCTAAATGTTGCCTCCTATGAGCTTGTTAATCCTATTAAGTAGCCATTGGTTTTATAATCGAATCTGTGTTATATGAACAGCATATTTACCGAATGGTAAAGCCGAATTAGAATTAATCGTAATTTAAAAATCTTGAATCGGATATATGCAGAATACTGAATTTGGTATTCACTATTCGACAGACTGGGGGAAGGTAATTTGCATTCCTTCCACTTCAGAACTTTTGTATTCCATATTTTGAACTCATGCTGCACTCCTTTCGCAACTTTACCATTGGTAAACTGACATTCAAAGAAATTATGGTAAATCTAGCCAGCATATAAAGTTTTCCATATATGTTTTATTTAATAAGTCTTTTCATCATAATACTTCACTTGTAGTAACTTAATTGAACTTGTAAATTAAATGTGTATTCTGTCTATAAAATGCATGCTGCATGCTGCATATGATATACTTATGTGCAACTCCACTCTTGGAGTCAAAAATGTATAGGGGGAATTCAATAATGCCTATGCAATCAGTTTTGAGCAATGTGCACACAGCCGCAAATAGTTTTAGATTCAGTAAACTCAGTGTAGTGGTGCACACTCACATGCAAACATATATTTTGCGTATTTTGATACTTGCACCTACACATCCATTGTAGTCAGGCTTCCCACCTTCTTCTCTCCAACATGCACTGCTGATGTCATCCACTATAAGTTGACCTGCAGCAATGTAAAAGTCAGACTTGTGCCGTGGAACTTGCTTACGGTGCTCTGTATTCTATGCACCTAGATAGGTAGAGGTTCTGTTCTCACTGCAGTCAAGTGAGTGTGTGTGTATCTCTACTCAGCAGAGTAGACATGCTATCCTACAATTACTTCTCCAAAAGCATGGCTTGCTAGTCTTTTAATATTTGCACAAGCCTAAACATCCACTTCATGTAGCCATCCCAACTTCATGTCTCCCACATGGCCTGCTGATGCCATCCACTATAAGTTGACCTGCAGATATGTAAAAGTCAGACTAGTGCCATGGTACTTGCATAAAGTACTGGTTTTGTAGCCTGTGTACTTAGACAGGTAGGGCTTTTATTCTCACTGCAGTCAACTATGTGTGTGTGTCTGTGTGTGAACTGTTATGTGACACAACAGACAGCCTTTTACTTAGCATGTAGGTTATCACCACACGCTCAGCAGACAATGTTGATGTTATTGGTTATATAAGATTATTGCATGTGCAGTCATTCCACCAGGGCATGATCAGAAACTGGCCTGGAGCCAAGGCAGACATCACCTTAGGTTCACAGGTTCATAGGAGGTTACTAGGCTATTGACCCTAGGGTGTTTATAAGCCCAGCCATGTTATACCCTTGTTCCCTTATCAAAAGACAACAATGAGATTCTATAATTAAATGCTGAACTGCTCTGTCCTTTTCCTCCCTATTTACCATCCCTGCTATGAATAAACAACATTACAGCATTTAAAATATTTTAAATCAACTGTTTCTCTCCATTAGAAGAGTACCTTACTGTAATGTGGTAGTTTCACTTTCAAAACACTTTTTTCCTGCCATGGAAAAGCTTGCTGACATCTCCAATTCATTGATGTCATCAAGGCCATTGAATGCAGGTAGTTTTCTGGCCAATTCCCTCCCCAAACTGACATCACCACGACTGTCCTAAAAATCCACCCATGCTATGATGTCATAGCTCCCTGGTCCTTCCCCTACCCATACAGAAACAAAGAAACAGTACATGAGTCAAGTCTCTTGCTATGAGCTGTCCATCACAGCAGGTAATAGCTCAAATTATCCTTATCACTTTGACAGCTAGGTAAGTTAGGTGTGAAGGGGGGTGGGAGATGTGCCAAAGTAGTATAATTCAGGCTTTACAAAAGACTACAATTTAGCCATTCTAAAAAGAAGCAGCAGTAAAAAGCATGTTGAAAGTCTGTTCTGTGGCATTTTCACTGCTTGTGTTTTAAGTTGTCATCGAACAGCATGAAATGTTACTTAAAGCTAACTGACTGAAATACAGCAGTGTATACATGCAAAAATCAATGCAGCGGCAGGAGCTTTAGGAAGAAAGAGGCCTGCATGATGTATTTTTTTACAGACAAGCACTGCATTGTGGGATACCTAGAGTTAGCCTAAACAATCAGAATTACTTTAAGATGCCAGACCCCATGCAGCCAGACACAGAAATTATTTATAAAAATATTCAAAAACTGTAAGTAGTCCCGGAGTGGTGTTAAAATGTAGGAAAACACCAAAACCATAATGAAATGCACATGTTTTTGAGTCTGTGGGTGTGGTTCTCCTTTAACCAAGTTGTATGGTCTATATTTGCATTGTGAGTTTATGATCAGCACCAACTGCCCTTATCTAACAGGGACATAGGTGACACCCCAGGGTAAATTTACAGTCTAACATTATGCTCTAAAATTATTTCTAAAACAGAGCAGACCAAACTAATCTTATGCTCACCAAAATTTGAATGACGACTAAGAAAAAGCCTGACATACTCAAGTCCAGTGTCATTGGGTATAACAGTAAACAAATAAACAGCATCCATTGTGACAAAATAAAAGTGCTGTTTGTGAAATATGTCAATCATTTTATGTTGGTAAGACCAACAGATGTTTAAGAGACCTGGTTAAAAAAACATCTATACAGTATTCAAAAAGGAGATATTAAGAATGCCTTAGCTAAACATGTCTTGGGATCTGGTCCTGAACATAACTTTAAGTTTATGGTTTTAGAGATTGCTAGAGAAAATATGAGAGGAGGCGATTTAAGAACAACTACTGAATGCCTTGAAATTAAATGGATTTTAGTTTTACAAGCTGTTAAAGGAAGTGTCTCAACGAGTTTGTATTTTTAAAACCTGTATTACGGTCATGTGATTAGAAGCACTAGTATTTAATGATGCTTTATTTGTTTTTAGCTGGATCTGAGGAAGCACCTTGTTTTGATGTAAAAGTGCTTATCCTGTTCATTTATTTTATTAAAGTGCATTATTTTTAGCCTGCCTACAGCCTGACCAGTTTATTTTTTTTACCCGATTCATAACAGAGGCACACTATAGAACACATTGCAGCCACCTAATCTTGATGTGTGCATATTTTGCATATATGCATGTTCCAGTTATTCTGTTTACAGTTTACATAAGACCATTTGTGCCACTGGTATAGAGGTCTGAAGTTACTTTGCAATAATGATGAAAACCTAACTGTATTGCATATTTAAGTAGTGTGGTTTTTGAACCCACAACCGCTGACTACTGTCTAATAATGTACTGTTATTTTGTCATACAGACTACTGCATGCATACTTTCCTTTTACAGTTTAGAGATGCATGCTCACTGTTATTTGAGAATATGGAACTGTTGCTTTGTGTCACAGCCTAAGGCATGCACACTTTGGCAGTTGAGATATGCATGCTCAGTTTGATACAACTTTATTAAATACCAACTAAGTGGTCCTTAACTTTTAATGCTACTAAATTACTATTAAAATTATTATTATTATTATTATTATTATTATTATTATTATTATTATTATTATTATTAAATTACAATTTAGAACGGTATTATTCTGATGCATACATACCACATACTTCTCACATCCTTAACAAACATGCGACATGGGACCTGACATTAAAGGTTCTCTCCATAGCAGAACAGAATACCATTATGAATACCAGTCTTGACTATATTCAGCTTTTAACTCTTACAATTACTCACTGAAATTGACATGTACACATCTGTGGGCTGTCCTCCGTATTAAATTCCCAGATCCAGTGGCTGAAGGTATCCCACTTCCTCCTTCGAAGGTCATCAAAGTGATGTCTGCATTACTCACTGGTGACGGGGATCCCTGTAACACTGGTCAGAACCCTGGCAATAGTATTCCAGGTTTCAGACTTGTATTGGGAGACTGAATAGTCCCTCTGTAGGAGCTGGGGCTCATGCTCCTTAACCAGGAGTCTAATAAAGACTTTGGACTCCTTAACAGCTCACCTCTGCACTTGAAAGTTCACTCCCTCACCAACAACACCAGACATGTCTACTATATCTCAAGCTCAATGTAGAATGAGCATTTCCTGCCAATTGCATTTTATATCCTGATGTTTTCCCGCCAACTGCACATCTTGCTCTTACTGAGAGGACGCACATTTTGGTTTTGCAACATTTGAAAACATTGTACATCGCTTACCATTGTGCAAACACAGTGGGTGAAGGTGCACACTGGGGGGGGCACGGTGTTTGTGTGATGTTAAGTGATTTGCAACAGTGGCAAGCACTGTAGTTTCAAGATTATTTGTTATACAGTCACTTATGTAAATGTGGTAGTCAAATGGACTATGTCTATGGTTCTCCTACACTTATGGCTATTGCCAAAAGAAGGTTGAGAAAACAATTGTGTAAGTTGCACTTTATTGCTATAATCTGTAATCTCACAACAGTAAAACAAAATTTGCACACCCTGTATAGAACCCTGGATCTTCTGCGCACCACACCTACACTTAACACCTGCTGTTGCAGGATTAGTGACATGATATGCCCTATCTTAGGATTCATTGTTAATCACAATGCAATGCCACTTACCATGTTTGTGAGATGGCCAATAGTACTAATTGAATGCATCAGGCTTATGTTTGTGGCTGTTTGGTTCCTGTCTACAACCCGTTTAGTCCATTCCTCCAGTTTGTGTGCTGCTGTACTTCCCGCAAACCAGGTGAGCACAGCCAAACATGTTTATGCAAACATTGGCCTCAAAAAAAAAAAAAAAAAAAAAAGAAAAAAAGAAATACAATCTATGGCAGTGCCCCAAACAAACTTTAATGAAGACAACTCAGGTAAGGCAGAAGCAATTGCCATGCTGTCCTACAATCCGCTTTTGTGGCCAGCATCCTTACACTGAAATGATATGATATCTGAATCATACCTCCCAACTGTCCAGAATTTTGCAGAATGTCCAGATATTTGCATTATATTTTTGGCCTGTTCCTTGTAAAATGTGTGGTTTACTGGAAAATCACTTAAGATTGAATTCAATACATAGTGCCATACATTTCAGTTTCATACTTCATATCCTTCAGAAAATGCATGATAACACAAATCCTATTATTCTACCTACGTTCTAACGTTATCTGAACAATATAGTAAATCTGTCCCTATTTTTTGCGCCTTTGTCCCCCCATTAGTTTACTCTTTGCCCAGATTTCTTGCACTAAAAGTTTGGGAAGCCCAATATGCATTAAGACTTCATGTTTTGCAGCCAACAATACTGGTGCAAGCCACAAAACCTTGCTTACGCGCATCATTAATATGCATGGCATGATGATGCACGATGAGTATTATCAAGTATGTGAAAACACTCCGTGTAGGCAATGGGCGGAACCCACACAGAGTTTATTGAATCCAGGGGTATGCGATATAATGTTTGGTTCTGTTTCAGTTTTTATTCTCAAAATCTATCAAAATGTTTTAATAAATATTGTTAGCCTTTGATGTGTTCTGGCTTTTATTTTCAAAATCTATCAAGAATCATTTTTGTAACTATCGTTATCTGGCTGCAAATTTAGATAGGCCATTTTTTTTTAATTTATGTGCATGATTTTTAAATTCACAGGGAATGTTTGAAAGCAGTTAATATAGTTGCCTGCTTTGGCCAAGTTATGAAAGAGGAAATATGCAGCCAAATTCAAGGCTGTTTCACAATGCTGTGGCAGAGGACATGTTACCTGTGGTTGATTCATGACATATAATTATGGGAAAATTGTTTGCATATGTATTGCGCTTAGTGATGAGTAGGAAAACAGGGCAAATGGGAATGGATATGTTGTTTAATGACATTAAAATTAAATAACAATAGGTAGTTTTATGGTCTTATTGTACTTGGAACCCTGTACATATACAATGTGTTTTCCACTGTGATGTTTTGAAAACATTTTTAAGAAATTAGTTAAACTGGTTAATACACACCGCAATATGCATATCCAGTATTTGTTTAGTTTTCTGCATAAACAAATGCATTAATATATTTGTCTATTTTGGATACATTTTAAAATATGAAATATGCAGCTGCAGCTGATGAAAAGGCTGTTTCACAATCTTGTGGCAGAAGACTTGCTGTCTGTGGTTATTTCATGACTGCATAATTATGGGAAACTTGTACATATGTGAATGTGGTGATCAGTACAGGCAGATGAGAATGGAAATGTAATCCATTTAAATTGAAGTAACACTAGGTGGCAGTACAGCATTAAGAGTTTATTACTCTGGGCCTACTGTTATTTACAAGGATAGTCTTTTCTACATGTTTTCCACTGTGCGGGCATTTCAAAATATCTTAACATGTAATGCATATTCAGTAGGTTTTAGTTTTCTATATAAATGAATATAATTTAATGCAGCTAACAAATATACATAACTTACTACTTCATTTTTCACAGTTTTGCAGCCATAAAACTGTGTTGTACATGGTATGGATCATAATTCTGGAGACAGCAGGGAACACAGTTCATATTGTGCAGAGCTATGTCTGTGTGTGTGGACAGCTGATATAGTTTAGTATTCCATTCCTGTATACAATAGAATATATATAGCCTACTTATAGATCTGAATTTGTAAAACAGATCCATTAAGTAGCTTTACTTTGACTTGCCTCATATGTGTCAATCAAACCCTTTTACATGCTGAAAGAGATGATAACTATTTGATGTGAACTGCAATACTGTACCTAAATTTTGTACATCTTGTTTTATGACTTGCATTTGTGCATTATATATTTTTAGTGCTAACATTAGAGCTTTTCTCTCCAGGCCTCCAAACATAACCATAAATAAATAAACAAACATAAGAGACTTCAGAGATAGTTCAGTGGGCAGATGTGAATATCAGAAGCAGTTAATATTCTCTAATGGCAGAGATTAGGAAGGGATTTCAGTGATTGGACCATGGTAATTAACAGCTTCCAAAGTACAAGGAATTTGCAATGAAGAGCATACATTATATCTCTATGGTGTGTTCCTACATACAAGGCACATATGTAGTTAGATTTATAAGCTCATAGGTTCATAGGTAAGCACTAGGCTACTTGCCCTTAAGGGCCATCTTAAGCCTAGCCAATTTCCCTTTTAGTGCTTGACTTAACGTGTCCCATTTGGTTAGAGAGTATCCTTATCCATCCCATGGTCAATAATTATATATTACCCCTAATGAGAATAACTAGGATCATAACATAGGTAACTTAACTGAACACATGCATGGGATAAAGCATTTAGGAGCTGCCTCTGTTCATTAGTATTACAGAGGGCGGTCCTAGAGAAAATTTTATATTTCCCATCCATAGATCAAAGTTGCATTCAAATATGGACAGGGATGAACTTTGTTTTATGTGGATGGGGATTCTGTTCCACAGCAGTGGCCTCCTCTGCATGATATACCTGTCCCTCCAAACCATTTTGTTGATGTTGCAGAAGAGGTTTATATCTCTAGATCACATATTTCTGATGCCATTTGACTTGCTGATGTGCAGTAAATTTATCAGTATTGGGTCAGAGGATGCCGTGCATACCAGACACAGATTACCTCTTAGCAGTCTATAGGATACCAAGTATAGTGACACGGCTTTGAGTCAGCCTATGTAAGACATGCCATTTAGACCTTATCAAATGGGGCATTATATTCAATGATGGGCCTAATGAGAGCTGAGTAAAGGGGGCAATGACATTCCTAAAGATAGACAGAGAGTTTGTTTATAAACTATGCAATATGGAAGGAATTTCTTACAATAATGAAATTATGCTGGTCAAAAGTTAGGTCACTGTTCATGTACATTCCCAGATCCCAAACAACTGAGTCAACCCCCAGGGGCATATTGTTAATTTAGTAGATTCTTGTGATAGATGACATCCCAAAGGATACAATAATGCATTTCTTGGCATTAGTTTCATTGCATGATTTTAGCACCAGTTATTAATTTAGACAAAAACTAGTAAAGATAAATAAAAGAAAGGAGAAGCAGAAACTTTCCTTCAATCAGATGAGTACAGTTTCAGCAAGAGGCTTTTTGTAGGATTCGTTATCATGGTTATAATGATTCTCTTATATTTTGTAGGACAGTGTATATAATTTTTTTTTTTACTTTTTCCTACAGTTGTGTGACTATGGAGTTATATATATATAAGTTTAGGAAAAAGCCATCAGCATAGGGGTGTATTAGACTTATCCTTTGCAAAATTGTTTTTGTGCTTTTCTGTTGTTGCAATTTACATTTTACTCTTAAAAATATTTACATGTAATGAGTATTACAGTGATTTCACTTAGCAAATGGAAGCCAAATCAGAGAGTAAAGGCAGGGTAACAATTTGGTAGTAATTACAAAGAAAATATTTTAGTTGTATGCAAGTGGTGAAAGAAGGAAAACAAAATACTGAGAAAGCTTTCTTTCTACCTGACTGCACTAATAACCATGAAGAGGTAAATTGTTGATACAATTATTCAATACATACTGAAAGCATTCATGCAGAGATAGGCTTAGATCATAACAGCTTACACCCGGTGCAGTACTACATAATCTTTTAGGGCATATACACAAAACATAATTCCTTAAAGGGAGAAAGGCAAAAGATGTTTATGGAAAATGTTGGCAGTCTGCATATAAATATCTAAAAATGCTTACTGCTTATAGAATTTGTGCTGTTAATGAGTTACATAAATGCTACCTAAGTACATCAGTTCTGTGTCTAAAATCACCTCTACCTTAACTATTTTGACAGGCATGCATTACTGTGGACTTGGGCTGAAGATAAAGGTAAGATGAAGGGATACCTCAATGCCCATCAAATTCCTATTCCACAAACAGTAGTTGTTTTTTGGTTTACTATCATAAACTTGACACATGTGTTTGAGTCAGTGTTCACAACCTTTCCCTGAAAGTTGACATGCTGAATACTGTCATACCTGACACGAACACCAAACCCCAAAATCTCCTACCTCTCTGGACCCAGGAACAAGAGGTAACATGGGTCTGGAAAGGGGGGAGGAGCAATTCTGGACAGTTAGTAAGGTTGTTTTTTGACATTCTGACTTTCATAATGTAGAAATCACATAGCTGGACTCAACTGCCTGTGTGTAGAGTATATGACTTTGCTTTTCAATAGCTACAAACAGAAAACATTAGTAACATAGAACCACTAATATTATGAATTAAGAGGTACCATCCAGAAACAGAAGTTTCATTTAGTAGCTGCATCAATGTTAAACAAAAACAAATAATCAAAAGATAAATACCAGATAAGTGCAAATAGCTCTGTATAAAGATATATGTGCAGACATATTTGCCAGAAAGAATTGTAGCTGACTTTGGTTGGTTAATGTAGAAGGACATAAAGCAGAACAGCTGCATGTCTGTTGGTGTCAGATTCAGCAAGGAGATGGTTGCTTAAAAGGCTGGGCATTTGGCAGAACAAAGATGCTAACAGTAATACTGCCCCCAAATTCAGCTATTCCTGCACGGCAGGGACCGTTCCTGCTCAGCACGGCAGTGCGCCATGCATATGTATGAAAGCGCGCTGCCATGCTCTAAAATGGACACTGTTCTGTGTACGAGTGCAGAGGATGTGTCTGAGAGCAGAGCTCTCACAATACACATGCCCCCTGCATTCCAGAATTGCTTTTCAGCAATTTAAAATGAGAGAGAACGCTTGTAACACCCCCAACCGTCAAGGTAAGAAATCTGGTCAAAGCCATAAGGCTCAATCGTCCCTACTAAGCCCAAAGTGGATAGAATAACACATTTAGCATAAGGACATAGCAAACACCTCCCAACTTGTCAGAGTAAGGAATGTGGACAAAGCCAAAAGGGACAGTCGTGCCACAAAGCAGAAAGCTGATAGAATAACAGGTTCAGCATTAGCAGGGATATTCTGAAGGGTACAAATAAAAAAACAACAAATAATTTGTTTTAAACATGCAATAAAGTTTAAGCATAGCTGTGCGGATGTGCCCATTGCTTAGCTGTGCTTAGTCCAGCTTAAACAGCACAAGAAGTTAAATAGCAAGAAACATCCAACATAAGCAGTACTGCACTAGTGCAGTGGTTAGATCGTATACTTTGTAAGCTGTTGTTGTTGGTTCGATCCCTGCAGTAACCAATTTACATGTGAAAGCAGTACATAAACATTTTTTTTATAATTAGCTACTAAATAACATATATTTGTTAACCAGAGTACTGTACTAGGTCCAGATGTGAGGTGTCAGTTTAATAAAGTTGTGAAACCCCCATATAAACACAAGTGCCCCATGCAGTATAGTCACACATGAAAAAATGTAATGAAAGCACATTGGGGAATGTCAGGGGCAGTAAACAAATGTATAATATGTAATGAATGATGAATCAATCCCATACAGCAGATAGTCTATAAAATAAAAAATAAGCAATGCTAAGCATTGCACAGCTCTGCT
Source organism: Protopterus annectens (assembly GCF_019279795.1). Taxonomy (NCBI): domain Eukaryota; kingdom Metazoa; phylum Chordata; order Ceratodontiformes; family Protopteridae; genus Protopterus; species Protopterus annectens. The sequence continues at coordinate 228,863,295 of NC_056731.1, forward strand.
TACAAGGTGTAAGCATTGGTTAAATATGACTGCTAAGCAATGAGTAGCCCAGCTAAGTGGATTTGCCCATTGGTAAGCAGTGCTGAACCTGCCCCTTTAAGCACTGCCAACCTTAGCTAAGCAGGTTTGCTTATAGCTTAGCTTAGCTCAGCATATTCAAAACCATCCAATCATACCAAAGAGTGGGAAACTGGCCATATTTAAACCCTGCAGTCGGGAATACAGCTCATAACTGGTTGCAGCTTCCCACTGTAGGCAGTATGGCAGGTGTTGGCAAGGGCATGTGCTTTCAGGCACAGTGCTGGGGCATACAGGAGTCCAAGGTTGTGGTAGGACTCCTGGTAAATAACCATGATGAGAGACTGCTGCAGGGCCAGTACCAGGGCTCCCAATATAAAGCTTAAGCCTGGGACTGTCTCGCCCATGATCTCACCAGTGCCACTGGTATCCCTCAGACTGGTGAGCAGGTCCAGCACAACTATGGTGACTTGAAGCAGAGGAAGATGGAGCTCTTGGATGAGTGAGTCCAAGAATCAAGGCAGAGAGACGATGTCCCAGCAATGTGTAAGCATTCATACCAGTAAATGTTTATCAAAGTCCAGCCTATGTATGTGATGAATATGTATGCCTAAATATTTATCTATTCACTTTACAGCTGCAGGTGAGTGGGCTGGGAATCAGGAAGCCCATGCCAGTAGGTTTTAAAGGCTGCGTTGCGAGGCTGGTGAGTGACAATCCTGCTTGTAGTGGTCATACCGAATAAATATAAAGTAGTAGAAAGTCACCTGGCAGTATAAAAACTGTATATGGGTTGTACTGAATAAACCAGACCATATGACAGTAATAGTCCAATATAGGTGATATTTCAATAAAACTGTAACTGCCTGGCAATAAAGTTCTAAATCCTGTACTGCTTATGTTTACTCTGGTATTGTATGGCATTTAGTGTTGCAGTCTCTGAATAGTCATATTGAGTTAACCACTGTTATCCACACTGTGCTACATAAAAATATGTCTAGGAATGTCTGTATAAGACTGTTTAAGTACAAGGTCTGATTGTACAACCAAGAGAGACTTAGACTTTAAACACTGAAGGAAAAAACAGCAGTTTCTAAGTAGCTCACTCTGATTAAACTCAACTTGTATTTTTAGCACACACAGCCATGGTTTGAATCCTGGGAGTGGGTAGTAAGCTGTACACATAATCATACCTTTCAACTGTACACATTTTTGCAGAATGTCCAGATAACTGGCTCATATTTTTGGCTTGCTCCTCTGTCTCTCTGGCAAATCAGTGGGACGACCTCATGATTGTAGTCACCAAATAATGACATACATTTTAAGTGTCAGACTTCAAATCCTTCAGAAAATGTATATTAAAACAAATCATGTTACTCTAGCAACTGTCTAAAACTTTATAAGAGCCATATTCAAAATATGTCCCTATTTGTACCGCCATGTTGTCAAGCTTTCTCCAGATGTTGTGCATTAAGAGATTGAGAGGTATGTGCATAATTACAACTAGGAATCTGGGAATATGTGTAGAAACAGTCAGGGAGTGTTAACAAACATTCACTGCACAGGTCTACCAGGTAAGAGAAGTAGAATTTAGCTATAAGACAGTTGAAGTAAACACTCTGTACAAACATACCACTGCCCAACCCAAGGCCATAGGGTATTGTAATAATACCTGTAGAGTAATGATTAGAGCAGTGATCATTAACGTTGTGAGTACTGCAAAGATATATAACTTGTTAATTGACTTCTCTCTCTCTCTCCCCCACCATATCTGCAACAATAATCTAAACACACAAATCAATGGGTATGTTTACACCAAACCTACTGTTGAGATATATGTCATATTGTTCAACAAATATTGAAATGTATTTCTATTAATGTTCCATGTTGAAATACTATCATTGGTGGCCTGTTGCTATCAATGTAACCTGCACGCTGTTGTAATGGCCACTGTAGTTCCATATATGCATGTGTTCTGTTTGCTATGCAACTGTTCCAAATCTGGTATTTTGGGTTAATGCGAATATCTATGATCACTGTTATAACTAATCCTGGATTGTATTGACTATTACTAACCCACATATGTTCTAAAACTGCAACACCATAGCACGTTTGGGATGGACCCACCTCTCCCGCCACATCTGGCTGTGGCACCGGGCCTGAGCATGTCTGGGTCCCACCCCAGGACATCCTTGTCCACTGGTCCTGCACCACCTTCGAGTAGAACTGCCTCAGTGGATGGGGCTTGCCCCGCAGAAGTGGGTGCGGACAGGATACTGTTACCTGAATCAGGTCTGGGGCTTGGTGCATAACGACCTCTGCAGGGAGTTTAAAGATCTGCTATGCCAGATTGAGGGCCATGTTGTGCAATTAGAGGGTCAGACTGCCCCTCCTGCTCAGCCCCCAGCACAGCCAGCATTGGGGCCATGAAGGTGCAGTGGTGACAGCCATGAGTGGGGACCTCAGCCCCACTGTTTACATTTGGAGGATCATGGGCTTCCAATTTCCAAACACCCCTCCCCGTCGAAGGTGTTTAACCTCACATGTGTCATATACAGCCGCTGTATGCTGTTTTGTCTGTCTTCCTACCCAACGTTCCTCCTCAAATATACCTACTATCCTTCCCCAACATCCCACTCTCACCTTAAAAAAAAAGGGCAATCTACCCCCCCAAAATTTTGCGCCATACATAGCTGTCCATTTCGCACACTTGTTCAGTGGGCACATGTAATCTGGTCTAATTGGCTTCACAACACATTATTGTTTTCCTCACCCCTCTTTCAGGGGTTTGAGTGCCCAAATATACCTCCAAATTCAGTATTTATGCACAACTGTTGCTGTAGAAGAAATGGACAGCTATGGATCTTCCCTACACCCATCCTGCACATCCCCAGCTAATTTCCCTAGTGTCTTTCCCTCTTTGTGCCCCTTTTTTCTCCACTTTCCTATAAACCCTTTTTCCTTTAATTTTAAAGAAATTAGCATGGGGGTAAGTGGGAGTAAGCACTATTAAGCAGTAGTAAGGAGGATTAAACCTGCTTGTGTGGCACTAAGCAATGCCTACACAGACTAAGCACTTTTCAGGCTGTCTGTAAGCATATTAAACCGGAAGTTAGCATTGCTTACCACTATGCAAACCTGCTTACAACTGCTTAAAAGTGTCTTAATCACTCTGTATCCAACAGCCCTTGTTCTGCCCAGCCAAAAAATAATCAGCCCTTGCAAGCCTCAAACCCAGGCCATACACACCATACCCACAGCAAGTTACCACTCAGCCATCTAAGCTGTAGATATGGGTCATTCAACAATAGGGAAAATGCATTTATACATGTATATGTATGTATGTGTATATATATATATATATATATATATATAGTGCATTTGGACATCAGATCCACACTCTGAACCTTTAAATCCAAAACATCTGACCAAAGGCACTGTAAACGGGGGTGAAGTGGCCAAAAATAGGGCTCTCTTGTAACTTTTACCATTATCCCTTCCTCCACAGCTGAGCTGTTCTGCCTTGCAACAAGATAACTAGCACTTGCAAGTCTTGAACCCAGGACCCTGCACAACATAGCCACAACAAGTTACCAATAAGTCATCTGAGCTGTGAGATGTTGGGATGAGTTCTCTAACATATCATGCAGAACAGTCAGTCTACCATAGGGAATGTACTAAACATTCTAATTATACATACACACACACACACACACACACACACACACACACACACACACACACACACACACACTCATATCTACACACACACACACACACACACACACACACACACACACACACACACACAGACATCTATATATATATATATATATATATATATATATATATATATATATATATATATATATATATATACTTATATATAAAGAGAGTATATATAGAGGGTGCACAGCATATCATACAGCCATTATTCCTACAGTTGCCACCTTTTCAAATGGCCAGAGACTGATTCTTTCCTACAAATGAGAACTACTGTATGAAACATATACCCATACACAATGCAAAGGACATGACACTACACACAGTCTGGATACATATAAATGTTGATTTGTGTACTATTTCAGTTGTTTATGCCATGTTTTATAGCATTTAGGTCTTTTAAATACATAAAAACTGATTAATGCAACTCTCAAAGAAAACATGTGGTACAGTAATCTGCAAAACATAACATACTTTACTGTCTAGGTTAAAGCCTTCAAGTAGTACAACAGTAAAAAGCACACTTGCCTTGAAGATAAGAATCAGTTAACACTTAATTACAGATGTAGTTCAGCAGCGTCCAGTTACAGTCTGTACTCAACCCCCTAGGGGGAAAAATATTAGTTGTCATAATGTCAATGCATCCGTTACATAGCAATGCTTAGCTTAAAATGTCACTATCACATTGACAAACAGAACTGTGTGAAAGACAGTAAGCTCTAGCCCACCACTGTAACCGTGATGAAACATATAAAAATGTATAGCCATATACTTTAATGTTTCTTATTACTGATATCCTTCACATGTTGTAACAGCCTAGGTTAAAAACATTTAATACCCCTCACCCATAAAATGTCTTACAAGGGCATATAACAGTGTTCTCCATACACTGGCCTCCAGACTGTACAGGGTCACACATGTTTTGTCCAGCTGTAGCCCTCATATATATGGACCCTACCCCACAACTTGTGTGGGAGTTCACAACATAACTGGAATGATAGCAGGAATGTCAGCACTTAATAATGATAGACCATTACCTATCAGCCTCTTACTGCATGCCATCTGGACAAAGCCTGGTATATAGGTAGAGGACAGAGGCTGAAACACAGGGCCATATTTGAAATATTGCTGTTATACACTGTGAAAGTTGCCTGTTTTACAGGATTGGATGCAACATACCCTTACTCAGGAATATGAAGTCAGAAACACAAATGGATGTTGCCATGTATTGATAGCAATCAACGGAGAGAATGCCACTGATTTGTCAGGAACAAGACCTGTGTGGGGTACAGGCAAAACAAAACAGCCAATCCTCTGGCCATCGTGTGGCTAGGCCCACAGTTGAGAGCTATGCAGGCAGACTGCATTCCATCCAAAACTAGCATGTACACACAGACCCTGTAAAACTAGCAGTATTCAAAGCATATAAAGGCAATACTTACACGTTGTCCCTCGGTATGGAACCTTTTACAAACATGTATTTGGCCTGTCTCCACAAGTCCTGTTGTAAGAGGTATTGCTACCTGCTGTCTGTAACACTGCTGCCCACACACAGGAAGGATATCTTCCATACAGGAACACCCACATGATGTAGCTATTTATAGTAGTGGGCTGCTATGACATTGGCTATTGGAAGACCTACATAGCTGCCTGCATGCATTTAGCAAGTTGTGAACAGCAATTGGTGCAGAGGCCATCACCTGAACATGAGCATCACCTACAAAAGCCATGCTTCAACTTATTGAAACAAACTAGATCCCAGTACTGGAGAGAGAGAGAGAGAGACACACACACACACACACACACACACACACACACACACACACACACACACACACACACACACACACACACACACACACACACACACACTGTCAAATAAATTGTTAAAATCAGACTGTAAAATCATTAGGCTTTTCAAAATGACAGTCAATAACACAGGAAGCTCAAGTTCAAATAACGTTTCTTTACTAATGTACATTAGGAGGCAAAAAAACTATACAAAACAAGTATAGAGTTTTGACTAATTACATTCAGGAAATAAACTTCTTTAAATACACTATACATTCAAGCTGCGCCCACCTTACTGATGTGGTCAGTCACAGGGCACTTACATCATTACAGTCTACAATATTCTATTCATAAGAAAGTGCTGAGGTTATACTTTTTAAAAACTTTCCCATGAGAATAATACAGCCTTGCAAGGCACCTGGTCAATTACAATGTCTTTCTATAAATGTTGCTCTCTCCAAGGTTTCAGGTCTGTTCGAATACAATAGTCAGTTCATTTCTTAATCGTTCCTTTGTCTCTCTGGTAAGCAGCTGTACTCTATCTTCGATAGAGCTCACAAGGCCATCCTTCTCGGTGGAAGGAAGAAAGATATACATGCATACATATTTATTTCTCTCTAACCCAGCAGATAATAATTGCTGAAAGACATAAGCCTGCTGAGCTGGCTACTGCCAGGGTCAGAGGTTAACCACACTGCAGCTAAGCTTCAAGCAATTACATGCAAGATCATTTCTACTGCCATATTGTTAAATAGAATCAAATGCATTACATATTATACTGTTTCTAAACTAGCACTACATATATGTTTAAGTACATATTTTTCTAACATTCTCCCTCCTTTTAATGCTTTTTATTCTATTCAGAAACATAAACAATATTGTTTCATTCCCTAGCCTCTTCCTCTCTGGAACTTTTAACTAGACAAGTCATTTAATCTATACTTCAGAAAAAGCATCATCTGAAATCAATCTTTCAATTTCAAAATCTTGGTAAAAAGTTTCAATAACAAATATATCAACAAAATCTTTGATTAATCTTTTCATGCAGGGAATTCTACAGTAAACACATGCTCCTATTAGGAGTATACCCACACAAATAACAATTAAAATGTTCAATAGGATGGAACCCCACCCCCCAAACAGATTCTGGAAAAAGTCCGTCAGTGGGTTTGGGCCTGGTTTAGTCATTGCTGATACTTGCTGAATTACCTCTAGGTGATTATTTGTCTTGTGACGATTCTCAGGGATAAAAGCACAGCATTCTTCTTCGTGTACCACCTCTTGCCGCTAGGGTGAAGTAAAGAGCCATTCGATTTTGTAGCACAACAGTTCTCATTGCATTCAGTTCATCAGTCACCAATTCTAGGGTGGAAAAAGTTGCATTACTCATTACTTCGAGAAGTCTTGACAGCTTCCTCAGCTCCCAGATCGATTTGACTGCTCCATAGGCTGGTAGTATTCCTGCCCAGGATATAACACTGTTGCCCAAGTCCATATGAGTCAATTTATTTTTGTCTTTTACTGAATTATGGTCTTTCCAACCAGCTTCAATCTTCCCAACTGGATTCACAGGTTTCTTAACTGGACCTTCAGATTTTTTGAGCTGTTTCCCTTACATTTCGTATCTTACCCAAAGGTAATTCTGCAGTATGTCTTACTTGCTGGAACCAGATAACCCAAAAAACAACTGCCGGACCAATTCTCAGGTAACCATTCATATGCCTTTTTCCCACAAATAAAATCATTACTTTGGTACTAATACGTGTTATCCCTGCATGAAACATTTTCCTATCTTTAGTTAAGACTGGATTGTCACGTACTGCATTTAATGTAGTTTTCATTGAACTCAGATATGAATCATAGTTAGTATTACAAACAGTATCCCCACTTCTGACTTTAATGTAACATTTATAAGACATTGTTATATTACAATTACTCCAGCCCACCTGGAGGTATCACTTTGTAGAAACATACAACTCCTTTTTGTGTGACAGGTAAAAATAAAGCTATTTTGTCCTGTGATCTCACAGTTCCTGTATCAAAAACAAATTTTCCCAAGTCTCATTTATCCCCAGAGGGACAGCAGACATTAACAGTCTTTTATATGCTGTTGGTGTAGCTGTACAAACCCAGCAATTTGAAATGTTCATAGTCTCTGCATACACACGTTTCATGGCCAGGTATGTGTTAAAGTTTGGATGCCAGTCTATAAACAGTTCATCACGTCTTCTCACTTTCACTCGTGTGGTTGAGTGCAGGAAAAACCACAATAAGAGAAAAATTGTCACACTTATAGTCAACAAATGCACAGCCAACAAAATAATTATGCAATAGTTCTGGGGTTGCTCTGCTTTTCTATTTGCTTTACTCTTGGCCATTTTGCCCTTGTGTATCAAATTGAAAGTTCTTTACCGGTTTGTTCTGTCTTTCATCTGAAAAAGAGTTAAACTGCAAAACAGATTTATTCATTAACAGTTTCTTTATATAATTAGCTAATGAACTGTCAGCCTCCTGCTCTGCAGGCATGAGAGCTTTCCACTGAGGCACATAATATGCTCTCCCAAAAAACATTTTAGAGGGAGTCAAACCCTTTACATTTATTTAATTTTAAGAAATCCATACAAATAGTGTGGAATGGGTATGGTGGTATAGGAAAACTTCCTTGCTTGTTTTTAAATGCTCCTTGTGCATGGTGCTTGTTACAAGTATGACAAGCTGCACAAAATTTTGTTGTATAATTTATGTATCCATATGTTTGGAATATTCTATTTACTAACTGTACCATCCCCCCTGTTGAGACATGGCTCTGCCCATGGCTCAACAAAGCTGCATATCTAAATAAATTAGACGGCAATATTGTTTTTTTTCCTTTGGAAATGTACAGTCCATTCTCAAAAATTGCACCTTGTTTTACCCATTTTGTTTTTCTGCTTTGTAGTAAGCATTTGCATTGTTTTTAACATGTCTAAATCTAAAATCTCAGAGGGTTGTAATTCCTCATTTAAAAATAAAGTTTCTGAGTCTGAGGCTGCTTGCTTTGCAGCTGCATCAGCTCGTGCATTGCCTTTTGAAATCTTATCCTGTTTTGTATGAGCTACACATTTACAAATAGCTACTTTGGTAGGTAACTGAATAGATTCTAATAGCTCAAAATAAATTGCATGATTAATAGGTTTTCTACTGGATGTAATCATTCCTCTATTTTTTCATTGTTGTGCAAATACATGTACTGTAGAAAAAGCATACTGACTATCAGTATATATGTTCACTTTCTTGCCTTCTGCTAAAGTACATGCTCTTGTCAAAGCTACCAGTTCTGCTGCTTGAGCATACAAGTTGTGTGGCAAAGTTTGTGCTTCTAAAATTTCAGTGTCTGTAACTACTGCATACCCCACCAGATTCTTCCCTGTAGGACCCCTTCTGCATGAGCCATCCACGTAATATGTCACCTCAGCATCATTCAAGGGCATCAATTGTCATATGAGGTTGGCTCAGCAGTATAGTTATACATGAAAGATATCTAGCAGGAGAAAGGTATGCAACTTTTTCTTGTAGCAGAATTATTGCAACTGCATGAGGCACTCTCAATGTGAGAGGGTGGAATAACACCACTGAGGTCAAGCCTGCACTGCCATTGCTGCTGCAACTACTGCTTGTACACAGTGAGGCAAAGATTGCACCACTGGGTCTAACTGTGATGAATAGTAAGCTATGGGGCATTGCTTATCCCCATGTTGTTGCTTTAATACTGATGTCATGTACCCTTGCTTACAATCTACGGTCTGAAAGAACCGTTTGTGATAATTTGGAAGTCCTAAAACTAATGAAGAAGCTATTAACTGCTTCAACCTACAGAAAGCCATTTCTGCTTTTGTTGTCCATTGTAAAATAATTTGGTACCCAGCTCCAACAAAAATTAGTTGTACCTAAGAAAGACATTATTTCTTTCTTAGTTGTTGGTTTGGGTGCTTGCAAAATTGCTGTTTTTTTTTCCTCTTCTCTTTTTTCCTTTATCTAGTATTCTACCTCTATTGGATATCACATATCCCAGGTATCTAACCTGTTTTTTCCAAAATTGTAACTTACTTTTGTTTACTTTGTGTCCTTGTATTGCTAAAAATTTTAATAATGCTACTGTATCCATCCTGCACTGCTGCTGGGTGCTGCTAGCAAGATGTCATCTACATAAAGTAGAATTTGACTACCTCCCGGTGGGGTAAACCCTGCCAGGTTGCTAGCCATTTTTTGTGCAAATATTATTGGGCTCTCACAATATCTCTGTGGTAGTCGAGTATATGTATACCTTTTACCCTGAAATGTAAATGCAAACCGATATTGACTATCAGGATGTATAGGTATTGAAAAGAAAGCATTGCTAATATTTACCACAGAGAAATACTTCTGTTGCGGTCTCAAATCATTCAACAAGGTATGTGGGTCTGGCACCGTAGGTACTCTAGGTATTACTGCATTATACAGCTTGTAAATCTTGTACCATCCACCATTCCCCGTTTGCTTTTTTTAACAGGAAATAGGGGTGTATCACATGGTGAATCAGGAGATTCGACCAGTACTCCTTTTTTTGAGTAATGCTGCTATTATAGGCTTAATTCCTACTTCTGCATCCTTTCTCAAAAGGTATTGTCTTTTCTGTGGTCTAAAAGCTGACTTTGGGGTAATTGTAACTGGTCCTGCTGTTTGAATAAGCCCTACATCTAACTTGCCTGTTGACCACAGAGTTGTTGGAATTTTACACAAGGCCTCTTAATCAGCTGTCCTCACTAGATTGCAAGTGTACAGCTGTATGTGTCTGTGTCAACCAATTCCCTTGTCCTGACAGTTTTAAATCAGTCTGTTTTTCCATTTTGTTACCTTTTTTTTCTAAGTCTGCCCATTTAACACTTTTGTTTTTGTCAAGCTGACATGTGGCAGTCTATTGGACTTATACAATTTCATGAATTCCTGAGGTAATGAACAGCTTACTACACTGTTTCCCTCAGTATCCCAATATAAAGTTCGTAATATTAATCTGTCAGCAGGATTTTGAACAATTCTTGCTCATATTCCTTATCAGGTCCTGGTGTGCTACAGTAGTATAGAGTACAATGTAACAAATGCTGCTGATCAGTGTCAAGGGAGGGTATCTTACTGATGGCTACGTTCATCAGTTCTTTGGTTACTGCCCCTGGACCAGTAACTAGGTCCTGGCTGTACCAATAATAGGCTTCACCCTCTGATCACACCACAAAAGCATCCATTTGTCTTTGTGCCTCCATACCCTTCATGGTGGGAACTACTGTTATGCCAAATATCTGCACAAGGTCTCTTCCCAGTAAGTTTACTGGACATTTTGCAGAAACTACAATTTTACTTTTCTGAGTCATACCTGAAACAGGGTCAGTTATTGCTATATCACGGGAGAGTGGTTCCCTGTATAGTTGTCCATTTGCTGCTTTTACTAATATATAATCAGGTGATTCAGAATGTTCTGGTATCTTGGAGGGGTGTATCAAAGTCCGTGATGCTCCTGAGTCACTCAGGAATTTGACTTCCCTTCCCTCCACCAGAAGTGTCACTTCTGGTTTTATATCTGCTAGGTAGAGCTCCAGGCTCAACAATGCTAAATCTAAAATTTAATTTCCATTTTTATCCTCTACATCTGTTTGTACTTCCTCTATTCCCTCTACTACATTCACATTTTCTTTTTGTTTATTAACCTTTCCTGATGATTTTTGATTGTTATCACTATCATATAGTCAGTCCTCATCTCCTTTGTCTTCTGTCATTGCTTTCTTATTTTGTTTACAGTCCCTAGCTAGATGCCCTTTTTACCTGACTGCAATACAAATACTTCAGCTCCGTCTTCAGCAGTGAAGACTTGTGCCTTTTTTTTTCTTTTCACTATTAAAGTGTCTTTCAGCATGTCTAGCATACTCAAGTAAGGCTTGCAGCCTGCTTGTTCAGTGATCTATCATATGCTTTGTAATAAAGCTACTGATAGAGGCAATGCAACCTTTTAAAAATGCATTTTTTAATTGTTGTTTAAAGCATTCTAATAATCTAGCATAATATCCATCTATTGTCTCATTTTCCTGTTGTATGCATTGATTAATGCAAGTTCAGTCTGCTTTAAGTTTTCATTTCTCAGAGATTCTGTCTGTCAGACCTTTCACTATGTTGTCTAAAAAATGTTTTTGAATTTCTAAGCTTCTGTTTTTCTACAATTTGCTTCCTCAATCCACCTGTGTGCTTGAGGTATGCCTAGTTGGTGCTGCTTTTTTGCCTGACCTCCTGCATCAGATTTAAGCTGTTTAAGGAGTTTAACTAGTGAAAGTTTATCTAGTTTACTATCAAATTCATATTTGTTAACACATTTTGCAAAATATCTCACATTATCTGCTCGCTGCAATTGCATATACTTCACATTATCCGTTAGGGGCGGATCTCGTGATCTCTCAGTGCACTGATTTCCCATGTCTTAAAAAAGACTGTTACATAACCCTTCTCTTGTACCACGTGGTATCTTCTTCCCTGTATCCACAGTAGTGTCTAGAATGACTGTTTACTTTGCTCTGTTTTTCACCTGATCTATGACCAAATATACAGTACTTCAATACATTCTCGACCTGCTATAACAAATCTTAACAACAGTACACTGTAACCTGGTCCCTGATCTAAAACAAAGACAAAGAGGGAAATTCTTCTTACCTGAGCCTCCCGTTTATGACTGCATATTTTTCTTCTTGGGGTCCAGTTTTCCGCTCTTCAGCGACAGATCAGAAAGTGGACAGCCTCTTTACATACAATTCAGTCGGAGGTCTTTTCACTTTAAGAAGAACCATTTTGGCAGCTTCTCCTGCGCAGATTTATTACCACCCATGCACTCTGACCTGTAGCTTACCAAGGGAATTCCGGCTAAGAAGGACCAAAATGTCAAATAAATTGTTAAAATCAGACTGTAAAAATCATTAGGCTTTTCAAAATGACAGTCAATAACACAGGAAGCTCAAGTTCAAATAACGTTTCTTTACTAATGTACATTAAGAGGCAAAAAAACTATACAAAACAAGTATAGAGTTTTGACTAATTACATTCAGGAAATAAACTTCTTTAAATACACTATACATTCAAGCTGCGCCCACCTTACTGACGTGGTCAGTCACAGGGCACTTACATCATTACAGTCTACAATATTCTATTCATAAGAAAGTGCTGAGGTTATACTTTTTAAAAACTTTCCCATGAGAATAATACAGCCTTGCAAGGCACCTTGTCAATTACAATGTCTTTCTATAAATGTTGCTCTCTCCAAGGTTTCAGGTCTGTTCGAATACAATAGTCAGTTCATTTCTTAATACGTTCCTTTGTCTCTCTGGTAAGCAGCTATACTCTATCTTCGATAGAGCTCACAAGGCCATCCTTCTCGGTGGAAGGAAGAAAGATATACATGCATACATATTTATTTCTCTCTAACCCAGCAGATAATAATTGCTGAAAGACATAAGCCTGCTGAGCTGGCTACTGCCAGGGTCAAAGGTTAACCACACTGCAGCTAAGCTTCAAGCAATTACATGCAAGATCATTTCTACTGCCATATTGTTAAATAGACTCAAATGCATTACATATTATACTGTTTCTAAACTAGCACTACATATATGTTTAAGTACATATTTTTCTAACACACACCAAAAAAAAAAAAACCTCAAAATAAGAAACAGGAAGACATCCTGTACACAGAAGGAAACTGAAAATAAACCACGTATGTGAAACATATAAGCATGTAATTGAATGTAGTACTTGGTCTGTAATAATGGCATAGATGATTATGAAAGATGTATATGTGCCATCAGTACTTGCTGTAATGCTGAGCTGCTGAACAAATGCTATGGACATAGCATCTGGCTCTGTCTGCAGTGGGCCATACCTGCCAACTGTGCAGATCTGCACAGAATGTCAAGATTTAGCCATCATAGTGTTTGTTCTGTTCCTTCAAACATCTATATTAGTCTGGCAAATAGCTAAAGGTGGAAATAATAAAGTCATGACAGACACGTGAGTTTCAGACCCCACCACCTTCAGTACAGTCATGGTAATGCGAAATGTATCATGCACAAACTTCATAGGTTTGTAATAGGCATATCTATGATCTGTCCATATATATCACCCACTAATGTTAGGCTTTGTCCACATGTGATGCTGTAAGAGGTGGATAGGTTGGGTCACAGCTGAGGAGCCTGACACACTCTGGGAAAAGACAGCTCACATATGGCAACCACTAGAGTGTCTGTCAAACAGTTGTGTCTGTGCCACTGCTAGGCCAGTTAATGGGTTGTTGCCCATATCCATATGTTACCTGTGAATACGAGTATTCTATATGTTTGTATTGTAAATCTAGGATATCTATATAGGGCATGAGCATAGTAAAGCACTGTTGAAGATGTGTGTGTTAAACTGCATGTGAAATATTGAATTAATAACATTCAACTGTACAGTGTTCTTCTGGACAAAGTTCACAGTTGTGACAGATATCTGTAGTCATTTAGACATATACTTGTGTTATGGCAGCTATATTGATATGTTGTCAAAATTAAATTCCCTGTTTTGTCACCCAGTGAGGTGGACCAAAGACCAGAAGTCCTGGTATAACAGGGTGAGACGTATGATTGAGCTGCAAGACTGTAAATACAGTGTGCCATAATGACATAGAACACAAATGCATGTGTATGTATGTGTATGTACAGATGAAAGGCACAAAAGTAATAACATGGTCACAAGCAGTCCGGAAAATAGGATGTGGATGCTGCACATGTGTGTAATATCACTGTCACTGCATACAACAAAATAAAATGTGTACTGTTACTGATTGTTGCATTACCATGACACTGATATGGGTACTACAGTAGGCATGCTTATCACATAGTAATCAGAGAACTGTACAACTGTGTTATGACCCACTGTCCATGCCTACCACTAACAACTATATCAACACCCATATACACTGGATATCAAAGTGTACACAACCCTGTTGGAATGCTAGATCTGTGTGTTGTATGCCAATGAGACGACAGGAAGTCATGTCAAAACATTTCTCACCTCAAATGTGACCCATAACCTGTACAATTCTATTGAAAAAGAAACAAAGCTTTTTCATGGCAGGTGAGCAACCATTGCCAAGTGAAGATGTGATATGACGTTAGAGTACAAACTAAGACAAATGGATGCTGTAATCATCTCAGCAGGTGTTTACACAACATACCTGTGTAAGGGTGTGTACACACATTCAACTGGCTTACTGTACTGACTATTACTTCCCATATGCTGGTGGGACAGGTTCATAACCCAGAGACTGCCCATGCTATGGAACAGACTTCCCATACATGTCAAGCAGAGCACCTCACTGGCCCTCTTCAATAGAAATCTTCATGAGTGGATGGGAAATAGAAAATTCACCACAGGGATCACTCCAATGGCTTTACTCAACAGAGGCACTGGGAACTAAGGTCGGGTGGCACGATGCCAGGGTAATCCGATGGGCTAGGCTTGTAAAGGCTCCAGGGCCATTAGCCTAGTACTCACCTGTGAACCTATGAACCTATATGTTTCCACAGGACAGGTTGTTATGTTCCCTATTGAACTGAGCAGGCTATAGGACACATCACAATTGGGGATTGTGTTGACATGTGCTTTTGTGGGGTCATGTTCCAATTGCACAAGTACCATGCATTGTAACTTCATATCCACTGTAGCTATATGGAATCAACAGTACCTTACCTGTACAACCTTCCTCCACCAATGATAGAGTAATCCCCCTTGGTGGACACCACCAAGACACAAAGCACATAATAGGTTGCTATAGTGGCTGTACAGGGACACATAGGTGCAGACCACAACTTGGAATCAAGTGCATTTCTATCTGAGCAAGCATGTAGGTTCACAGGTGAACTCCTGTAAGGCTGACTATGACTAGAAATCAGACATATACAAACCACCAAGGCCAACTGCAACCAAGTCTACACATATTTATGCAGTCTCAGAGCCATTAACACAAGTCAGCCTGTACTTGGTGTAAAGCACACTTCAAACACACAGGCCATGGATACAGGCAACCTGCATCAGACAGGATAGGTGGGAACAGTGGCACCCTGTCCATAACAGTAGTACAGGGGGATATGCACATCACCCAGACTCCTGCCCACATCAATGGTGAGCATGGACATAATGCCGACTGATGGCAACAACAGCAAGTCTCTATAGGGCATGAGAACATTACATTGCCTCCTACATGAACACAGGCATGTGCTCACAGTCCCATCACACACTACAATCAAACACACTCATGCCACCATCCACACACCATCCACATGGAAGATGGCCACTGTTATCCATCTACACAGAAATGAATGGTATGTAATGGATTATGCCATTAAGTGTCCAACATTGGGGAAACTGGACAGGTCAGGACCAGGAGTGTAATGCAAGATGTACAAGCCATGATAGCTTACAGTGTTATGGTATAGTCTGGGTTATTTGCAAGTAATACCCATTGTTGATGTGCACATGGACAACTGTATGAAGTCCTCTGACCTTTTTTCCTGTTTATGTCTTCCAGGCACAATGTCCTGGGAATGCCTGTCTGTATACACACCCCTGGAAAATGATGCAATAATCCAGTTCCTCATAGTCCATCATGGCATCCTCTTCGAGCGCAGGGCCCAGGATCTGCAGGAAAGGACCACCCTGTGGAACGAGCTCATCCACAGGGTAAATGATGTCAGCTTGCACAACAGCAATTATGAGCAGGTGCAGCAACACTGCACAGATCTGATCTGCCACGCCCATCAGCGTGCCGCTGCAGTTAGGAGGGACCAGCTAGCCACAGGTGGGGGTCATGACATCCATCCAGCCCCCACTGACACATGCTGAGGAGCTCCTTGCCAGCCTTGGGGCACACTCCCACCAGCCAAGCCAGCAAGCTGAAGACAGCATTGTGGAGGTGGGTGCCACCCACACAATGGATGAGAAGCCTGCAGGTAAGGTCCCAGGGCACATTAGTAGACCACTGTTGCTTATCCATTTTCATCTGTAAAGTATCTACATGCATATGTCAGATAAGATAGTCTGTTGCTGCAGTGTAGTAATGAACAGATGTGCATAATCTTTAGTATTGTGGGTTTGTATTGTTGATGTGCTGAAATGCTGCTTCCACCCTGTACCAATGCCATAGGTGTGGCTACTGACATTTCATCTCTCACACAACTATTTAGGTCCCACTGGTATACTACTGGGGCAGCAGCCTGTAGCTGGTGAGCATGGAGTTGTTTTGTTCAGGTTTGCCAATACACCGACCATGTTATGGCCATGCTATTTGCCATGCACACATTTAACACACCTACCCATAATGCATGCTGTACATGTTCAATTATTTTTTATGTTAACTGCACTGCATCACAGTGCTCACCATGGTGTTATATCTGAAAGGTATGTAAGAGTCCTGCAGTATAACTAACAACCTGTCAGTGCAAGATGTGTGGACAGAGATGAACATAATGGTGGGACAAATGACCTACAGTAGGGACATGTCTGAAACATTACCCATATACAGTGGCTACAACAGTGTATACGCCACTATTACAATGGCAACTCTTCCTGATCTAAACAATGGCAAATCACAATACCATGTTCTACACCTTTTACAACCTGTAATGTCATCCTAAAATGAGCAATGAATGTGTAATATGGGATCCTATGTTAGGACAACAAATATGGGGAATACATACCTTAACAAACACTGGAAGCATATGTGTGCACACACTCCAAATAACATATTGTGGAAGCAGCTTGTGAGGTACTGACAGCATTCACTCTTCTTGAGTACACACCTTCTATCAAGTACAGGGCCTCAATGTCACACCAAGTAATGGTCTGTTGTCCAAGAAGTATGTCCATGGCATTTGCCCACTCACCTGCAACACAGGCAGCCATGGCTTGTGCACATCTTACAAATCATGAAATGGAGCCCATATTCCAAAGGTAGCACTCAGGAGTGGGAAAAAGTAGCCTGACCTCACCACTGCATATACCATGGCAAACAGTGCAGATAGTCATGCATGTGTGTATGAAGTATGGGACAACATTAATGTAGAAAACAAACATATGTCCATCCAAAAACAGATGACAACGCATGTTGCAAACTGGTCATGGAGGCTGCCCAGAAACATGCAGCAACACTCTGGGACTTGCAGGAATATCTAGCAAGTACTGCCTGTGCAGTACCTGTGTTGACAATTGCCTGGGATCTGCTTAAGTGTGGCCTATGGGTTAGGGTAATCAGATGGAAGAGTTGTTCCACAGGAAACATCACCCAGGGCTCTCTACAGGTAGCATATGCATAACATCAAGTCTCCAAAAGGCATGTGTTGCAATGTGTAATGGTGTCATGAGACCAAGGCTGAAACCTACAGACAGTAGTCATAAAGATACATGTGGTGCACAAACAACAACTCACTCCACCTCAGGACCACCACCCCCATTTTTACCTTGCTGGTGCCAGTGTACACCTTTAGGTTTGCTGTTTATTAGCAGGAACTAGGCTGGTAGCCATGACATTTAGAATTTGGAACACTGCAAAATAATATTCATGTGTAACCCATAGCTGTCAAGCATCTGCAATAAGGCTGAGGATAGGGAAGGGTGTCATCCTGAAACACAACAGTGAACTGAAACATACATCCAAAGTTCCCTAAGAATGGCTTTATCTGAACACAGTCAAGATCATGAATTGTGCCAGACATAACCCTGACTCCACAGCAATAGTGAAAGCACTGTGTGACCTCCAAGGGCTGTGCACATGAGCTGACCTTGCAATCCAGCAGCGTTGGGGGATATTTGTATGGTGGAGTGACCAAATAATGGCAAGTGAAGATGGGCCATGCTAGTATACCCCTTAAGGAATAGTGACTGCTGCAGTTCATTTAACAGGTGCTGCAACAAACCATTGTGTTAAGGGTGTGCACACTTATGCAACCCACATATTGAATGCATCTCATTCAGCATTTGCATGCCTAACACACTTGTTTGATAGTGCATTGGATTGCACAGGTCATATGTCACATATCAGGTGTGTGTAATGTTAACATATACAGTATTGTGGCCCCATTGCATATCATGGAAGAGGCTGGCATGTCAACAAGGGTGTGTACACTCCTCATATTCACATTAAGCTTTGAAGGTTGTCAGTGTAATTGGATTTTATTGCTCATACATGCACTGCTGATGATGAGATCTCCAAATCAGAGGTCAGACATTAACTATTAACATCAGTCCTCATATCATCCCAGGTATGTGTCAGACAAACACATAGGGGCTGTGAGCAACAGAGCAAACATAAATGCCACACATATACACATTCAGCAATGGTGTATACACTTGTGAGGTATGGTGCACAGTACATGGCAGTGTGCTGTACAGGTGCACAGCAATACTGTGTACATGGGTGGAGTGTGATCCGGGGAAGGGGCATCACCTACTAACACAACTCATGCATCACAGAAATGTATAATGTTGGTAACATGGACTAAGTATGGCTGCTGTGCATGCTATTGAGTGCCATATGTCATGCATGTTAACTGTTGGATAATGAGAGGTCTGTGTAATATCTTTGTGCCACCTCACCTGTACGTTTGTGTGTGCATGTGTGTGTGTGTGTGTGTGTGTGTGTGTGTGTGTGTGTGTGTGTGTGTGTGTGTGTGTGTGTGTGTGTAGAGGTAAATCATGATGTACAGGTCTTAAATTACATTTTTTGTTTGCCCCTCACAGGTGGTTTGGTGGGACAGGGTCCCTCCTGCAGGCAAACTGACGTTAGTGTCCATACAGACTCTAACGATGATGATAGGCATGGTGAGGCACAGGCAGGGTTGTCAGGGGCTGAAGCTGTGCCATTTTTTGACATCCCACTTTTATCCACCCCATCCCTGGACACAGTCACAATGCTCATACATACCCCATCACCAGTGGCCATAGATGAGGAACAGTTGGCAGGTGGTGGCATGGGACAGGACAGTGTGGGGACTATGGCAAGTGTGTCTTTACACCACAAACAAGCCAGATGATTGGTGAGGTACCACAAAGGCAGATGTACAGGCTTCCTCGTAGGAGGGCTGCTGACCATCATCCCCCTGACAGAAGTGCCACAACAGGTGTCACCACATGCATGTTTTGGACCATCATGGAGGCACAGACATGTATGAAATGTTACACCAGACACAGTCTGAGGCTCCAGAGGGCTACTCGTTCTGCTATACTTGACAACATCTGTGTTCTTGCAGGTGCCCACCATTATTTTGCAGAGGTCCTGGATAGATGGTTGGGTGAGATGGTGGGAATCCTCGACCATGTGGTGTCTGTTTTAGAGCATGTGGTGGGATTAGAGCGGTGGTCACATGGATGATGGTCAGCAACACCAACAGGTGGAGGTCTACATGGATGTGCAACAACTAATGGCCGCTCCCGTAGTGGCAGTACCAGCACCAGCATTGCAGGAGGGGTACTGTCCATACTACATCACAGCAGGACACATGCACATAGTCCAGGCTGGTCCCAACAGGGACATGGATCCAGTGGACAATTGTCATCATCAGGGGAGAGTACCATATCTGGGCTTCTGCCTGGTAGTGCCCGTAAAACCCCTGGCAGGCACAGTTCCCAAGTCCATGGTTGGAGACAGTGAACTGTACACCCTGCCATGTACAGTCTGCAGCTCTCCAACAAACCCCTGTATAGGGCAGCCACATGGCAGACGTGTGCATACATACACACACTTCACCAACACAGCCAGGGCACCTCCATACCTACACACACCACATCTGCACAGCCCATTTAATAAAGAACCCCCTAAACCACACACATGATGTCAACCAAACGTCTCAGCCTAGGCCTCTGGCAAACACACCCTGCGCATATGATGTTATCTGTGCCACATCCCTGTCATCCATACCATCAATGCAGGGACATGCTGATATAGTTCTGATGCATAGGGAGAATGTCCTAAGGTTTAGCAATGTAATGCTGTTTAATGTGTTTTCAGCTGGAATGATCAATGCTTACACATCAGGGTGTGTAGCTGTCCAGCCATGATGCATTATAGCTGTTATTAACACTGACTGATTGTGGTCTCCATAATGTATTCTGTTTGTGTTCTAGGTGTATATGTGTCAGCAGAATGTTGGTCTGCTCTCCTGTCTTACAAGGGGTGTAGCTCTGTGGTGACACATTGAATATGTCATATCCTGGGTACAGCTGAACACAAGTAACAGGTCTGTATAAGACTTACTGCATGTGCCACATGGCTGATAGGTCTGAGGGGTGTATACAGGTGAGTGCATGGTGGCTAATTCAGCAGCTCTTCTATAGTGGAAAATTGTAAGTGTACTGGGTGGCACACACCAAATGTCCGTGAATAACACACAGACACAGAGGCTTTGGTGTTAATGCAATACACAGAGAATACTGTTCACATGGATGTACTTCATTTTGCAGTGAACTCATTTTGACCTATGTAATTCCACTCAGACCAAATTGCCAAAATATCACATCAGGAACCAACCCCCCCCCCCACACTTTGCAGGTTGTGGGGTGGCGTAGAATCACACATAGTGTGATTAACAACTACTTAACCTGTTAACAGCACACTAAGCGGGGGGATACCCACAACAATAACCTCAATGTGGGTGGCTGTGGCCACAACAACCACACCCATGTATATGTACCAACTCTTGTATCGCTGTACAGGTGTACGGTGGGAAAGAGGGCATTTAAAGTGGAATCTGTGTGTTGAGAGACAGCCTTACAAGACTATCTGCAAATATATAGAGCTGAGTATATTTTTCTGTATTATTCTGTATTATACAGCTAAATTGTTGCTTAGATATCTGTTGTCTTAGTGTTCTGCAAATATACAGAGATCAGTATATATATATATTTTTGGTTTTATAATTTGCACTCTGATTCCTCACATCTCTGTTGAAACGTTTCCCCACTCCCCCTCCCTGTCCTTGGTTGTAGTTTAAATTTGGTGGCTTTTGCAGTGCCCACCCCACTGCAGATTTGATCTAGGACACTCCCGCAGTCCCATCTCTTTACCGCATTCTACCTAATAAACCATTTCTGCACTTGCTTTTAGTCCTTTTTAATTTAATTACATTTTTTCAAACTGTGTGTGGACAAATATTGCTACATACTCAAGTGTGCCAGCTTGCACTGCATGTGAATTGTTTTTACTACTGTTTTTGCTACTTTTCTGAAAAAAAAAAAAAATTGTAAGCCTGTTTCCTACCTTTCCTGTAATTAGTGTTCCAGATACAGATTTACTGTATCCAGGACTATTTGTAAGCTTCTGAGCCCCCAAGCCTTTCTGTGTTGGTGGGAAGCCTTCTAGCTTGTCAGTGGGAGTGGTAAGCACTAGGTAACCTGTCTACCACATAAGGAGTGGTTCTGGCCCAGAATTTGTAGTTATTGGCCATTTGGGCGGTCTTCCATCTCTCTCAACTTTCTGATTTGAAGGCCTGCATTTGTACTTGTTTCTGTCCTATAACTCCTGGGCCCATCTCAGTTGCTCACTCAAAAAAAAAAAATTATCTGCTTTTACTGTATTTGTGTTTCTTCCTACTTTATTTTGCTTTTGCGTCATCTTAAAAGTACTCAATTGTATTTATTACTGCTTGGTGTAACTCATTCTAAACCTTTTAGTTTAAGCACTTGGGCTTCAGACCAGTTGTTTTACATTAGGAAGGTTTGTGGTCTGCACTGTAGTGGCAGGACAGGTAGCTTACATCCTTCTAAGTTGGGAACTGCTGATTGAGGGCTCAGTGTCTGTTATTCTAAAAGTGTATTAATTTTGTTTTAAGCACTTGGGCTTCAGGCCAGTTATTTTACATTAAAAGGGTTCGTGGTCTGCACTCTTATGGGAGGAGAGGCTGGACTCTGCCCTTCTAGCTGGGAATTTCTGGTTAAAGGCTTATAGTGCCTGCATATTTAAACTGATTCTTACTGAAATTGGTACACCTTGTTTGTTGTAGCATAGACTAGATCCAGGCCTGCTGAATCTAGCTTTGTTTGTATAACTTGAGCACTAATCCAGGCATTCTTTAAAGTATTCAATTGTATTTATTACTGCTTGGTAGTAACCTGATTAAAGTGTAGCTATCATTCTAAGTCTTTTGGATTAAGCACTTGGGCTTCAGACCAGTTGTTTTACATTAAGAAGGTTTATGGCCTGTATTGTGGTGGCAGGACAGGTTGCTTACATCCTTCTAAGTTGGGAACTGCTGATTGAGGGCTCAGTGTCTGTTATTCTAAAAGTGTATTAATTCTGGTTTAAGCACTTGGGCTTCAGGCCAGTTGTTTTACATTAAGAAGGTTTGTGGTCTGCACTGTAGTGGCAGAACAGGTAGCTTACATCCTTCTAAGTTGGGAACTGCTGATTGAGGGCTCAGTGTCTGTTATTCTAAAAGTGTATTAATTCTGGTTTAAGCACTTGGGCTTCAGGCCAATTATTTTACATTAAAAGGGTTCGTGGTCTGCACTCTTGTGGGAGGAGAGGCTGGACTCTGCCCTTCTGAGCTGGGAATTTCTGGTTAAAGGCTTATAGTGCCTGCATATTTGAACTGCTTCTTACTGAAATTGGTACACCTTGTTTGCTGTAGCATAGACTAGATCCAGGCATGCTGAATCTAGCTTTATTTGTATGCTTGTTGTTTGTTTGCTTATTTCTCTGAAATGCTAATTCCACCTGAAACATGGCTTTTCAGCACTTCTGTGGATCCCTAGTGATATCTGCATTGCTTACTGTACTTATTTCCTTGTTTCACTTGAAAGAAAGTTACTGTTTGTCATTTTTGCATTTAAGTTACCTGTAACACATTGCATTTAAGTTACCTGGCACTTGCTCACTAAAGCAATTATATAAGTCTGCACTAAAATATTAAAAGCACTACACCCTCACAAACTTCCCTTGAGTACCTCGTTCCCCATTGGCCCTTTCTTTTCAATTATAAATGAATTCCCAATACTATTCTAGCATGTCCAAAGGTCAGTTGTCAATCTCCTCTTCGGTCCAGCTGGTGAATCTGGGAATCTTGAGGCAATGTTACAACTGCCTCATGTACACAGACAACCCTCTCCTCCTCCCAACAAATTCCAACACATGTGAGAGATGCAATCATATAGCCATACTGGAGGCTAAGCTCTCTCAACTCAGCACTGGCGAAACCAGTCAGGAGGAGAAGGAAACCACACTCACTACAATTCCAGTCTCACATAGACCTACCACGACAGCAAACCAAACACATAAACACACAAAAACATACTCGGAGGCTCTAAATAAAAATCTGCCTAAGCAGCAGAGACCTCCAAAGCAGACACCCAAGCAACCGCTACCCCAAAACAAAACACGTGCAAAACATAGTTCACAAAGCCAGTATGCCAAACAGTCACAGCCCTTAAGGCTAAACAACACACCTGATACACTTGTAATAGGTGACTCTATCATCAGGCACACTGACGTCCCACTCTCCAAGCTGAACAAGGAGAAGGTCACGGTGAGCTGCCTGTCAGGCGTTAGGATCCGCCACATAACACAAGCACTCAGGTCACTCAAAGGCAAGTACAAATATGACTCAATCATTGTCCATGCTGGTGTGAATGACCTGAGACGTACCTCCCTGGACTACATGGAAAGACACATAGAGGAGCTCTCTGAGCATGTAGCCCAGGCCGGTATGACCCTGACCTTGAGTAGCATCTTACCCTCACCAAGAATGATGCCACAATATGAAGACAAGATGATCAATTTCAACAATTGGCTTAAGTATTGGTGTCATTCAAAGGGAATCCAATGCCTGTCAGCCTGGGATGACATGCTCGACAAGCCACAATGCTTCGCTAGGGACGGCTTGCACCTGTCACCCCTGGGCTTTCGGATATTGGCAAAGGCTCTTGCTACCCCCATAGTGCCTTTTTTAGGCAAGGCTCAAAAGACAAACCCACCTCCATAGGTATCACAAGGGATAAGAAACTAAGAGTAATGCTACTCAACGCCAGAAGTCTAAACCTCAAGATGCACGCACTCGAAACTCTCCTTAGCATGGAGAACATCGATATCTGTGTAGTAAAAGAAACCTAGTTCAAGGCTCCCGAGAGCACCTCAGCACTACCAGGTTATACCTCATACCATGCTTTTCGGCCCCAAAACTTGGACCGAACCACAAAAGGAGGGGGACTATCAATATTCATCAAAGATACCCACACCTCCAGGTTGGTGGCACAGCACAAAGCATCAGAGACTATCCATGTGCAACTAACAGTGGGTAAAACTGCCTTCCAGTTTATAGCCTGCTACAGACCACCCTCCCAAACCCAGGAACCCCACTCGGCCTTCCTGAGGACACTGGAAAATATGAAGGTCTATCCGTTCACCATTATATTGGGCGACTTCAACTACCCAAACATAGACTGGGAGCATTACTCTAGCTCCAACACCCTAGCCCAAAGGTTCCTAGAATTTATAATCTCAAATGCTATGGAACAACCTGTTACCACTCCCACAAGAGGGGAAAACATACTGGACCTGATCATCACCAACATGGGGACTCTATGCTCCAGACCAGAAGTGTATCCCTCACTGGTAAGATCAGACCATAAACTAATCTCACTGGATATTCACATCCCGACTCCACCCCATGCCCTGAAAACCACAGTGAAAAACTTCTCTAAAGCAAATTTCACACTCCTCAAAACCGAGGTGGAATCCTTCAAAGCCCCCAGGCCTGTGGAAAATACAGCCCAGACCGCAGAATCCTTTATAAAGGCATTCTATGAACACCTTCAGGAATACATGGATCATGCAATCTCCGAATAAAACCAAGACCCAATCCTCCAAAGGCAGACGTCCTGTCTGTTGGACCCAGCCATAAACAAACTATACAATAGAAGGAGGAAGCTACTACATGATAGAGCAAAATCCCAAAAAGGGAAGGCATCTCTGATCAGCATTAGCAAAAAACTACGGGCACTCATAAAATCGTCTAAGGCCAGCTTTGAGAGAAAAATTGCACAGGACACTAAGGATAATCACAAGGCTTTCTTTAGTTATGTTACGAACCTGGGTGGGAATTCCCAGATATGCTCAGAATTAGTCCAAAATGACAAAAAAATATACCAAACTCACAGACATTGCCAACATTCTAGCTGACAGGTTCAGCACAAACTTCTCCCCCCCTCCCCACCAAAAGGGCAAATATCTATCCCAGCAGACTGCTGCCCCCCTGACATCTCAGATGCTCAGGTAAAAGCTGCCCTCTCCAAAGCAAAAAACACAGCATCAATGGGACCAGACGGTGTCCCGGGCTGCGTCCTACATGAACTCCAAGAAGAGCTAAACTCAAACATAAAACTACTGTTCAATCTCAGCCTTACTACAGGATATGTACCCAAAGAGTGGAGTACAGCATCAGCGGTCCCTCTCCACAAAGGTGGTGCCTCAACGGATCCTGGAAACTATCGCCCCATAAGCCTGACTAGCTTGGTCTGCAAAGCTATGGAAAGGATCATCATGGACCTCATAAATAAAGATATTGGGGACCTACAGACACTGGATCCTACCCAGTTCGGCTTTGTTAAGGGCAGATCCTGCCTCTTAAACCTAGTTGATTTCTTTGAAACAGTCACCAAGGCTATTGACGAGGGGAAGGTGGTCCACACAGCCTAACTGGACCTCGCAAAAGCTTTCGATACAATACCCCACTCAGGCATTATAGATAAGCTCACCAGCTTAAATATAAACCCCTATGTCACTAGATGGGTTGCAAACTGGCTCAAGGACAGAACCCACATGGTTAGAATTGCTGGAGC
Source organism: Protopterus annectens (assembly GCF_019279795.1). Lineage (NCBI taxonomy): Eukaryota > Metazoa > Chordata > Ceratodontiformes > Protopteridae > Protopterus > Protopterus annectens. The sequence continues at coordinate 228,889,731 of NC_056731.1, forward strand.
CATGTCAGACTCCAAACCAGTTGCAAGTGGCGTCCCACAAGGCTCAGCCCTGGGACCTCTCTTGTTCGGTATATATTTCTCGGAGGTACAGGCCAACACGGAAGGACTGTGGCTGACCAAGTTTGCAGATGACTGCAAACTGTGTGCCATAATTGACTCTCCAGCCGACACAAGCATCCTCCAAAAGGGCCTCATAGAAACAGACAACTGGTGCCAGAGCCATGGCCTCAAGCTAAATGCCAAAAGTGTATAGTCATCCCTTTGGCAAAAACAGTGCCCACAAATTACCACATAGGTGGTAATCCATTAAGTACAGAAGAAGTAATTAGGGACCTGAGGACCCAAGTTGATAGCAATCTCTCATTTGACAACCACGTGGCCAAAGTGGTTAGAAAAACATTTTATATAGCCCACCTAATCATGAAGGGATTCACATCTAGATCAGGGGAGGTCATCGTGCCTCTTTACTCATCCCTCATCAGGCCCGTAATTGAGTGCAATGCCCCTTTTGGGATGTACCTTACCAGACACCTGCAGCAACTGGAAAGACCCCAAAAGTACCTCACAAAGAGGATCAAAGGGCTCAAACAGATGCCATATGCTGCCCGGTTAAAGAAAATCCAGCTCTACTCAGTGGCATACCACCTGCTCAGAGGCGATCTGTGCCTGACGTATAAAGCCATGTCCAACCCGGAATTAATGGACATGCTGCACGTCAGAAAATCCAAACCCCATCAAGCTACGCACTCGAGAGACTTGAACCTCAGCACTGAAATAAATAGGACATGCTGGAGGGACAGATTCATAACCCAGAGGCTCCCTTCACTCTGGAATAAAATCCCAGTCCAGGTTAGGCAGAGTCCCTCATTGACTCTCTTCAAGAGGAATCTTGATGAGTGGATGGGAGATCGTAGGTTTACCCCGGGTATCACTTCTGTGTCACTGTTAGACAGAGGCACAGTATACTAACCTCGAAAAAGGGCATAGCAAAATTAATTTAAAATGGGTGGCGAAAGCCAAACACACTCTGGCTAGGCTTATAAATGTCATAGGGCAGATAGCCTAGTATGAACCTATGAACCTATTTACACATCCACTACTAGTTTTGCTTGACTGTATTTCTACAAGATGATTTATTTGAAATGTTACCTTTAGCCAGTTAGTTCTTGGAAAAATTATCTCCTGGGGCATATATTTTCTGCAAACTGAAGTAGATCCATTCACATACACACACACTTACTTGGCAACACTGAGAGTAAAACCCCTACCTAGGTACTTATTGCTACTAATGTGCTTGGCTTTAATTGCGCACACTACAGACCTTTTAGGGTGAGGTGTGTCTCGAGCTTCCTGTTAAGTGAAGAACATCACCAGGTCTTGTACAGTATGGTAATAGGGGATGTACTGGGTGTTAATGAACAATACATAGTATGACATACTGTCATATACACATTGACAAACACATACAGTCATAGACACATTTGACAGACCTGGGTTTAGCAGTGCTAACTACCTTGCCAGTGAGTCCATTCTGTTACAGAGATTTTGCACACAGCACATGCATCATTGGGCTGGATAGTGTAATCAGCTACCTGTATGGTTGATGGTGACAGAGGTCCTCATACAGTGGACCTTGGGACATGTACTGGGGGTACCATGGTGTAAAGACAGTATACCCAGCACCCACACCCCACATTGGATATTGTACTCACTGAAACCCATGTTAATGCTCTGACATACCCACAATCACACATTGACCAGGACTACAATACAACCCCTTGTCTATCTAATCAGTGCTACTACAGGGATATGCATTTATTGCACATGCCACAGGGATAGTAGGGTGAGGGTTTGTCATGGCTTTCCTAATGTCAGCAACATCACTATCCCTCATAATGTATGGAAAGGTTTATTGTATTTGGAGAATGTGGCCTCAGAATGGTGTCCCCTACAAATATGCACACTCACACACATACACACATTTGCCAGGACTCAGAGGGTAACCCACTACTATCTACCCATTTGTAGAACTGTGTTATGCTGGTACTGCAAGCTGCAGGTAGCCCATAGGGTAAAGAGTGTAACAAGGTACATTTAAGATCAATTACAGCTGAAGCCATTTCTAAGTATGGCAATGGGGGGTGTAGTAGGTGAGAAGGCCCTCAGAGTATTGTCAAATACAAGTTTACAAACACATAGGCACTGTTATTCTCAGAAATGCTCAGTAATGCACACTGACACATTTGTCAGTACTGGGGTCCATAGGTGCAGGTTTTCCCAGGTGTGTACCAGGCTATTGTCGATGGAGAGATGAGAAGAGCAGGGCATGTGGGTACACTGGTATCATGCCACCTGACATTTTGTCAGTAGGCCATCTATCAACCAATGCCACTTGAGTGATCCCCAGGGTGACAGTTAAATTCAACATCAAATCATCTGTTTTTCTCTTGCAGAGGGCCAGTGAGGTGCTCCAATTGACATGTATGCAACATATATTACATAATATGGCCAGTTTCTGGGTTAGAGACCTGTACCCAAGCATGTTCTGTTAACTGTGTAGTCTGGTTGAGGTATCAATGGCATGTGGTGCATACAGGTTGGAGTTTCGTAGCTGTGGCATTCATAACACAGCTGGGCAGACATGTCAGAGTCAGTCAATCATCGATGGCCTGTAAGCTGTCAAGATGGATACCTGACATCTGCACATCTGTACAGAGGACAGACAGAAATTAGCTAGCCAACAGGTTATGTATTAGGATGAATGTTTTGACAGATAGATGTCTGACACTGATAGGTATGCCATTGCTACATGACAGCAGCCCTCAATGACATGTCCTAAACACATAGTAGTCTACAGTTAATATCCACATATCAGATCAATATCCAATAGGAGATATTTAATAACATACAGCTCACACAGTAACAACTTGATAGTCAGTACTCAGAGTCCAGCTTTGCATGCAGGGGTGCATGATTCCAGTACAACAATCTGCAATCTACTCTTACTTGGAAAAGCACTGTTAAAAGTAGTAATGTAAAGATACAATACTTGCAAGTATGACAGCATATAAGCTGGGATAATACCCATGTATGAAACACATACAAAGAGAAAAGATTGTGGTACTAGCCATGTATACTCAGGTCTCCCATACAGTATACTCACACCCCTTGCTACTGTAATGACAGCACATAGAAGCATGTTATGTACATGGAATTAAATACACTTATTAAAGATGTCATTACTCTGCTATTTTATCAGACTGAAATGTGATCACTGGTTACCAGGGCTGAGCTATACTTAGCAGGTGTAAGCATTGCTTAAATGTGAATGCTAAGCACATTTGCACACTGGTAAGTGAAGCCTACATGGTGTAAGTGTCTATTCGTTTAACCATACGTTAGCAGCACTTAACGTCATGCAAACCCACTTAAAGTTGCTCAAAACTGCCTTAACCACTCTGTATCCAACAGTTACAGTCCTTATTCTACCTTGTAACAAAATAAACAGCCCTTATAGGTCTTGAACCCAGGCCCCTCTAGACTATAGTCACGGCACTTAACCATTAAGCCATTGACCTGTAAAAATGTGCATTGCTTGTTCAAATATATCATTCAGTACATATACTGAATGATATATTTAGTACATGTACTGAATATTAGTGAACCTGTTACTGCGATGGTGGTGCTGCTGTAGCATTGTCACTTCACAGTAAGAAGTTGTCCTGTTCGATTCTCAGCTAGAGTGTCTTCTATGTGGAGACATGCGTGAATGGGCATAACATCATTGAACGTTGTGCATCAGGGCCGGCAACTCAGCATGTAAAAATCTACTGCCAATCATTAGCGGACCGGAGTTCCACTGTGGCGACCCCTAAACGGGAAAAGCCGAAAGACACAACAACTGAATATTAGTGAACAACTGCTTTGACTACTGCAATTGTTTACTATTTGTTAGTGAAAATAATGTTGAATCAGTCATTTTTTATATCTAAATATACACATATCAGATAAATATGGAGGGCTATATCTGAGAAGGTATATAAAACACTCATGTTTACACATAACAAAGATATGGATATATATAAATATTTAGATATATGTATGCAAGTACACACACACACATATATAAATATATATATATATATATATATATATATATATATATATATATAGTTTATTTATATATGTATATATGTGTGTGTGTATATATATATATATATTTTTTTTTTTTTTTATATGTATATATAACATATGCCCATAACATGCAGTGGAGTCATACCTCAGTACCATAAGTCACAGCCTCTTAATGCAAGGGAATGTAATGTAAGTATTGCAGTTATAAATGTAGAATGTTGCTGCAATAACAGGGGTTGTGTCAACAGACATGTTGTGTAGGAAGTCACTTGTGATACTGGCATGTGCGCCATCAGTTACTGACAGACATCATAAAATCATCATAGTGAAGTACCACACAAATCACAGTAATGATCCTGTGGAATACAGCAGAAATATGACCAATAAACGTGGACAGTCTGAAACAATTTGGTCAGTCTAGAGGTATACACAGAACTCCTTAGTGCAAGAAATGTGAACCAAGCTTGACAAAGGGGATGTTTACAGCCATGAAAATGGGGAAATCACAGAAATACTGGAATAGATAAGCTCACACAGTTGATGCATTCACACCCTCTTGCCCTTCCTAACACATATTAACCAGAGGAGCAGAGCAGAGGTCCCAAGTCCACATACTTCCCACTAGTTAGTGACATACATCTTCACAGCATCCCACTGCTTTTTCAGAAATACACAACACATATGGTGGCCAGGCAACAGTACATCTAACAAATATCTGGACATAATATCACACTAGGAAAATACACTGAGCTGCTAGGCATGTCACAAAGCACTGTGTAAACTACAGGCAGACTGCCACAACATTGATCCAAGTTTCCTATGGGGGAATACACATGTACTTGCAAATATAGCAGGCACTACAGGCATGTAACAGCACAGAGTAACAGACACCAGTGTGAAAGTGCATATCCACAACCAATCTCAACACAGTCACATTATGGTAAGCCTAATTAACAGTACAGTATATGGACTGTGTGAACAAAACTATCCTCATATTTGCCACTCACACACTGACCCTACATATACTCGCCCAATTCACAGTGTAGTCTTACGCTTGACTGTGGTATGGGAAATGTCTCAGTCTGGCCCTACAAACATATACGCTGATAGGGTAGCAGAAACTGAAGCAGCATGTGATGTCAGATGGAACAGGGCCAAGAACACTGACATCTACGACAGTCTGTACACAGGCCAAGTAACATATTCGCAATACACTGCGACACAATACTGACACTCTGTCAACAATCACCATAAGTATACAGACCTCACTATTGTACATAATACAACAGAATCTCCAGGTTTTGTCCTCAAATATAAGGCCTCCTATACATTAGATATCTGGCAGTCTGATATATCACTGGCTTGTTATCAGGAATGATGTAAGTAAATAATGATATACTGTACATATGCACCTCTTATTGCATGACATATGGACAAAGGGTGACAGACTTGGGGGTCAGAGGCACAAACAGAGGGCCAGTATTGACATATTGCTGTGATAAACTGAGAAAATTCCTGGTGTAACAGGGTTTGTTGTGACATATCTTTTCTGAAGGATATGAAGTCAGTAACACACATGAATGTCACCATGTACTGACTGCAATCATCAGAGTATGCTACTGCATTTCTAATGATAGGAAATGTGTGAGTAACACACCACATCTAAGACTCAAAACTCTGGCCAGTCTGCAGATACCCCTACAGGTGAGGTTTCCTCAACCACGTAACACTGTCATGCCAGACTTTAAATCATGTAGAACAGCCATATCCACACAAACCCTGTTAAACCAACATTACTCCAAATGTAGAACAGCCATACTTACATTCTGTCCCCATGTCTGGAACATCCCCTTCCTGTTTGTTGGCCTGTCTCCAAGGTGTATGTTGTAAGAGGAATCTACAACTACCCTCTGTGATGCTGTTTGTCAGACACCCACATGAAGAACTGCTCACAGTAAAGGAAAAGGGCCAACACCCACATGAAGTGCTTAGTTATAGGAGTGCGTTTTCATGCAGTTGGCTATAGGAATGATACCACAGCTGTTCCACATGTAATTAACAAGTGGGGGACTCCAATTTGTGCACAGGCCATCAGATGATCATGAGCATTACTTACAAAAGTCAAGCTGCTGCCTATGCAAAAGAGATGTACTTTTCCACATCCTCCAGAGAGGGGGAGAGAGAGCAAGAGAGAAAGAGAGACAGTAAGACAGGAAGGGAGTAAGAGCCAAGCGTGTTTGTGTATGATACATGGGTGGAGAGTGGTATCTGGGTATTATAACGGTTGCCTATATTGTTTACTAATCCATACTGTCACATAGTAGTTGCACATGGCAGTACACATTTATGGCTGTGGATTGTATACAACAACCTCTACAGTGTTTGAAAACTGTTGGCCTTGTAATGTGGACAATGGGACATATAGGTCCTCAATATAATCATGTAGCAAAACCCACACTGCAATGGATCCTGTCATTATATAATCACCCCAACAGGATACCGATGACACACCCACAAACAGACACTTACCAGTACTGAGTTTCAAACCCCTACCTATGTATTGCTGTTATAGTGTTACACAGTTATTGCACATACCAGGAAGCTTATATGGTGGAGAGTTGTCCAAAGGTATCTTTGATGGTGAGTGACATCAGCAGCAGGGCTAAAGGAGAGGTAAGGGAAGTGTAAGTGTGAATGTCCACAAAATCAGGTGTCAACAAAGACACACACACACTCTCTCACAAAAAACATGCACATTATTACAGTTGGCAGGATCAGGATTAGAATTCCTATCTAAGTAGTTTGCTGGACTACAGTGTTACACAGTTATTGCAAGCACCACAGAGCTTAGAGGGTTGAGACATGGTCAAAGGGCTATTTCAAGGTGACTGACATCAGCAGGCATGCTAAAGTAGGGCAATGAGAGGTGTAGTGAGAGTGCCAGTACTGAGATCCATAGGTTCATTGTTTCACAGGTGTGTAGTAAGTGAATGGGCCTGAAGGCTCTACAAGGCTAGGCCAAGGGAATACCTTGGCATCAGGCCACATGACAATACTCCCCAGTGTGGCTAAGGGTTGTAGTCCCTGGAGTGGTCTCCAGGGGTGGATATTGTTTTCAACATCCACTCATCTGGGTTACTATTGTGGGTGGCCAGTGATGTGCACTGCTTCCCATGTATGTGATCTATATTCCATAACATGAACAGTGTCTGGCTTGTGCACATGTCCCACATGCATGTTCTTTGACATCTGGAGGTGTACTTGAGGTCTCTGGGGCATGTTGTATGGACAGATTGTTATCTTCTGATGTAGCATTCCTGACCTCATTTGGTGAGACCTGGCTATGTAACTGAGGTCGTGCCTGCACCTACATTGACAGCATGATGCAGGTATTCAGTAGAGTTAGTGGTATCTGTCCATAGAAGGCATGTGTATAAGGTATGATATTCCCTTTGTGGGTTACGTTTGCAGAATCTACAGTTGTTTCAAGCATCCAGTGGGGAACATAGCAAAAGGACCACTGTACGCATTTATTTGCCTACTGAGGGGATGGAACAGGGTGCCATGTCCTTTTACTTGCTGGATAACACACAGTCAAGAGATGTAAGACATCAAAGTACTTTCTGATGTCAGTGGCACTGTTGTGGTCAACAGACATGTAGTCCACTGCAATCATACCGTGGTTACTATCTGTGAGGCAATATGCAGGGAACTACCAATATAGTGGTTGTTGCCTAGCCAAGTGTGTTTGTGTATGAGGCGTGGGTGGAGAGTGTTCTCTGTGTAATAGAAGGGTTGCCTATATTATTCATACTGTTGGATATGTTTGAGTATTCCTATCCAATGTGTGTGCAACGCATGAATGGTGTACAATGTGGTGTGGGTGCACAGACATCTGCGACTGACAGATATGTATAGTTCACTGTGTTGTCAGACATGAGCTTCATTTCTGTAAGTGTAGGAGCATGCCCAGTATGACCTTCTGGATTGAGTGTGTGAATCCATTCCAGGTAGGTTGTACTCCAGTCCAGGGTTTGGTATTCTGCACCTACAGCTAGCAACCTGGTTCTACAGGATATCTGTAGATAGTTTAACTATATGGAGTCACAATGGGCAACAGATAGTGGGATAATGTAACTATTGTGTCTGTGCTGCTTGTGTTACATGGTTGGTGTTAGCAGAGATATTCAGACATATGTACTGTTTTACACTGTGATGTATTATGTCATCAATTACTGACAGATATACTTACTTGCTCACAGTTACTTCCTGGGAAATACAAGATGAATGAAGCTGTGTCCGGTATTGTGGTCTGCAGCCTACATATTCTTGCACACTCATGCCATCCTAGAGGGGTAGCTGCAGACACTTACTGATGGGTCTGTGTAAATGGTCCAGCACCTTGGTACTATGGTGGCTGAGGATCTCCTTCTTCTACATATATCAACGTAACAGAATGGCCATATCCTGCTGTGGTCATACCTCTCAGCTGTACATATTTATCCAGGTTACCCAGAGGCAGGGCTGATATATCTGGTCAGTTCCCCTTCACATTGTGGTTTATGAGCAGGTTTGTAGCCACCCATTACTGGGTTTGCAGGCAGGGGTAGTATGGGCACACATCAAAGTTTCAGACTTCACGAACTCCATAATGTCCATGCTTCTACACCTCCCCACTTTGTTATTCTATCCCCTTCCTAACATTACGTGAGCGATATCTGAGAAGTATCCTTATAATTGTCCCTTCATCCCAGCGGTATTTAGGGGTTGGTCCACAGTTCATGCAGTAGGACATGGTGGGCATGCTACTGGGATTTGTCAACATGGCCTTGCATTTTTATTCTGTTGACTGTGTTATGTTGTTATTTGAGACTCTATGAGATAGCATATATTGGCACTACTGGGTGAGGCACAGGCCTTTGACAGAGTACTGTAGGCCATTTGATAGTGATGCAGGCCATCTGTAGCAGGCCAGTGCATTCTGTCATGCCTACATTCCAGGCTACGATCCACTGGATTCCCCTGAGGTGATAGGGTAAGTGTGAGAGGTGTTAATGGCAATAGTTCCTGTCCATATTGATCCATTGGTCTGGATGCTGGCAGGGTGCTGCTTACAGCTAGGGACACATCTGCATGGGACACCTCTTCAGCATGCTACATTCTGTGGGTATTCCCATACAGAAGTGGGGGGGTCATACTGTACTCGTTCCTAACAGCAAGGATATGACCTGTGATAAACCTGTGGCTGATGGTGGGGTGAGCTGAGTGCATGTGTGATATGGAAGCTTCTTGCAGCTGACTCACAGATATACATCGGACATTCCCCTTATGGTGCCTTGTGTGGGGACATAGGCAGTCTCTCATTATTTCATAACTGTGCCTTTTGTGGCCTGCCCCTGATTGGCCAGACTACATCAGTATTCCACACTACACAGGCAACTAATGTGCTGCTAACCTGTATGTACAATTCCAAAGGTGTGTGCAGTTGACCGTTACATTTTATGTACTCTGTCTAGGGTACTTCCACCTTTGTACTGTGTGTTTGTCTGGGCCCACATTCATGGCATGTCCATATTTCAAATGGTGACAGATATTGACATCTGGACAGTGAGTATGGATGACTGCTGACATGTGTATTGCTGAGAAGCATTGTGGTTGGCACTGCAGTTGTCAGAACATGGTCCTGTCATCAACAGTACTGGCCATAGGCCACCAAGACACAACCTTACATGCCTACATGCTGACCATTTCCAGACAATATTGAACACACAAAAACCTAACACACGGACCCCTGCATATTGTACACATGTAGCAATCTATCCTGTAGATTGGGCCAGCTCAGGTAATCTGTGCTCTCCTGAAATTAAACCCACATGTACATGTTACTGCATTTCTACATAGGACTGTGGGGAGGGGGGCACACCTGATGACTTTAAAAATTTGCTACGACTGTACTGTATTTCAGGTACTCTGTTAGCTTCCATTTCATTTTGTATTCAGACTTATTATGCAGACTGGATGCATATCAGTAGAGTACAGATCTTAGGTTTTAATGACCTACATTTCAGTTTCAGACTTCTTACCCTTCAGAACTATCATACAACTGCCAGACCTGTTGTAGTCTGTCTGTGTAGGTCTGGATGGGGCTGTTCACCATTGCCATCAATTGGAAGCCTTAGCCAAGCCTTTTTTATGGTTGTCTACTCCTGTCCTGCTGGCTGAGGCTGGTGTTGGGTATGTGAGCCTCACAGACATGCATGTGTGTGTCCTATGGACACACATTTGGGCCATCACATGTACTGCAGTGGGATTTGTCACCTTGTCTAGTACTGCCTACTTTGTCAACACTAGTATTTGTTATGGATTTCATGCTGTCCATATAGGTGTCCACTATCTGCTGCCATCCCATTCAGCCACCCGATTCCGTTGCATGCTCACATCCATACCGTGGATACAACTATCAGAACATACGTCTCCATTCAGCAATTCATAGGAGGAGTGACTTACCTTGTGGCTGTGCCAGTATTAAGGATGGTGCTGGAGGGCTGACTTATGTCAGGTGCACATAGTACACTCCCCATACATGGTAAAGCACAGGTAGTGTCATGTTTGGCATCCCTTTTACTTTATGTGCGAGTCAGAGAGAGGTGTCATTCCCAAACACATGCTCTATTATGATTCTTGTTTGTGCATGTGCTTCATTATGGAGTTCTTGTTCATGTGTGTGTGCATTTCTGATGGGCGTCATCAGCCACGGCTCATGTGCGCAACCAGCATCCCCCACTAGGTGGCCATATGGGATGTCCCCACTAGTACAGCTGTGTCATATGCTAGATGTGGGAGTCGTGATAGCTTTCAGGGCTGCCGGCACACACATTTAAGATAATGCCCTGGGCATCGCACATGACCTGACCGTTGATGGAGGGGAAGCCCTTGCAGTTTATGTAGACCCTACCCTGCTTACTGGGTGGTGCTTTGATGTCTATGTGCGTGGAGTCTATAGCACCCACTACCTCAGGGTATTCTGCTATTTGGTGGAAGAGATGCATATTGCTGGTCAACGCCTCACAGGTGTTGAGGAAATATATGTGCTCACCGGCATGTGCTGACATGGCATCCAGGAACTGGTGGAGTACCCTGGATGCTGATGCCTGTGAGATCCCCATGATATACCCAGTTTACCTTTGGAAGGTACCTGTGGCTAGTATTCTTAAGCCTACACATACCTTGGTATCCACTGGGATGGGGTCACCTCTGATGGTTCTGTGTGTGAGTTGTGGCCAGCACAGCTCAACAGTTTGCTGTAGAATGTCCCTGTCCACCCTATAGCGCTCCACTATCTCCAGCTTATGTAGCACCTGGTAGATTACCCTGGGTCTGTACACTCTTCTTCTCCTCCTCACTGTGGATTGGTCATCAGCATTCATATCCTCACCACCCTTAGCCTCTTGCACATGTTGATGTAGGAGAGCAACAGCTGCCCCTAACATTTTGTTAGTTTTGTCAGGTAAAATTTCCCCATCTGTGTACACCAGTGGTGTAGAGTTTGTGGGAAAAACCAGACTGGAAGGTGTTTGCATAGTTTATAGTAGTGTGCTAGGCAGTTCCATGTGTAATTGGCTGACTCTGATACATTCCACCTGCCAGCTATGCTAGTTCTCCTTGATTGCCTTCCTACTACTCTTTTCCCTTCCCTTTACCTTCCTGTTTAAGCCTCAAGGTGCGGTGCGCATACCCAGTGCTCAGATGTGAACAGAACTGCTATTTTCTGTTTTTTTTTTGTTTGTTTAAAACCCAGTGCGTGGTGTGAACACCCGTTTAGGCAGTGTAAACACTGCTAGGCAGCCTCAGACACACCCCCTTCCTTAGCTGTGCTTAGCTAAGGACAAACACGGGCCACAGAGGTCCAATAAGCTTGCAGCATTCATGACACTCCCCCCTTATGAGGTCATCTACCTCATACTTATACAATGGTGTTGCTGCACCTATACGGTTGGGTGCAAGCTAACACTGACAGGAAATCTGTGATTCAGTATCAATCCCCTTATTGCATAAAACAGAATGCTAATTCATAGTTACCACACACACACATAGCCTCCCCCCTTTTCTCTGGTATTGTTGTCTTATGCATGCCATTGATTATTATTGCAAAATGCTGATTTGGATTTAAAAGCTTATTTCCAACTTTTTTCTTATTTTCGGGCCGATCCCGTTTGCGCTCCGCTGCCCTATGCTTAAACGGCTGAAATCGGCAAAAAAAAAAAAAAGTTATTTTTTTATAATTTTGCAATTATTTATCATGTCAATGGCAATATATTTGGCCATTGGTATGCCTACTATATTGAATACATGCTTTCTTTGGAGCTGTCATGCCTCCGTTTTGTAATTTGCAGAAATGTATTCAGTTAGTAACCGAATACATTTCTGCAGGCTACACTATTCCTGCACAAACACCTGCCTACTTCCTGGATTGCTAATTCACCTCATTTGCATATTTTTCACCAGCAAATAGTGTAATCAGCATACAGCAGTGGTGTCTGTGCAGGAATAGTGAATGAGCGCTCGTGCACGTCCCGGGAAATCATTCCTGGATTGCTCGTCATCCATATTGCGTGCAGCAGCTCTTGCACTATTCCTGCACTCCGTGCAGAGATTGCTGAATTCGGGGGCTGGACTTGAAAGAGTACCTGTTATGGAGGTCAGCAGAGGTCAGAGTTACCACTCAGGCATCCACGTGAGATAGATGGGTACCTGGATACTTATTTTATTTATTTGATAATGGTGAAAGTGGACTGGTCACTGGACCATTTTCAGTCAAGATCCAGGCACAGTGTGCATAAAGTTTATCTCAAGTGGTTGTACATAGGTAATTCAAAGCAATTGTGCATTCATATAGTACAACATTTCAACTTCAGCTTTATCTGAGTGCTTGTTACCAGATATTTGCATATTTGAAAACTAAAAACAAGTATACAAATAATGTAAATGAAAAAAAAAACAAGTAATGTAAAACACTGGACACAACAATAAAAGTGGGCGATTAAAACCAGAGCAAAAAGCATTAAATACATTTCCTGAGTTATGTTGATAAAAATTTAATGGTAATTAGAAGTCAAAATTATAAATCAAATAATTTAACAGGTGTCACCTGAAGTTATGTCTATAGTTCTCCCCTGATGCCAGCTAAGGTTGGTGAGCCCCTCAACCAGTCTAGTAGCAGATTCCACACATAAGGACCCTGACGGGTGCATACCAAACAGCCAAATTATTCCATATTGTAAGATGTACACTAAGAGACCTCGAGAAGCAAGACAAAGTAAAGCAAGTCTCAAAGATAAGAAAGAGCCATGCCATTTGGGGTTAAGTACATCAGAACTAGAGCCTTGTAAATCATCTGTTCCTTATTAGGCAGCTAGTACAGAATCTACAAGATCAGTGTAATATGATAGAATTTTGAGACCCCAGTAAGTAAATGAGCTGCACAGTTTTGCACTAATTGTAAATAGACAAGTTCCAAATATGGTAGTCTGACATACAAGGTGCTGCAATAATCAAGACAGGAGAACACAAGTGTACTACAATAGTAAGGTCGTTAGATGGAATAATTTAGCAAAAGTCCATGGCTTGGTGTGGATGTCACATGATTTACTCATGGTTGGTGTAGTCTGATCACAAGGGTGAAGACAGAATGATTAAGCAAAGCCAGCCATGGATAAATGTTGTGCTACCCATTATACAATGCCATTATTTAAGGAAAAATGTCTTACGTTTTCTAAATAATATTGTATGGATAGAGTTTAGTGCTTTTTTGCTGGCTTCTGGTAGACTGGGGCATGCAGTACATGTACTGTGCATGCTCTAAGCCTGTACATGTGACCACCTGAACAGTACTTTGCTGTCGCTGCTATTTTTTAAAGTACTGAGGAGTCTGATATGGAGGCATCTCTGCAGAGTCTGCATATCAGTGGAGCCCTCAACTCTCCATATTTTTGCTGAATGTCCAGATGTTTATCTCAAATTTTTGTTGTATTCTTCATAAAGCCTATGGCATTCTGGCAAATCCTTGAGGCTTGAGGTCTCTAACTAATGACAGACGTTTAGGTTTCAGACACTATGGTGTTGAAGGGTAGTCATGGAGCTATTAGTAGGGGGTCTCCAGGACCATGAGCTTCTGTTTTTAACATGCTATATTATTATGCTCCACATGGCAGTTGTGTGGACTGGAATGTTTTTTAAACACTCTAACTAAACACTTTCCTTGGGGATTGCTTGATTTGCAGTGAACACAGAGATTGATCTGTACCATATTTCTGAAAATTAACTAACTTGTCTTGTATCAGAGAATCCCTTCATGGTGGTGTTCAAATCAAGTTAAAAGGGCATTTCACATGTAAGTCTTCCCAGGTGGCTTGTATTGCTGACTGTACAAAATGTGCTGCATTTTATGTTGGGAAGATGAGTAGGAAGTTTAAAGAGAGATAGATTATGAGCAGCATTTAGATGTAAAGAAAAATAGCACAAAGAATGCCCTTGCTAACATATTTTATCCCTACCTACCCATTCTTTTAAATTTAGTGATTTGGAGCAGGTCAATAAAGATCAGAGGAGCTTTGTTATTAATGAGCATCTTAGTAAATGTAAGCTAAAATGGCAGTTATATCTTATTACCATGAAGGGCCCCAGTATTAATGAAGCTTGCTTTTTAAATTGCCTTATAAAGTTAAAGCATTTAGATGTTTGATGTTAGATTTTATAACGCTCATTATTCAACCACAGCCTGACTACAGGCTTCATTCCATCGAGTGGAGAACTGCCATGGTCAACCCTTTGCACAAAGGTGGTGCCACTACTGACCCAGGAAACTATCATCTCATCAGCTTGACAAGTCTGATCTGTAAAGTCATGGAGCATATTATTATGGATATCATAAACAAGGACATAGATAATCTTCAAGCACTCGACCCCACCCAATTCGGATTTGTCAGGGGCATATCTTGCCTTATTGAACCTAGCTGACTTCTTTGAGACTGTCACCAAGGCCCTGGATGAGGGAAAATCAGTACATACAGCGCACCTTGACCTGGCCAAGGCCTTTGACACAATCCCCCACTCAGGCATCATTGAAAAGCTAACACAACTTGGTGTTAGTCCCTATCTAGTCAGATGGGTGGCCAACTGGCTCACAGATAGGACCCACAAGGTCAAAATATGTGCTGCTGCCTCCGACATCAGACCTGTCACTAGTGGTGTTCCCCAGGGATCTGTCCTGGGACCCTTACTGTTTGGCATCTACTTCTCAGAGGTCCAGGCAAAGACAAAGGGCCTGTGGGTGACCAAGTTTGCTGATGACTGTAAGTTGGGTGCTGTCATTGACTCCCCAATTGATGTTAACATATTTCAAGAGGGTCTCACAGTTACAAATAACTGGTCCCAAAGTCATGGCCTTAAGTTAAATGCAAAAAAATGTATTATTGTACCATTCGGCAAAAACATGGCCCCTACTGATTACATCAAAGACAACCTCCTAAGCACACAACCTGTGGTGAGAGACCTGGGTACTCAGGTTGACAACAATCTCACATTCAACCATCATTTGGCAGCTGTGGTCAGAAAATCTTTTACTTAGTTCATCTTATAAGTAAAGAGATTGCATCCAGAAAAAATTAGGTTATTACCACTCTGTACTCCTCCTTTATTAGATCTATGATTAAGTATAATGCCCCATTTGGTATGTACCTCTCCAAACACCTGCACCAACTGGAAAGGCCACAGAAATACCTCACAAAGAGAATCCATGGCCTCCAACACCTATCCTGTGCGGACATGCTTAAATCACTATCACTTTACTCAGTATCATGTAGATTGCTCAGAGGTGATCTGTGTCTTGCCTACAAGGCAATATCAGACCCTGCCCTACTACAGATGTTCCATACATAACTCCTTGCACATTACCCACTCGATAGGCCTAAATCTAATATGTGACATCAACAAAACCTGCTGGAGAGATAGGTTTGTCTTCTAGAGGCTGCCCCGTCTCTGGAATAGACTTCCCATACATGTCAAACAGAGTATCTCACTGGCCCTCTTCAAACACAATCTTGATGAATGGATGGGAAGCTATACATTTGTCCCAGGGGTTCCACTTTTGTCCCTCATTGACAGGGGTGACAGGTGCTGACTGAGGTTTCTTTTTGGGGGACAAACTCTTGGCAAGGCTTGTAAGGGCCCCAAGGCCATTAGCCTAGTAACCTCCTATGATCCTATGAACTGTTCTTTTTAATGAAGATATATAGATAGATAGATAGATAGATAGATAGATAGATAGATAGATTCATTCACATGTTTTCATTACATTTTGCATAGTATTGTATATATGTTTTGGATATATAGGTTGTTTTGTTTGATTTATTGTTGTCACACATTTTATTTTGGCTTTTATTAGTATTTTTCTTTAAACAAAGGAATTCTCATGTATTATGATGCTTTAATGGGACTGGTGGAATGGGATTTTGTTGGGGTATTAAAATGGTGGACTGTTGATTGAATTTATTCAGAAGAAGTTTCTTTATTATAAGAAACAAAAGCACTTAATGAATAAGTACTGATTTATTTTAGAAGTGTGGCTTGTATTCGGTATATCCAGTTGCTTGGTTTGAATGCACCACCACAAAGGGATTCTCTGTTACAGTTTTTTGGACTGATTCTTCCCTTGGTTCCAGTAGTCTGCTTGGTAACTTGACTTGTATAATGTGCTTTATTAGGGTGAAGTTTTGGAGATGCAAACATTATAACTTAATAAGAGCTGAAACACAAGTGTCAGGCAATCTGGTCCTTAAGTGTCAGTCTTGTCAGCAATCACTCCACGATCACATTCTTTTTGACACAAAATACAACTTGTCACCACAATATGATATATGCAGGAACAAGACAGGTGTAGAAGAGTCCCTAAGATTGTCATGCACAGTCATAGTGACAGTCTTGGATGTGATGAGCTTAAGCCAGTTACTAACCATCCAAACATGGATGCATTCCAAGTCCCAAGCCAAATGTTTAAGAGCAGACCAGACCTTTGAGGAAACAACAGACAGTACTGTGTGTCATCAGTATAGCAATGGTGATACATACCACTCAAATGGATTATCTTACCCAGGGACAATATATAAGTGGTGATAAATTAAGGACCAAGAATAGAACCCTGTGGAATCCCACCATCCAGAGGATGGGAGGAGAAAGAATTAACCCATGATATCACCATCTGGGTGTGTCCAGAGAGATAGGAGGCAGAATTCGCAAGGATGACATCGGAGATAGGGCAGTAATTCTTCGACCATTTCACCATTGAAAAAGGTCTATTAGAATAGAATAATCCCACATACCAAAGGCCACATATAGGCTTTAAAGTGCCAGGTTGGAGTAGCGGGATTGATCTCTCACTATTAGTAGATCACAGAAGATTCTAATGAGATCTGTCTCAGTGATGCTCTTCCAGACTGGGAAGGACCACTGATGCCACATTCTCTAAGACATGATTCTAGCTGAAGGTGCACTACCTTGTTAATTACCTTATTGCCTTACCAACAGAGGGAAGATTTGAGATGGGACAGTAGTTGTCCAGGTTGTCAGCATCTGAGACAGCCTTTTTGAGAATGAGGGTAAGTAAGACCTTTTTTTAACTGCAGTAGAACTTCCTCTTTTCAAGTGAGGGTGGGACCATTTGGAAGAAAAGAGGACTAATGACCACTAAGGATACAACAACTAACTTAGTTGGACATGAGCCTGAATGTCAGGGAGTCATACATGTGCTAGAATTCATATTGATTAGGTCATCATAGTCAAGGACAGCAAATTCACTCCATCTGGGATGGAGGCTTATCTCCTGATAACACATCAACACCTAGATTAACAATGTGAGGTGAGGACAATCTGATGAGGGCAAGTACCATGCTGCCAGCTCACATTTATCATCATCATCACCCTCACAGCACCCTTTTTCTCATTTCTATGCATGAAGTTTGGATGTCTCATCAAATGTCTCCACCTCTCTCAATTCAGTGCCACTTTCATGCCTTTTTCAACATTGATACCTGACTGTTGCAGGTCTTCTCTCACATAATCCATCCATCTGTTGGTGGCACATCCTTGCTTCCACTTGCCTTCTCTCAGTTTCTCTCAAATCTGCTTTACCAAGTTGCTTTCTGCATTCTAACACATGACCTAACCACCATAATCTGTTTCCTTAGCCTTCTCTGCAATTTACTTTATCTTCGGCTCTGATGCCCTCATTTTTTGCTTGTCCCATAGTGTGCATCCTACCACCCATCTCAGGCACTTCATCTCCATCATCTCAAGTTTTCTTGACTGCCCTACCTTCCCTGAGCATATCTCTATGTCACAGAGTAGCACTGGTCACACTGATGCTTTGTACACCTTGATGTTCAGCTTCTTTGGCATTCTTCTGATACACTCTTCCCATGACATACTTTGGAGTTGGCTGTTGTGTCTCTGATTCAAGCTTTGACCTCCTCATTCTGATTTCCCTTTTCTTCAACTATCCCTCCCAGATAGCTAAATTCTGTTCCACTATTTTGCCTTCTATCTCAATTTTCAGCTTTTTCTAATTTTTCATATTTGCGGCCATGACAACATCCTTGTCTGAATTCAGTTCCAGCCCATGAGATTTCAGTTTTGCACTCCATTTCCCTATCAATTGCTGAAGGGCCTGTCAGAGTCTGCTGGTATAACATATTGTCTGCATACAACAGCTTTGTTGGTTGGTCCCTTCTGACCTGCTTTCAAATGTACTCTATCACTTGCATGAACGGCAGCAGGCTCAGAGCTGAATCCAAAGCCCATCCATTTCATTGGGAACCTCTGAGTTGGAATTCCAGTCATACCTGTGTCACTGGGTCCTTGTACATAGCAAGAACTAATTTTGCCAATGTTTGCAGGATTTCAAACCATTGTAGGACTGCCCAAATCATCTTTCTCTGCTTCTTCTCCAGTATCTGCCTCAGGTCAAATATTGGGCCACCTGTATCATAGATCAACTACTTAGTCCAGCACTTTTATGCAGTATGACAGGAGTTTGATATCTCTATACTTTTTCAGTGGCTAGGCATTCTAGATTACAAAGATTCTCAACAACATGCAGCAACGAAGTTGGTCAGTTTGCTGCAGAAAACATCTTGCTCGATAGATACTCAAAGTTTTTGCAATTGATCTTTGTTGGTTACGCAAATAAATGCCTGTGTACAGCCAGAGCAAGCTTGTCTTCAAGCAGACTACAGCATGGCCATCACTGCTTTAGTCTATGTTCCATTCTCCAGAGCTTCATGAAATATGGTCAAATTATGGACCAGGTGAACATATCCAATGGCCTCTGATCAAGAATTGATGACAAAACTGAGTTATAGGTGTACACAAATCCTTTAAAAATCAGTAGCTATGTAATTATATAGCTGCTTTTGAAGGGCAAGAGCAAGTAATTTAAAATAAATTGAATAAAGATTTCTACATAAACCCTGACCCACCTCTTGTGACTCGTGAATGGTTTGGTCAACCTTAAATTAAATAATCAAATGTTCAGACCAAGTAATGTGTGGAACCATCAGATCACTCACATTCACACCTAGCTAGAAGATGAAGTTAATGGTATGACTATTAGAATGGGTAACAGTGGTGACTTCTCAAGGAAACCAAAGACCTTCATAATACAAAAGAGGTCCCTCACTAAAAACACCTACATCTTGTTAGCTCTGATTTTGAAATATACAAGGATCAAGCAGTGATGTAAGTCAACATGAGGAGGCAAGAAACTCCATGAACTCCTGCAGGAACATCCTCACACTACCCAAGGGGGACAGATAAGGAGAAATCTATGGGATGTTCCAGTACCAGTGTCATACATGATGAGCCGGTCATTCTGGCTTTAATGTGGCTTATTTTCAAGTCTGATTAATAGTTAATACCTACCACACCACTGACCCTGTGAAACTTTTGGTGCTGAATGGCTGAAAACTTGGTGGGGGGATCAATGTCACAAGTATAGGTCCAAAAGCTGTCAGTAATAAACACTAAATCTCTAAGCAGCAACAAATGTGACAAAATATCAGTCTTCCTGCACACTGATCTTGTTCTCATATGTAGTACTTGGAAATATAACTCAGAAGGATGGAAGATGATTTGGTCCAGATAGGTAGCTCCCTGAGCACAGGTTATCGGAAAACAGCTTGTTTCTGTGTCCCAAAGCAAAAGCTGATGTGGACTGGAATTGATCTAGGATCAGAGCCCAAGGCTGGCCATCTCTTAAGATGGTGCTAACCTGCTCTGTTCTTTTTTTTTTGTTTTGTTTTTTTGTTTTTTGTTTTTATTTTTCAAATTCCAAAATAATTTGATACCAGAAACACAGTGTAGGTAACACACTAGGAACGTAAACCAACGAACCAAAACACTGTATACACTCGTATAACGGCCAGGAACTTTTCAATCAAGTTGGCTCTGCTGAACGGAATTATTCTATAACTTCACTGTAGATACCAGTCAAATAGTTACCAGTCAAATAGTTAGACCCTCAGTACAATAAATGAAGAATCTCGTTGAAGCCAAGATAAATAACTGAGAAATTGCTGATAAAAGTTAACAATTTATTCTTCCACACATTGAGTTTAGCGCTTTCACCCGCACACCACGGGCTTCCTCAGAACTGTTAAATAAACTCTCTTTCAGTGTTTAAATACAAAAAACATTGGCGCCATATGTAAATTGCTTAAAGCTACAGTAATTTTAAGCAAATTAAGCATATAAACATATGTCTATAAAAACTAAAAATAAAACATTAACCAAACCATCCTTTCCTTTCTTATTATAGAAATCTAAAACATCCATGACTACCTTATAAAATATAATGCACTTTGTGATAAAATAAGAGTTATATTAAACTCTCAGTACAAAATCCGTTTTGAAAAAAATTCAAAATAGTACAGTGATTCCCATATACATAATGCTCCTTGCTAACATACATGTCTACAAACTAGCTACATTTTATGTACACTAAATGCCTATTAATATATACTAATAGAAAATGCTTTAATATAAAATAAAATAAACAGCATATAACATTTGCATCGGCCAAGTTATGACAAATAACACACTAGCTTTTAATTGTCAGTAGTGGCTTAATTGAAATATAATCATTCAAACCAGGCCATGTCATCGCATCTGTATATATTTGCCACCAATATTCTCTGTATGCTATCTGATTTTTCATATTACCTCCTCTGGGGTTATGTATGATTCTTTCCAAGATGGCAAATTTGAAATCATGCTGAACACCTACATTGTTGATATGTTTAAATAAGGCATTTTTTTCATCCTTTGTTTTAATGCTATACATGTGTGAGTATATCCTCTTTTTAAATGGTCTTTCCGTCCTGCCTATATAAAAAGCAGGACATACATTACATTTAGCCATGTAAATCAACATATTAGTTGAACAATTACCCTGTACAGGTCTAATAATGGTTTTGTTATAGTTTTCCAAGGTAATTGACCTATCTTCACATATGTATTTACACTGTCCACATGCACCGCATCTGCTGGTGTGTTTCACTGAGTTAATTTCACTTATAGGTCTATTTTCCAACAAGTATTTTAAGTTCTTTCCCATCTTGTATACAAATTTCGGTGTTAACCCCAATATATTATGTGCTTCTTCATCCATGGTTATTATTTGCCAATTCCTTCTCAGTATATTTTTAATTTGGTTGGAAAAAGGACCATATTGTACGATGCAAGCTTTTTTAAATAATGTGTCATTTATATTCCCATCGCTGGTTTCCCTGGTTAGTGATTCCCCACTTCCTATATGTTTACTACCTAAGAGGGGAGTGTATTTTCGTCCCCACTCCTTTAAAACATATTTTCCAGTATCCGACATCATACATTCATCATAACCTCTCTCTCTAAATAGGTCTGTTATATATGCTAATTCAACTTTTGTGGCTCTACTATCAGATGTCATTCTCAGGGCCCTTATAATTTGCCCCTTGTAGATATTATATTTCAATTTATAGGGATGGTTGCTGCTATAGTCTAAGTATGAATTAGAAAAAGTTGTCTTTCTATTTATCCTCGATTTAAACTGCCCATCCTCTATATATACTAAAGTATCTAGGTATGCAACACCATATGTACTTTTTTCATAAGTAAATTTTAAGAACTCACTAGATTCATTTAAATATAGAACAAAATCCATAAACATCTGTGTGTCACCTTTCCACAATATATAGATGTCATCTAAGAACCGGGAGTAATATAACACATTCACAAAATAATTACTGTCAAATATGACTTTCTCCTCCCAGTCCAGTAAGACCAAATTGGCATATATGGGGGCGCAAGCCGCCCCCATAGCTACCCCTTTGGTCTGTCTAAATAACTCTCCTTCATAGTATATGAAATTATTCTCTAATACTATACTAGTGAGTTCAACTAATAAGGTAATCTGATCCCAAGTCATCCCTGAATGCTTTCTAAGGCTGTTGGTCAATGCCTGTAAACCTTCTTCCAAAGGGATACTTGAAAAAAGATCCACTACATCTACTGAAGTGAATAAAATATTCTGGTTATCAATGTTAATTGGAAAATTTTTTAAGAATTCCCAAGAATCTTTTGTTAAATGTGCAATATTAATGTATATAGGTTTTAGAAGTTTGTCTATAACTTCCCCTATTCGGAATGTTTTCGATCTACTTCCTGATATTATAGGACGGAAAGGGGGAATGGGAATCACTGTACTATTTTGAATTTTTTTCAAAACGGATTTTGTACTGAGAGTTTAATATAACTCTTATTTTATCACAAAGTGCATTATATTTTATAAGGTAGTCATGGATGTTTTAGATTTCTATAATAAGAAAGGAAAGGATGGTTTGGTTAATGTTTTATTTTTAGTTTTTATAGACATATGTTTATATGCTTAATTTGCTTAAAATTACTGTAGCTTTAAGCAATTTACATATGGCGCCAATGTTTTTTGTATTTAAACACTGAAAGAGAGTTTATTTAACAGTTCTGAGGAAGCCCGTGGTGTGCGGGTGAAAGCGCTAAACTCAATGTGTGGAAGAATAAATTGTTAACTTTTATCAGCAATTTCTCAGTTATTTATCTTGGCTTCAACGAGATTCTTCATTTATTGTACTGAGGGTCTAACTATTTGACTGGTAACTATTTGACTGGTATCTACAGTGAAGTTATAGAATAATTCCGTTCAGCAGAACCAACTTAATTGAAAATAATTTGATAAGATACCATGGCAATTTTAGATTAACTAATAGGCAAAGTACAATAAGTTGTTCTCTAAAATAAATGATCATAACCACTATAGAGATGATTGAATATTTTTGTTACAGTTTTTCCTAGTACATAAAATGGACAAATGCTACAAATAAATAAAACAGTTAATTAAAGAAAAAATAAAATAATGTACCTGTAAACATCTATAAACCAATATATAAAATAAAAAACAATTATTAAAGAACATGAAAATGTCCAGAAGACTTATATAAACAAAAATAAATGAATCATTTCAGACAGAGAGATTGAAGAGTATGTTGAATTCCAAAACATGAGCAAAAGTTTGTGGTAGTAGGAATGCTGACACTGGGCAATGTCAATGAAAGAGACAGAGATTACTAACTCTTCTGGTATATGATGATGCAGCAAGTCATTCATTTTTCAAGAACCAGAATCACATTGAAATAAGTGGTGCATAACTCTTGAAATGTAATGGCTTTCATGGGTTGTGGGAGGGAAGAGTGCACTACCCACCAATAGCTAGTAGCTGTAGATAGAACACAGTCATAGGTTTATATAACAACAAGGGCCTTTTTAAGCCTAACCATGTATTCTAAATGTAGCCAGCAAGTTTGGTGCCTTAGAATTTATTTGTAGGGGTATATGTAAGCTAAGGCATGTGTGGTCAAGCATTTACAGTTTGTCTCTATCCATTAGAGATGTAAGTGACACACCAGAGGTGAATTTCTGATTTCCCATCCAGTGCTCCGAAGTTATGCGTGAATAAGGTTAGGGAAGAATTATGCTTCACATGGTTGGGAGGCCTGATCCAGAGAAAGGATATTATATTCTGTGAGACACATACCTGTCTCTCCAATATGACCTATTTTTATGTTGTAAGCAAGGTATAAGTCCATGGACTTGATTTTTCTGATGCTATTTATTTTGTGGATATGCAAGAGGTCCATCACAGAGAGATCTTGTGACCCCTTATATTTCAGACATAGAACACCCCTTTTCAGTCTGTAGGAGATAGAAAATAGGGACAGGGCACTGAGAAGAGTCGCATATTACATGTTGCTAACTCCCTGTATTTTATTTTGTGAGTAACCTGAGTGGATGTTCTAGTTGTGCATATGCCTGGTCAGGTACCTACCAAAGGAGTAAAGTTTATTGGTTTTGAACACATAGTCACACACTATTAGTCTAGTGATTAACCAGTTGAAATACTTGATAATACAAGTATATTGGATTTTACCACTTCACTTCTATAAAAGAAAGGCTTTAACTCATTCACTCCAGTGGAGCTCAGGAAATTTGCACTGTAATATCTAATGAGTGGAGCCTAAGCCTTTTGACAGAATCAAATTATGTCCTCCCATTTCAAATAAATGTTCATATCTCTATAACCATAGGGATTATGAAAGAAGTATAAATGGCAAACTCTTCAGCACAAACTATTTTTATAGTGGTAGTATTCTTTACATTCTAGGTCTTAAACCAAATTTTTATAAGTCACAGTAAACATACTATTATATTTGTAATATTTTGTGAAAAACTTACAATTTCTCAGCAAACACTCAAGTCACGCACACTGTCAGCAGCATTTTGTTCATCTAGCTGGGAGCTTTCATATGATGCTAAGGAGTTCTGTCTGTGTTCTGTCTGTGTTACTTGGTTGTTGAGATATTTAGAAAAAATTTGAAAATTCTATCTATATAAATTAATATCAGAAAAACAACAGCTAATATCTATTTACCCGCTCTAGACAGAGGTCAAATATTAATGCAGTTGAATTTGCTATTCTGTAAACTTTACGATTAAATCTTTTAAAGCTTTTTACATAACTTTGTTTTGGAATTATTGATGCAAATATGAACAAGCAATTTTTGATGGCTAGAGGCATCAGTAGGAGTTAACTGCATATGCACCTGGAGGCGTCACTCAGATGTAATGAGTTTTTAAAAACAAACATAAAGTGAAGCATACCTGCTTATTCAGCTTGAAAATCACCATTCACTGAAGTCAACAATATCAACCAAAAGCTTTTTTTCAGATATTATAACACTTTGTTTCTGTGGCATGAAGCAAGATTTCAAAAATAAATTCACCAAATTTAAAACATGATAATTTCAAAGCTATTGGTCTGACAAAATAGCTTCCATTGTTAATGATGCATTGTGGTGGAAACACTTTGAGACATAGTGGCTGTTATAACTCATGCTATATACTTTGTCTACTGGCTAATGCTGCTGATTAAATAAAAACAGACAGCAGCAGGTAGTGGGCTTATGGCTAAGTGAAATGGCAAACTGAGAAATGTTAGAGCAGCAATCAGAATAAATATATACAGTTAATCTTTGCCTGTGCAAAGCCCGAAATAGAAAGCATGGGTAGAATTATTAGTAGAATAATTATTAATGCATATATAGTAAGTTATGCCAAAATGTCAGATAAAACACAGCTAATGGCAGGTAACGGAGCTAATTATTGCAGCAAACACTGTACAAAGGTGGACAGAATAATTCAAGAGACATGTGCACTACTCAAGGCACCATGCAGAAGGTCAGTCAAGAAGCTCAACCAAACAGGAATTCAGCCAGTAGCCAAGAAATGGAATCAATAGAGTAAATTGACAGCAAAATGTAGTCAGGTTAAGCCAGGTCATAATCTAACAATGACATCCAGTGACAGAAATATAGCAATAGTCTGGCTTATCAATATATCTCTGTCTGCTTAATGAATGCCACCGGGAAATATGGTGGAAAAACTGCCAATTATAGTTATAAAAATGTGAGAACAGCATAAGCTTCATACACTGCCTAAAGCTGCTAAGCTAGATAAAACACATCTTGTGTCAGGCAGCAACCCTATGGCTAGGTGAAGCTGCAGAGAAACAACTAAAGTTGGCCTGCACAATTATCTGCGATAAAAGCAAATCCATGAGTAGAAAGGCGCTGCCAGACATACTGTGTCCTGTCTAATGCTAGTCACTGCTACATCAGGTATAAAAAAGCCAGCTAATTGCTAGCAGACCAGCTAGTTACTTACTACAACAGGGACTGTTGAGTGGAGGTAGTCAGATTAAATCCAAGGCTATATGGGATTGGCCAGTGAAAACCAAAGGCTCATTTCACTGTTCAATGCACTAAGCAGTAGGTAGTCAGGGAATATCAAGCCAATGAAAACTCAGCCGTCAGGCTATGCATACAATCAGCAATAAGTTGGCAATCTGATAAAGTCAAACAAAATAACGATAATAACCCAAATCTGTTCCTGGTCACAACATGGAAGAAGCACTGGCATGACCGGAGTTGCAAAAATCACTCTTTATTCACTAAAAAAATATACTGGTTGAGTGCTTTCATCTAACAAAATAGACTTCATCAGAACACTGCTCTTGACAAAATGTTCACATTAAATACACTCCCATACCAATCTCATTCAATTCTCATTAAGCCATAATTAGCTCTTAAAGTGCACAGTGCTAAATTCCCATTCTCCATCCACATTTACTTAGGTACCTAGTATAGTTTATAACATTCCTATAATAGTACCAATAGAATCATTAATAAATAATAAAACTTTATAATTCCATAATATGTATACTCCTTATGGGATATAATATAAAATAAGATAAAAAATATGAAATAAAAAAAGAAATAAACAATGAATAAAAAATAAAATATGGAAAATATGTAAGAAAATGTGTTGGTCACTAGTATCTATCCACTGTTTTCCAATATAGGTTTGATAGATATATGTTCATTAATACCTGGAAACACGGAGGCGTTTAAACGTATCTGCCACCTTGCCTCCTTCTCACCCAACAATTTCTTTATATTACCACCCCTAGGGTTGTGTTTAACCATCTCCAATATACCAAAAAGGAAAGAAGGACAAACACTATTTCCTTCCAAGTGTCTCTATAATGCATTATTTCCGTCTTGTTTTCTAATACTGTAACAGTGGTCGTAAATCCTATTTCTCAAGCACCTGTCGGTTTTTCCTACATAAAAACATGGACATTTGGTACATTTTGCAAGGTATACTAGGTGCTTAGATCTACAATTACCCCTCTGAAATTTGACCTCGGTCTTATTGATATTCTGTAGTAAGACTGAAGGGGTGTTAATAATAAAGCTACACTGGTTGCATGTGCCACATTTGGTGGTACCATTATGCCCATCGTCATTGTTTTTCTTCCTTATTTTCTTCTCCAATTGGAGTTTCATGTTACTACCATTCCTTGACACAAAATGTGGCATATCACCCACAATCCTAAATATATTACTGTCAGTCTTCAGAATTATTTTCATGTAATTTGTACTGTTAGATGTTGTGAAATTCAATGTAATGGGTTTTAGATGTTTTGGGATTTAGATGTTCTGGTCTCAATGTTATGAAATTAGATGTTATGGGTTTTAGATGTTTTGAAGGACACACACACACACATATATATATATATATATATATATATATATATATATATATATATATATATATATATTTATAGATATATAATGATAGCAAGATATAGACATACATACATTCATACCTAGGTAGAACAATGTAGCAGACTAGGTGGGCTAAGTAATTTCACTTGACATTATAGCTAATGTACTATAACTGTATGGTGAGCACAGAGGTTGTCCTCATTACTCCATTGATAAGGCTCTGTTTTCAGGAAATTTTAGATGTCCTAAATTTGTATTTCATACTTCTTGTGGTAAACCACACTCGGTACAAACCCTGAGTACAAGAGACATGCCTTTTATATCAATGGTGAGAATCCTGACCTGGGGAAAAAAGGAGCACATTAACACTTAATCCACTACGATAAAATGGTGATGGTTTGTGTATACTTTCAGTACAATAACAATCATAGAATCCAGCTAGCATCTTTTAGTAATGAGGTACAGATTAGTAAATTAGTAACCATTTGTCAAAAAAGTACTCTTCATAGAGCTGGTTCACAAAGAACTGGTTCTGCATTGCAGAGGTTTTAACATTACACTTTGGATTACCTGGATTTGTTTAGCAATTTAAGTGATGGAGGAGTATCTCAGAGTGCTTAAGGGTGACCAGACAACATTATCCCTTGTATCTGAATTAAGGGAGTTGCCTGGGGCCTGCAGGAAAAGCAATGAGTTTGGAAAGAATCAGAAGCACAGAACCTGCAAAAGGATTCCGTGAAGTTGGCCCACCAATAACAGATCAGAAGTACAGCACCTGCTGAAGAGATTCTGTGAAACTGAGCCCACCAATAACAGAACAGTACTCTATCTGAGTGTCATGGATGTGTGAAAGTATGTGCTCACACTTTCTCTGGGTAGGGGGCATTAAATAGCACTGTTAAACCAATAGAGAGATATTAGGTTGCATCAAAAACTCTCTTGGTATCCAATGCATGATGCCCATTTTCCCTACTTCTTGCCTTCTTTTCCTAATGTCTTTCAATGCCAGGCGTTAAATCAATGAGCCAACAGGTGATGGTGGCTAGACTGTCAGAGAGAATGGTAAACCAAATATGTATTACCAAGACATCACCACTCTTCATCAGCAGTGTCTCAAGCATAAAAGACACTGTTTGCTCTCTCCACCTGCCTGAAGTAATGACACATGGCCCATTGCTCCCCACAACATGAGCTACAGATGTATTTAAAAAAGCCATTCACCCTTTAGGATGGAGAATTACAGAATCAGTTTTCTTAAACTGAGCTAGAAAAAAGGAGGCAGTTTAATATACCAAGTAGCAGAATGACGTTAATATATAATTATACTCGTTTACCAGTATATTGTAACCTAAACATATTTCAATAAAGACATATTAACTTATACATATTTTACTAATGACTGTTGACTAACACTTCTGCTACTACTTTCATATTGCTGCTGCTTCCAAAGATTTGAAGTTGACCTTAAGCAAGAGGAGTTCATCTTCACTGCAAATGTTTAACAAGGAAGCTCAAACAGACTTAAAAGTAATTCTGTTTGACAAAATGTAATTTATGTAATTTCAAAATGGAAGACTAAATATGTGATCTCTTTATATTGGAGATTGAACGACTTGTGTTATTTTCATCCCTAGTCCACTACCCTGTTTAGCATGTGAATATTTACCAAACAATCCACACTGTCACACCATTTAAAGTTTGAAAACCTCCTGCAGACTAAGTACATGGACAGTGTACCATGAGCTGGGCTTGAGTTTAGGATCTGAAAGAATTTTTAGAAACATTATTTTGTTAGAGCTGCTTAGCTCAGACCTTAAAATACATATCAATCAGACCATCTCTGAAAGAAATACAGACAGGTATGAAAAATTGTGCACTGATACACCTAATATGCAGTTATCATAAAAATGAACTGTACTATCTCTAAAAATATACTGAAGTAGGCTATGCACCCAGAACACGTCCCAAAACTTCAAAAATTATACATGTGGCTTTTGCATAGCTCACTCATCAGCTTTGTGAGTAGAGATTTGTTATTGGCTTATTAACTTTGCATGCTATCTAGACTTGCAATTTTTATTTAAAAAGTCACAGCATATAGTAGGCAAAATGACAAATTTTAAAGTTATGAAGAAAACTAATAGCATTTTAGTCTGCTACTCATATATATCTGACAACAATGGAACATCCATGGTATATGTATATCTCTGGGAAACAAAGATAAAATTCTTCAATTTGTAGATTCAGTTTGACGAATAAAAGTTGGATTAGAAAGCCTGGCTACTCTGTTGCTCTCTCACCCTCCCTCCAGTCCTAGAGGGAGAAGCGTAAAATGGATCTATCTTTCAGCAACACTTCCATTGATTCCCACTCACACCTGTCACATAAACAGATATCACTAACAAGTTGGAATGTGGTCCATTTCATTTAGGATATAGTCCTAACAGGATGGCAAGTCTCTTACTCTAACCTAATTCCAAACCATGGAAGAGGATCAGTTATTTATCCTACCCCAACACTGTTTATCATATAATCACTGTTCCCTCATAGCTTGTTGTTTTAAACTCTTCAGCTTTTGTGTCATACAAGTAAGTTGCTGCCACCAAAAGTACCTGAAAAGTTCTGTCTCCCTCCAGTTTGCCTACATTACTATAGGCATTTTAATAGCTTTTCTTGTCATTAATCCATATGATTACTCCCTTGGTATCATTTGGTGTGTGGGAAATTCACAAGATAAAGGATAAGACATTCGACGGTCCCTTCTTGTTATCTGCCCACAGTTATGTTAGCCATGTTTTCAAATTTCAATTCATCGAATCCTCTTGGCTTGAATTTTGATGATGAAATTGAGTACTAAACATTTACTTCTTTCCCATACATGAGTTTCATGATTTTTTGTTTCTTAAAATGTGCTCCTTGAGTTAAATTTAATTGCTTAGGGCTTCCCGCCAATGTATTCTTTCTTCAGTGTAAATTTAAACCTCAATAGTCAGTGAATAGCCATAAATGTGTAATCTCTACCCAATGAATGCATTAACCTATGACAATCAGAATGTAGTTTTTTCCATTTTGTTTAGTCAGGGGTTGGGTGAAATCTACCTGTACATTTCGGTTTTGATTAATGTGGGGACTGAAAATGGATGTTTTTTATGCTATAGATAAGCTGCACATAAATGGTACAATTTAAGAATTTATTTTTTCATATCCTCATGCCAAAGATAACATAACGGAAGGCATTTCACCAGTTTGATCACAACAATCTTTAAGGAATGATTCTGCATTCCATCATCCTCAAACTAACTGACTATTGCCATTTTGTGTGCCTTATCTTGATAACAGCTGTTCCTGTAGCAAAATGGCCACTTAAGCAATGCTTGCAAAACTGCTAGATGCTTTGCAGCTTCCCTTCCTACTGAAATATAACTTTGACTTTTCCAGGTCTCTACAGATGTCCCATGTGTCCATGGAGGTCATACCCCAATGTATCTATAGTATATAAAGCACACAGCATTAGTGAAATGTGCAGTGATTAAAGGAATAATGGGCAACAATAATATTATAATACAGTTATGGCAGTACCCGCCTGGGCACGTCCAATGGTGCTCTCATGGCACCCTGCAGTTCAATGTCAAGTTACAGTACCACATCTTGTGACTCTGAGGAGCCTATTACCCCTCTGAAAGAGAGTAGAAACTCCTCCAACTCTACAAAGTCTGTATTGTAGTCTGAATTCTGGAACTAATGTTGTACCTCATGGCATTCTAATCACTGTAACCAGCTCATTAGCATTTAATGTTACGTGCCCCATATTTAACACCCCCCTTTTTAATGCTATAATACATATGTATGTTAGCATGGATTGCATTACATTAATCACTGTATGAGGACCTTATCACTAAACTACACATCATAAGCTTTTTACATCAAAATGAAACTTACCTGCACACATCAAATTACTTTTTCCACCATAAAATGTTTCAGTGCTTAGAATCATTCTTTACAGTCCACATATATGCCTGGTTTAGTCAGTGATCTCCCATATCTAAAGAATGCAACAGGGGTCTACATGCTGCAGGTTATGGTAATGATTAAGACCCTACTCCTTACCTATTCTTTTGCATATCCTTACTCATGTGTGCTAACCATAACCATGTCCTTAACCTTAACCATGCCCCTAACCCTAACCATACCCTTAACCCTAACCATGTCTTTAACCCTGACCATACCTTTAACCCTAACCATGCCCCTAACCTTAACCATGCCCCTAACCCTAACCATACCTTTAACCCTAACCATACCCCTAAACCAAACCATGCCTCTACCATGCCCCACCCCTAACCATGCACATTAACTTACAAAAAACCCTTTCTTAACAGTATCACTATTCAGATAAAGTAGAGAAAGTACATCTGGTGTTACTGTTACCTACCTGAAGAGGACAGTTTGCTATTCATTTTTAATTGGTGAGATGCCCATGTTTTAGTCTTTGATTCAGGGAAAAGACAATGTACAGAAGTTGATTTTTCTGCACATCAGTATAGACACACACACACACACACACACACACACACACACACACACACACACACACACACACACACACACACACACACACACACACACACACACACACACACACACACACACATGCGCACGCACACACACACACACACACACACACACACACACACACACACACACACACACACACACACACACACACACACATATACATGCACATATAAATATTTGTGTGTATGTGTATACATATAGATATAATATACACATGCACAAGGATAGTCATACATACATACATATGTATCTAACTATATATATATATATATATATATATATATATATATATATATATATATATATATATATACACATATACATATAATATGTTATAGCTGGATAGATATATCTGCATGTACATCAGTCATGAAATGCATCTTATGTAAAAATATACTATGCATTAAGTAATAATATTCTATCAGTGCCTGTGCTCATTTTTGGTAAAAATAACCAAAGTGCATAGTAAGGGCATAACATATGACGTACATGATTCAGCATGTGTGCATACTCCAGGAGATAATGCTTTTGTATTTTGCATTTACTGATTTAGTGTCAGGGGGTTAATGATAAAGCATTTGTGCATTTGCCCTGTTATTACAATGTCAGTATACTTAGGTACAAAGGTTCAACAAGAAGGAAGATTACCTTTGCTCAAGCCTATCCGCCAGTGTGGATCACAGACTACAAGATATTTACTTCTAAGCATCAGTTATGGTCCAGTTTATCCAGTGCAGTTTTGAATGAGCTTAATGATCTGGCTGCCTGAATGTATACAGAAAGATTATTCCAAAGTATCAGTGTAATGTACATACATTTCACTCCTCTGTTGTTCTAAAATGACAGAATTATGAATAACAGACTATTGTACTTATGTGTTATAGGGTGTGACTTAAATTCAAGCCCCAAACAGGGGCTATAAATGTTTGTCACAAACATGCCTGCATCTAAGACTATAAAGATTAAGGCATTTTAACCTCGATCAGTAATCCAAATGGTGTTTTGTAATCTTACTTTGAACAAATTCTTATTGTTTCAATATTCGTCTCTTAAAAACCACAAAAGTTGGAGTTATATTTAAGAAACAGTTGAATTATTGGTGCAAGAAGACCAGCTAGCCTTATGGGTCTTTTAGTTCAATCTGTTTTAAAAGATTAAGTTTGTGTGGGCTTTTACTTCTGACTCTTATAACACCGTGTTTAAACTGACATTTATGATTTATACTTGCACACAGATCTTTGCAGTGTTGAGTAATGACAGGAAGATTATTACTCCAATGTAGCTCTGCCCATTCCCACACTGTCCCTGTTTTCATCACCTTACATTTGTTGACACAGGTGTTCAGACCAATGGACATAGATAAGCTGTTTAAGGTACAAAAATATTAATTTAGGACAGTACCATATGAAAATGTAAGTAACAAGTTCCTTTCTTTATCTTTTCTGGATATATGTTCATTCAACACTTCGTTACTCAAGGTAAAGTTGCAAACACAAGACTGATAAAACTCGTCTCAGGAAAGATCCCTGGAATACTCCAGATGATTCTGGTATCCATGCAGATTTAGCGCCTTGACAAATAACCCTTCATCGTCTACTTGTTGCCATTTTTTTACCCATCTGATGAGATACTCTTTAATTTCCAGTGACCTCATAATGTCTAAAATTGCACTGTGATTCAGTTTATCAAATGCTTTAGCTAAATCTGGAAAACAACCACAACTTCAAAACTAAATATACCGTTAGACTTAAGGGCTTCATGAAAATCAATGAGATTTGCCATGGTGGCTCTCCCTCACATAAACCTAGACTGAAACTGGTCAGTGGACAGACAGTACATGTTTTTAGATTACAGAAAACCTAGGCAGTATTTCAAGTAATCAGCTGGAAATTGTCAGACTTGTGAGTTAATAGATCTTCAATAGATCCTTTCTTCATCCCATGTGTATTTGTACCAAATGCGATGTTAGCCATTAACCATCCCCCCTGTACAGAGAGCCATCAACTGACAATGAATTAAATACTGATGTCACAGGGCAAGGCAAGACATTTGCAGTAAGTATGTTAAATATTGCAGAGATGTTAACCAGGATAGTTCTAGAACTTAATTTAACCTTTGTCAATGCTTCCACTAACACAGTCAGTACTATTTGTAGAACAATATGAGGAAGTGTCTTCATAACTGAGGAAATTGCAGGTAATGGTGTGTGTACACTCATAAAATATGAGTTTAATGAAGTAGCTGTTTTAGTCAAATCTGTTAATTATGATGTGACAAAGTACAGGTCTGAGAGTCATACTTACTTTAATTTGTGAACTAATTTATTTATAAGATTTTTATTGTCAAGTTTTATCAAGAGAGCCTATTAAGATTTAATTTCTATGATAACTATAACCCATTTCATGTCTTTCAACCTTATTTAAATGTTTAACTTTTTTCTTTAAGATACATATTCTACTTAGATTTTTTGTATTTTTATAGTATTATTCCATCATGAAGGTAATGGTATTATTCTGCCAAAAGGTTTCAAAGAGCCCTTGCCCAACAGAGTAATAAGATTTTACTTTATCCTTTTTTGTATAAAATCTTTTTATTTCCTTTTTTTTTCAAAACAGATACAGCAAAACATAACAATATTAATAAAACAGGTAGTAATATGACCAGAGAATACATTGCTGAATAATAAAACATAAATGCAAAACAGTAAGAACTATTTACACATATGCCAAAATTCCATTGATTACATATACCAACTTCAAGCTGGAATATGTTCAAAAAGGGATTTCCAAAATTCTGTAAAGTGAGTGTGGGATTTCTTAGTGTAGGTTAAATATTTGTGAGCTAGTAGGTGTTTGGTAGCTAATTGTTTGCAGCCCTCCCATGTGAGTGATGCTCTATCCTTCCAATGTAATGTAATGTATTATTTAAGTAAAAAAAACTAGTGCTATTAATATTTGTGTTTGTAATTTAGTCAGGCCTACAGGGATGATATGTAGGAGATCTAGTTTCCAAGATAAGGTGGACTTTTCATAGCCCATTTTTTCTAGTTGGATTCTAAGTGAGCACCATAGCTTATAGGTGCACTTGCAGCTTCAGAAGATGTGGAGTAGATCAGCCTTGTGATTATCACAATAGGAACAGAATGGAGAGGTGTTTGGGTATATTTTATTTATAATGATAGGAGTGAGATAGGCATTATGAAGTATCATGATCTGTGTATATTTGAGTTTTTTAAGGGAAATAAGTTTGGAGGTAAGCTGGATCACTTCAGATGTTTGTTTGTTTGTGATTAAAGGATCAATTTCCTTCCAGTAACTAGAATATACAGCTTCTTTTTGCTTTTTGATTCATAGAATAAGTTTGTAGGAGTTAGGTAACATTTTTTGTTTGAGGATAGGAGGTTCCATATGGTTTTGCAGGTTTGGATGTCATTTGCGTTGATATCAGGATTGTCTATGATATATCGCCTAAGGTCTCAAATATGCCTTAAGATGATTGTATAGCTTTTAGAGAGCCATAATTGTGTTCTCATTTCAGTGATAGTATTGTTCTTGATGGGAAATAAATCAGAGATGGTTATTTCTTTTGAGGAGGGGATAATTGTTTAGGTTTATCATGTCGTTATTCATTTTGAGATTGAGGTTAAGGTGGATAGGTTGTTGGGAAGTGAATGCATAATACAGGTTTAATGATATGAACATCCTTTGTAAGATAGTGATTTTATGTTTAATGATTGGGTGTATTTTAAAATTTTTTAAATTTTCATTGTAAAGGAAGTGGAGGGTTCTGGGGTTTATGGATAATGTTTTGTTATCATTGTGTAATACTTTGACCCAGGTTGGAGGGTGTGGTCAGCTATTGTTATTAATCTATCACAGTTTATGATATCATAGTATAGTTTAAAGTCCGGCAGCCCTAACCCTCCATAGTCTTTATGGTATGTCATTTTTTTATAACTAATTCAGACTGATTTGGGGACCCAAGTACATTTGGAAATTATGGAGTGAATGGTTTTGAAGAGTTTTAGGTTGATAATGGTACTGGAGGCATTAAATATATATAGAAATCTGGGTAGAAGATTCATTTTGATTGTAGC
The DNA here is from genome assembly GCF_019279795.1 of Protopterus annectens. NCBI lineage: Eukaryota > Metazoa > Chordata > Ceratodontiformes > Protopteridae > Protopterus > Protopterus annectens. Next base: position 228,926,283 of record NC_056731.1, read on the forward strand.
TATTTTAGCCAGGAATGGAAGTTGAAGTTTTGTCCATCTGCCAATATCATGGTGTATGTTTGACCAGAGATTAATAATGTTATTTGTATATGATTGTTTAGGATCTTGGAGGAAGGATATTCCTAGATATTTTAATGAATGGTTAGTTTTAATACCAGTTGCTAAGGAGTATGTGGGAAGCTGACAGAGGGAGTTAATAGGGAATATATTTGTTTTCTTTAGGTTTAGTTTGTAATTTGAGAAAGTTGAAAAGGTGTCTATAGTGGATAGTAGTTTCTGGAGGTCTGAATTAGGTAGTAAGTAGTAAAGATTTAAATCATCAGCGAAAGCCGCTAAGGTAATTTTAGTGTTAAAGATACTGGTGATATGGTGGAAAGTTTTCTAAGAAATGAGGAGAAAAAGGGGTTCAATGTATAAATTAAAAAGGTAGGAGGACATAGGACATCCTTGTCTGGCACCATTCTCAATGTCAATTCGAGAAGTTAGGTGTTTATTAATTTGTATGTAAGTATGAGCCTTGGAGTATAGTGTTTTCATAGCTTGTTTATAGTTATTGTGTATGTTAAAGAGAGGCAAGATACTAAGCAAAAAGTTTATATTGAGTCTATCAAATGCTTTTGCGGCTTCAATAGCTAAGGTGTAGATTGGAGTATGTGTATGGGTAGGGAGATTGATCATGGTGTCCACGGTAAGGGTATGATCAATGGTTTGTCTGTGTATATGAAAACTGATTGATCAGTGGAAACATTGTTTGGAATGATTGGTTTAATTCTGTTTGCTAGTACTGATGCAAATATTTTCATATCAGGATTTATTAGGGCTATAGATCTATAGTTCAGGGTTTTTTTGAGGTTGGAGTTTGGTTTAGGTATGAGAATCATTTTGGATGCGTTTAGATGCATATCACTTACACCATTGGAAGTAATGTGATTGAACAGATAGAGAAGAAAGAGAGATGATTTTTGTGGGAAAGCTTTGTAGAATTCAGCTGTAAGACCATCTGGATCTGGTGATTTGTTGGGTTTGAGTTTGTTGATTGTCATAATAATTTCTTGCTGGGAGATCAGGGAGGATAACATTTTTGGTTAATCTGGACTGATTTGGGGAAAATTGAATTGGTTTAAGAAGGCATCTGGGTCCTGTTTATTATGAGAGAGGTTTGATGGACTATAGGATTTTCTATATATACTTTCAAAGATACGTATGATATCTTGAGTAATATGATAAGAGTTTATCTTGGTAGATAAGTTCTGTTAAAGCTTTTACTTTATCCTATCTGCCCAAACACATGTCATGCAATGCATTCCATGTAGCTACATCTCTATTTTCACAGTCTACACCAGTTAGTATTTCTTATATAACTGTTTATTCATTCTGCATCTAAGGATTTATATTTATACATTTCTTGTGCATGTGGTAAAAAATTATTTGCTTGTACCAGAAAAATATTTCCTGAGTAGTCTGATATTCCAGGAAGCTGCTTTTCTACATTGTTAGTTGCAATGCCTGGTTAATTTGTCAAAATTAAATATAGATTGTTCTAGCCTCTAACTGGAAACGTGGGATACACATGATGTAAAGATTTTTTTTAAACACTTATGCTATTTGTTATGCAGGAGCATTGTTAGGTACAAATGTAAAGATGATATCACAGTCTACCATACCTCTCAACCTGTCAGAGCAAGAAATCTGGACAAAGGCACAAATAATGTGGGGACAAAGGCCTAAAAATAGGGACACTTTTAAATATTGCTCTTACAAACATAGAAAGTTAATAGAATAACAAGTTATGCATTAGCACAAATTTTCTGAAGCATATGTATTCTGAAACTCAAATGTGTGCCATTATTTTTTGACTTCAGTCCTCAATGATTTGCCAGTGTTTTGCCAGAAAACCACAATTTTATGAGAAACAGACCAAAAATATGAGGCAAAAATCTGCACTTTCTGCAAAAATCTGTACAGCTGAGAGGTATACAGTCTGCTAACTTTATGAGAACTGCATTTTTTGTGTGCATCAAACAAATTCATTGCTTTAGCTGTGCTAAAATGTTTTTGTGTGATATGCAGATTTCTTTTTTTTTCTCTTCTCCACTACAGTTGTACCAAAACTTGATGATTTTGATGATGATGATGATGATGATGCTGTTCCCGTGGGACCTCCTTAATGTTCATCAGTCTGCTCCATCCGTGGGCAAATGAGTGCAGGAGTTTGAACTTAATGCAGAAACAGAAGCTGAGCTTACCAAAGACAGTTCAAAAAGAAAATAGATTTGCTCCTAGACCAAGCCAAGTCTGAACAATAGAAACAACTGAAGGTATCTATGGATTCAGGACATGTGCATTCATCCATGTGGCCACATTTCAACACAACAGCTAGTGTCAGTCTTCTATCTATGATGCAGTCCCATCATACATCCATTTTACTGTTCAGCCATTGCTGTTGTGTAGCACAACAGTGCAAGTACACTCACTATAACAACAGAGATTCAGGTAGAATTACTGTTGCAATAGTACTCATGACATACGAGAATTAGCTTTAGCTGATGTCTACCCAACCAACCAACCATCATCCACAGCTCCATAGACTTTATCTGACAGAATGGCCACTCCTGAGTTCAGGGAAGCAGAGCTATGTCACAGATAAAGTGAGCAGCCAGGATATACCACCCTCTATTTTTTTACAGACAGTACCATCTTCTATTGTTTTTAGACAGTGATAGAAAGGGAGACAACCTACTGAAGAGAAGATCCTCCACTTCTTTTTTTATATGACAAATGAAGTGTAACCCTGGTAAGCTATACTAGACCATTCACAGCCATGTAATCACCTGCCTCAGCCTCATAGTAACTAAGACAAAATCATTCTCCTGGTGCTTGTCCCACTGATATTGAGAACAGATTGGTGAACTGAGGGGAGAACCACATTGGGAATAGGGGGAGGAAGCTACTGGTGCAAAAGTGATCCTAGACGAACACCTACTGGTATAGCACAGCTGTACTATGGTCATTGTGTGGATCACTGCTGGAGAAGTAGTATTCATAATGCATGTGAAGATTACTAAATCACTGTCTCACGCTGGGAGTGGAACCTCAGAGGAGATCCCATAGGATGTTTGTATTAAAATGTCTTATTTCTGGACTGGATGGCAAGCTTATAGTGCTTGGAAAATGTATGCATGGAGTACACTGCGGCAGCCTCACAGATATTCTTGGTAGAGACACTCCTAAAACAGGGTTTTCAAGTTCCATCAACACTAGTAGTTTTTCATAGCACAACACAATGCATTATCTAGACAGTTATAAATAATTTGCTTGGCGGTTGCTTTACCCCATTTGCCTGGGATAAAAAGACAAATAACTACTTTTTTGCCTGTTGTCCTTGATCCTGCCTATATAATAACTGAGCTGCCTGTGAACATCTAATAGGTGCAGGATCACTGTGGATTTATTTTCTGGCCCTAAACAAAAAAAGGCAGGAAGGTGAATGTTCTGGATAAGGGAGATTTCTGAGACCAGTCTGGACATGAAGGAGGGTTAATTCTCAAGTTTATCTTGACTCTGTGGAAAACTGTGAAGAATTTCCTACACATCACAGACTTCAGCTCAGTAATTCTTACATTATATCTACTGGAAGTGCTGTCTCCAAGGAGTATCTCCTTGGTGGATGGAAAAGTAGTACTCCCTTAAAGAAGTGCTTCATTAATATGTGGTTTTTCAGATGTGGATCAAGAAGAAGGCAAGAAGAGACTTCCAGTATGGTGGCATTCATGTAGACACAGAACACAATGGACTCCTTACCTTTAAAAACTCAGAGTGACTGTGTTTGTGCTCCTTCCTGACTGTGCCTAAGGCTAAAGTTGCTGAGAAATCTATTAGGCACATGTTCAGCTGCTGAGAAAGCAAATAATATATCAGTCCTACTGTATTCTATAGAACCAAATGCAAAGTGTCCACTCCCTTCAAATCTATCTTGTTCTTTTAAAATTAGCTTCTCTCCAGCTAAATGTTAAGTTATGCCCTCTTTCATATATAACTGCTTAGTGCAAACTGCAGCTCTTAAGATATTAACCCATCTTTCCATCTTTCCTTTAAAATATGCAATATCTACGCCAAGGCCAATGATTATTGAAGATCCCACATTCTGCCTGTCAGTCATTATCGTAGGATTAGTGCTTCTTTTTTGCTCCTGGTGAGTGAAGGAACATGGGGACATTATTTCATGGGGACTTCTGATCACTGCAAAGCCTAATAACTGCTTCATAGATACCAGATTGGAAGTTCTGGTCATACTATGCTCCTGGTAAGAGAAGGGGCAGAGTACATAGATTCCTAATTGCCTCTGATTTGGCAGTGAATGTCTGTGTGGGACCTTCCTGATTGGTCTCCTTACCATTCAAGGCATCTACCAGGAAAAGGCTGCAACAAGTCTACAGACCCTTACATCATCTGGCACAAAACTGTGAATCATCAGACAGGATGTGGCCTGCTTCTTATCTTAGGATTGGTGCTAATTGTTTGCTTCTGGTGAGAGAAGAAGCAAAGGAACATTTTATCTCAGCAGATGGAAGTTGTGGTGAAACCAGCACTAGCAGTAGCCATTCAGGTGATTTCCTCTTTTCATCATTCTTGACAAGCCAATTCTTTCTTTTCAATACTGCTTGATTTGTTTCTAACTGCAGAATATCTGCCTAAATACTTCATCCATAGATCATTGGGCTCTACTTATTAGTTTCCCCTCAAGTGTTTGGCAGTGCCCTGTGAAGCCACAAACACCTTGAGTTGGCAATTTACTGTAGGAACACCATTTAAATTTCTCCAATACCTAGTTGCACACACATGACAACTAGTTTGTACTGGCAAGCATTAAATCCAGAGTTGCAAACCGGATACTCCTGACATTACTTTATATTTTCACTCCATCTGTGTAATCATTAAAAAGGTATCTCTTGCAATGGATATGAACTTTCCCACTATCTCCATTAGTAGCTTCGTGGATATGGCATCCTGAGGCAATGCACAAATTGCCTCATGTTTACTGACAACCAGTTAATTCTTAAACAAACTGTTACGGTATGTGGGAGATGTATTTGTGCAATGTAACTGGAGGCAAACCTCTCACATAAAAGCACTCATAGTATCAATAAGGTTCTCGGTAGTACACATGCTGCACCCATAACACACAATTCAAAGCAGAGACATAGACCCACATATACTGAGGCACTTAATTGTAACCTTCCTAAACCCCAAAGACCTCCTAGATAAAGTACACATAACAAACAACCTTAGCAGCTCCAAATGCACTCTTTCAAAACAACACCCACATCAACACATACAGCCACATCTCATGGAGCATCTACTTTTAAGCCCATAAGGCAAGCTGCTACAAAATCCAACATTATGGTCATTGGAGAATCCATTCTGAGAAACACTGATGTCTGTCCCTCTTACCAGGCTGAGTAAGGAGAAAGTCAAGGTCAGTTGTTTATTAGGGACCAGGAGCTGACACATTACCCATGCAATCAGGTCACTGGACCACAAGTACCAGCATGGCTCAGTGGGAGTAAATGACCTGAGATGTACCTCCCTAGACTATATGATGAGAGACATCACAAAGTTCACAGATTATGTGTTCCAGACTGGTATGAGAATAGCATTGAGCAGCATTTTAACTTCTCCAAGGATGATGCCACAATACAAACAAAAGATGACTGACTGCCATATTTGTCAGCATAGAAGGAGATGGTCAACAGACCACACTGCTTTGTCAGGGATGGTCTGCACCTCTCCCCTCTAGGTTTCCAAATATTAGCTAAAACATTGTCCTGCCCCCATAATGCCTTTTTTAGGTAATGCCAAACTGATAGCACTTTCGACATAGCAAATCAAAACCAAGAAAATCTAAAAATGATACAGCTCAATGCGAGGAGTCTAAACAAAAAAAAAATCACTTCATAGAAACTCTCTTCCCCCTACAGAATACTGATATCTGTGAGTTACTGAGATATGGTTTAAAGCCATGGAGAGCACACCAACAGCATGAGGTTATAATGGTTTCCATACATTTAGACCAGACACTACAAATGCAGGGACTAAAGGTGGAGGTGTCTCAATTTACATAAAAAAAATATACATCAATGCTGGGCATACAGGACAATTCACTTGAGCTTCATGTTTTCAAATCACCATAGGCAAAATCCAATACCACTTCCTTGCAAGCTATAGGTCCCCTTGTATGTCCCAGGAAACTTATACCTTGTATTTAAACTTATTGAAAGCACTCACCATCCAGCCCAGTACCATATTCATGGACAACTTTCATTACCCTACTATCAACTGGGAATCATATACGACACTAAATGTACAGGTAGAGAGATTTATGGATTTTGAAAAACAAAAACTCCCTGGCACCAGATTGTCAGTGCACCACCTAGGGTTGCAACCATACTGGATCTGATCCTAACTAATACAAGAGAATACTGCACACCCCCTAGTGTATTTTCTTCTCTGGTAAGGTCAGACCACAAAATAACCTCCTTTGATGTAAAAATAAAACACTTCAGCTGTCCCTGGAATATTCAGAAACTAGTCTAAGGCTAACTTCCTACTATTAAGTGATAGCCTGGCAAAATTCTAAGCTCCCTAAAACCTAGTCACACTGCTGTCTACATAGAACTGTTCACAGAAACTCTATATAAGCATGTTAATAGCTGCATAGAGGCAGCTGTACCCAGTAGCAAGAAGTACAGAACTAACTCAAAAAACAAACCACCTGGCGAAATCACAACTTCAGTAGGCTATATAACTGAAGGAAGAAAATCATGGCAAAAACTGGGAGGTACAGCACCCAGCAGGATAAAGGCACTTTTATCAAACTAAACAAACAACTCAGAGGGCAAATAAAGTCTATCAAAGACAAATTTGAGGTAAATTTGACCTCCCAGCCAAACACAACCACAAGCCACTATTTAGCTATGTCCACAACCTCGAAGGCAATACACAATTGTGTGCAGAGCTCATTGCAAATGGAGATACCTATACTCAGCCAGAAGTTATAGTAAATGTACTGACTGACAAATTCAGCTCCAGTTGTACCCTCTCTACCCCTCAACCTTCCCATAGGAAATACCATCAAATAAAATTCCTCCTGCTATCAGCAAGGATCAAGTCCTTAATGGTCTCTCTTAGGCCAAGAACACTGCATCAATGGGCCCAGACAATATTCAAGGATGCATGAAACATGACCTATCAGGCCTTCAGAACTGCTATTTAACTATAGACTCCAAACAGTCTTGAATGGAGAACATAACAGTCACCCTCTGCACAAAGGTGGGACATCTACTGACCCTGGAAACTACAGACCCATAAGTCTCACTAGTCTCATATGCAAAGCCATGGACATAATTATTATGGAAATCATCAGTAATGGAGTAGCAAACCTCCAGACACTAGAGCAAACCCAGTCTGGTTTAATCAGTAGCAGGTCATGCTTACTCAACCTGGTGAACGTCTTTGAGAAGGTTACCAAAGCAATGGATGAGGGCAAAGTAGTTCAAACTGCCTACCCTGACCTGGCCAAGACATTTGACACAATACCCCATGTAGGCATTGTTGAAAAACTTAAGAAGTTATGTATAAACCCTTATGTCACCCAGTGGATAGCCAGGTGGCTCCCAGACAGGACCCAGGAAGTTAGATTTGGGGAGTCCACCTCTACAAAGAGGCCAGTCACAAGTGAAGTCCCTCAGAGATCGGTGCTGGTTTTTGACATTTACTTCTCTGAAGTGAAGGCCAATGTCAGTGTCCTCTGGCTGACTAAATTTGCAAATGACTGCAAATTAGGAGCAATCATTATCTCACCCAATGACACAAATGTTTTCCAGGAAGGGCTAACACAGATAAACAACTGGTGTCAGAGCCATGGACTAAAACAAAATGCCAAGAAATGCATAATGATATCCTTTGGGAAGTCATCCACCCTGGTAATTATCATATTGACAACACACCCCTAAGACTTGACACAGTAGTCAGAGATTTGGGGCACAATTGACAGCAATCTACTGTTTGACCATCATGTGTCACAGTAGTGAGGAAATCATTCTGTGTTATGCAACTTATAAACAAAGGTATGGCATCTAGGTCCAAGGAAGTCATTGTTTCACTGTATTCGGCATTCATCAGATCTCTCCTTGAGTACTGTGCCCCCTTTGGTAAGTAACTAACCCTGCATACTCAACAACTGGAACATCCACAGAGGTTCCTCACAAAAAGAATACAGGGCAGAAGTAACATGTCTTGTGCAGACCGCATCAAGGCCCTATCCCTGTATTCTGTCTCCTGCAGGCTATCGAGCAGAGATCTATGCCTGACATACAAGGCTTTGTCAGACCCCACTCTAATGGACCTCCTGCATATCTAAAAAAAAAAAAAAAAAAAAAAAAAAAAACAGAATTATCCATTCTAAAGACTTAAACCTTGCCTGTGATATTGTGATATAAATGGACTGGTATGTATCCTGGAGATTACTCCTTTTCTGGAACAGGCTCCCCATCCATGTGAAGCAGAGCTCCTCCCTAACCCAATTTAGGTGCACTTGGACAACTGGAAGGGGAACATGAAATTCATCCTGGTTTGGCACCTGTGTCTCTAATGGACACAGGCAGCCAGTAAATAGTTCATGTCCCAGCACCCTCCATGTAAATGTTTCAGCACTGCTTGCAGTTGTCAAGGGTACCAGAATTTGTCAGAGATTTGGAATGGATGGCTAGGCTTTAAAAGACCCTTGTGGTTGTTAGCCTAGTCAACACTTATGATTCTATGAACTTATAATGTCGCTGGGCGTACTATTAAAAGAGATACAGATGGAATTCCAAAAGATGAACAGTAAAATGGATGAGTTCATGGCAAAATCATTAGTCAAGCAGACTGAGGTTGAGATGACTTTGATGGATCATTCTAATGCCATTACCTAGCTGGGAAATTGCAATAGCAGCCTGCAGGAATGTTTTTTCCATACAAACCAAGATGGAGTGGCTGACAAAGAAGCAGCTTGAGTTAGAAGACAGAGCATGGTGCAAGAGTCTCCAGGTTGTTGATATCCCAGAGAGACAGGAGGGTACAAATTGTACAAATTTTGTCCAAGCTCATCTGGCTAGATGGTCAGGACTACCAGAGAGAAAGTTAAAGATCAAGAGGACCACAAAAACATATCAACCAGAGCCAGCAAATGGGAATAGAAGGCCTCGCCCAATCATGGCCAGGCTGGAGTCATATGAAGCAAAGCAGCAAGTCCTGTCAAATATTTGGAGACCTGGAAAGAAGTGTATTGTTGTGGGAGGGGTGTAATGGTCTTCAGTGAACAGGACTAATGTACACTAACTAGACAACAGATTGCCTATTTCATTCCCTGCTTTGAGGAAGTGCAGGCACAAGGGTCTTTGTTGTAAGTTGCAATGTCCTTCTTCAAAGTGTTTTTTCCAAGTGGAGTTAAGACCTATGCAGACTATCCTGATGCATGTACTCAAGAAAGTGACTACCAAGGGTCACATCAAGGGATGGCTGAGCAGCAGGCTGATATGGAGTGCAAGCCATTGAGAGAAGAAGAAGAAGGGAATGCAGCTGAAACAGGTTCTCTCCTAACAACCTTTTGGTTTTAAGGGCACGTGTTAAAAAATGACTACTAGAACAGCACTCTAATGATTCAGCATAGATTCATTTTTCAGACACTGATTATTTGTTAGAAAGGACAGTCATCTCATTTTTTATTGCCAGAAATTCATTTGAGCTGTTATATGTGGTGAACCTAAAAGAAACATTCATTGATAGTAAGACGGAAGGACAGAGTATAATTCTGAAAATATTGTATTTAATTTGAGAGTCTGAAAGCATGCTTCATACTTTATTCTAGTGTGAGAGTCGATACGTGGATGTGACAAGAATTTACATGTTTGTTACACTTACCAGTATTTTCTTCTTTATTAGGATTAAGTTGTTGCCATGATAGATTTGAATTATAGAGTTTGAATAGTACTGGGGGTGGGTGGGAAGCCAGGGAAGTAGATACTGGTACTGTACACATACAATGACTATTACTGGATAATCGTCCACATCTACTGTATGAAGGGTATTACTTTCCCTTTTTTCTCTATGTATACAGTTATAGTTATTATGTTATATAACTTACATGTGGACAGACAATTGAGGTTATACTGTTAGGGTTCTATAAATTGCACATGGAAATAAAAATAGGCAATATGATATCGGGACAGTAGGATGAATGGTATAAGGGGAAACTATTGTGTCCATGGCAGGGAAAGAGAGAACAGTGCTATTGTTTAACTATAATGCAAATGGGCTCACAAGCCTGGCAAAAAGAGAATTTTTACATTTATGAGGAAGTACATGCCAGCTGCTACTGCAGTGCAGGAGACATTTGACCAAGTGTAAACCATATAAGAAGCAAGTCAGGGACTATATGTTGTTAGCTTCCTCCAGTTATCAGGGAGTAAGAAGGAGAAGAGATCCATTCTTAATGAGGCTAATGCGTCATTTTGGAGGATACACTAGGGAGATGTGCAGCACTTAAGTGGTGGTATGCAGACCATTACTGTACAATCACTTCTGTATATACAGAGACCAGTAGTGTTCAATCACTTCTTTCTAGTTACGAAAATGATCACAATCCTGGTAGAGCACTATTGCTAAAGCCAAGCTGGTCTCAATTTTAACAAGCTTGCCAGGGAAAGCTGCTCATTTAACCCCTGGGCTCTATTGGTTTTCAAATTCAACTGCCAATCAACTTCTCTGTATTTTAGTCTGGTTTTCCATGGTCACCTCAAGGACCCTCAGCTATTTCTTTGACAATGAAGAAGCTAAAACTAGCCTTAAAACTTTGTTGGATATGTTTGTATAATTCGTTCCTTTCATCCTGAGTCTGTATATCATGTAAATGTTCAGATATTCTTTTTCTAAATTGATGGAATGTAGATAGTTTGGGAATTTTGGATGAATTGATTGTGCAAAATGGAAGTAAATATACATTTAAAAATTGTAATATTTTCAATTATAGCAATGTAGAGATTAAGAATTTTTTTTAACTTGTTCATTAAGGGTTTGAATTTTATCCTATGTAAAAAGAACGATATCAGCAAAGCCTTAATGGATCTAAAATTATTTCTCAGAAGGAAAAATTTAGAACTTATGTTTTCAGAGGATTATAAAGGGCAAGCCAAGATCAGCTTACTAAAAAGAAGAGCATATTTAAATTTAACCCACTCCTTCACCCACAATTAAAACATTTTGAAGTTATAGTAGAAAAGGAGCTGAGAGCGGCCATTAAGAAAAGTAAGGTTTACCACAATTTCCCCTAGAAGAGAAATTATTGTTGGAAGAACATAGAAAAAATAAAAGTTTAAGGGTTATGAAACCCAATAAAGGGGATTGGATAGTATTAATAGATACTTTGGATTATATAGCAAAAATGATGTCCAATTTGAATATTGAGAATAAATACTCCAGGGTGTCAAGGAATGAAATAAATGTGGTCCATTAGAGAATTGACTGTATGTTAAATGATTTTTTATTGGAAGGGATGATACATTTTGAGAATGTAAATTATATTACTATTGAGAAGCCTTTGGTATCATAAATATGTGGCATCTCTAAAGTGCATAAAAACATGGAGGATCCTACTCTGAGGCTGATTGTGGCTTCTAATCGCTCTAAAACTTATCCTCTGGCTAAGTTTTTAGATTCAAAATGAAAGAAGGCATGGACTGGATATTTTCACATTTTAAAAGATTTTTGGAATTTTCTTAGGAATATTAAGGCAGATTTATATCATGAAGAAATGATATTTGCTACTAGTGATATCATTGACTTGTTTTCAGTGATCCCTCAAGCTACTGGATTACTTTGGTTTGAGGGAGCTTTATTGGATTATAAAGGGCTTTCTGATGCTTTCCAATGATGAATTCAAGGTCTGCTTAGAGCTCATGGAGATTACATTGTATAACTTTTTATATTTTGAGGGAGACTTTTTTAAATAGGTGAGCAGTGTAGTTATTTGAGCAGGTTGTGCCCCCCACTTATGCTAACATAGTATTGTCCATTTGAGAAAATAAGTATATTCTCAATTCTGTTTATTCCAGATACTGGAGTTTTTTGATATCTTGATGATATATGCATTTTCTGGATAGGGTCAGAAGCCAAGTTGAGGGAGTTTTTGGATTACATTATCAGACAACTAATTTATTGGAGTTTACCTGTAGTACATCTAGGGAGAAGATAGATTATTTGGATAAAACAATATATAAAATAGACGAAAGTAGAGGATTTAAGTCCAAAGTACATTGAAAGGATACCTTTTCCATCTCCTATTTGTATTTTTCTAGTGCCCACCCTTTTGCTCAAAAGAAGAGTATTATAAAAGGGCAATTTATCAGGGCATCAAGAATGACCTCTGATGAGGAGTGCAGTGAGCTTGAGGGTTGGGAGATTATATTGAGGAGTGAAGTGAACTTAAGGGTTGGGAGAGTGGCCTAATGGTTAAGGTGTTTGCATCACAAATACAAGGTGCAGGATTTGAGTCTCACAAGGGATAATTGGCTGGGCTTAAAAATGGCTTGCAAGGGCAGTTAACCTAGTACTAACCTATGAAAAAATGTTTAGAGAGAAAATATCCTCCCAAATTAATTGAAGAAATTAAGAGAGAGGTTTCAAAAGAAAGGAAAGGTAGATTCAAGCCTATACTGGGGGATGATTGGAAGGCTGGAGAAGAAAATAGTGTAGCATATAAGCCCCATGATAAAAATGATGATAGTACAGGTGATTACAAAGGAGCGTATGTCATGTACTACAATGGTGATGCTAACAGCATTAAGAAAGTTATTAGTACTAATTGGAAGAACTTTGCTGTTTTTTCTGCCCTGGAAAAAGACTGGTAAGGATCCACTTAGATTTGCTTTCAAGAAATAGTGGAATATTAAAGAGTTATTGGGACAGAACCCCTGTTAGGAGAAAAGGGGCAAAGAAGGTTGGTATATTTAAATGTGGACATGTGCCCAGTTCCCCTTCATAGCCAACAGGGAATCTGTTTATATTCAGGTCAGGGACAGAAGTATATAGGGCACTACTTATTCAAATTGCAACAGTGTGGGGGTGGTCTATTTAGTGGAGTGCAATGGTTGCAATGTATTCTATGTAGGGAAGACTGTATGTCAATTTAGAAAAAGAATATCTGAACATTTACATGATATACAGACTCAGGATGAAAGGAATGCATTGTTCAAGCATACCCTACAATGTTCTAAGGCTAGTTTTAGCTTCTTAAGTTTAGAAGAAATAGCCCAGGATCCTTGAGGTGACCCATGGGAAGCCAGAATAGAATATAGAGAAGTTTATTGGCAGTTGTTTTTGGAAGCCAATAAAGCCCCGGGGTTAAACAAGCAGGTTTTTCCTGACCCCTGTGTTAAAACTGAGTGCAGCTAGGATTTAGAAATAGTTCTCTACTGGGATCATTATAATTTTCTTAGCTAGTATAGAATTGCTATTGGAAATGTGTAATTTGTTTAAAATTTCCCTCTCTGTTTTTTCAGGTGTATTTTAGAAATAATAAGTTCTTTTATATAGGCATACACTTATGTAAATATATTAATGGTTCTTAAGTTTATTAATAAGTTTAAAATTATTTATTCATTCCCTTATTTATGGGATACCTCTGTATATCTATTGTGTGTAATGGGGACGTTAGCCACTAGATGGTGGTAAAATACATAAAATTGTATTGTGAATACATATTTACACACACTTAGGTGAAGTGTGTATTTTATTAGGAATATTTGTTAAAGTACATTTTTATTACTTTTTCATTTTTTTAGATTAGCATTTTTTATAGAGCAGTATTTATTACTATAAATGTATGAGCTGGCGTAGTTTTTAGAATTTGTTTTACTGAGCAGGTTTAATATGTTGCACAGTAAATTCATGTAACCTTGGTAATTCAGGTAATTGATTAATGTTCCTATTATTCTATTTGGATTAATGATTTTGGGGGTATTTTTACAACATGTGTGTTGCATTTTTTAGTAGCTGATGAAGTCCTGATTTACAAGGATGAAAATGCAGTGATTCGTTAAGCGTTCGTCCAATAAAGTTGTTTCAGTATTTATATCCTCAAGTATCTGTGGTCCCTAGTGACCTTTTGCATTTATTCATTGGTGGTGTTTTGTAGTTTTTGTTTTTTGGGCGCTTTATTCCTTTTTTTTGGTTGCATCGGTATACTTAAAATCAATATAAATTAAAAATAAATTTGATTACATTGTATTAAATACAATAATAACTACCAAAATAGCTACATTAAACTCATTCCAGCAAGCAGCAAAAAGTTGTATGATCAACTTTAAATTATATAAAACTATACAATAATTTAAAAAATGTAAATATAAAAATAAATATTAGTAAAATAGTAATAAAAATATGTAAAAAGCAAAATCAGTTATGTAAAAACCTCATTACACATCTCAAAACACTGTAATGTTTACGCATAATCAATGTTAATTAAAAAATTCATTAAAAAGTAATTAAAAAATAAGTTTGAATACATTCTCTTAAAGACACTAATAACTATCAAAATAACTACAATAAAGTCATTCCAACACTCTACCAATAAATAAATAAATAAATTAAAACTACATGTCTGACAAAAATTATAGAAAAATAAAAATAAAAACTGTACAGGGATGTATGAGCATAAGTATTGAAAAACAGACTTTCTGGTCCAGCACTGACACATGTGATAATAATTATGTTATATTAAACATAACACTTAATATAAGTATTATTATATCTGTTAGTGACCAGAAAGTCTGTTTTTCAAATACTTATACTTGAACATCCTTACAGAGTTTAAACATACACTTAATATAAAGTAAATATGTTATCAAATATAATTCTGCATCACTGAGTTCTAGAGTTACCATGAATGTTCTATGTACTAGTAATGGAAAGAAAGACAGCAGGGTAATCATTTCTGAATTTTGTAACATTTAAGAAAAGATTTTGCTTTGAAAGGTAAAAAAAATCGGTCTCTACAATCCATCTTTATGGGGAGCTAGGAAGAGCTTTGAGTATAACCCCATTTTTCTACTGTTCAAGAAATATATTTCCTATTGCTCCCTGGATGTGCAGGTTGTCTACTAGGTAGAGGTAAAGCCATCTCCATCCAGTCTTCAGTATTTTGACATCCAAAAGAGGAAAGGTGCTCAATTCTCCCTGGGAAAGCAGGTTGCTTACCATGTGCAAAGTAGAGGTAAAGCCATGTCTAACTAATCTTCGGTATTGGAACACCCCCGACAAAAGAGAGAAGGTGTTCAATTTTATGTACCTTGAAGAGGTGAAACTTAGGTCCCACATTTCTGAGGTCATCTTCATCCAGCTACCACTGAAAAAGATCAATTAACCTTCCAGGACACAGCTGGAGGGAGATGGATATGGGAATGGAACAGATGAGGGGCAGGTCAAGAGGATGCATTGGTTATGACTGATCACAGGGATATGTCTTTCCTTGCGATATTTTCTTTTTGACATTTCTTTTCTGTCTATCCATTTGTCCCATTTTGAGATAGCAGTATAAGTTTTAGTTTTGAACTGTAATTTTTGTTATATTCACAAATGGGGGTGGAATGACTGCTTGGCAGCTTCTATCATTTTTCTTTTGATTTTCAGCTTTTAAAAATGTCTTGTATGGAAGGTGCAAACAGGAAGTTTCTGTCTAAGGGTGCATTTTTAGCTCCCCTATTACATCCTCCAGGAGGAGGTTAAGTTTTTAACCAAGCTAATCTTTTAATGATAGATCCAGTGGTTGCTGCCCTATATGCTGAATCTGCTGTATTGTACCCACATTTTACATTGTTTGTCCCCATTGTATACTGTATATGCCAGCCTGGAAACCTGAACTTTCAGGGTCTCATCTTTGCTTCCCTATGACAAGTTCTTCAATTTGACAAAGGATCATACCCTGGTATTGACCTGTGTGGGTCAGTCAATTAGTAGCATTGAAGCAAGGGTAATAGATATGTACTCCTTCTTACCAACTTGTATAATATGCTACTGCCATTATAGACTTGGAGCATCTTGAACCTGGGGCTTGTTTATAGTCCCTGGCCATGCTAAGGGATGTCATGGTCAGGTATGACCAGATGTACCATCAGAATATTATGAAGGGACTGAAGAAGCCTGCTGGGCCCTGTAGAATCTGTCTCATTACATTAGCATAGAGAATTGCAAATCAGGCTCTGATGAAACTTTCACAAAGCCACATTTGAATACCTTAAATGCAGGAGGTAGAACAATAGGTTTTGTTTGATCCAAATCCAGTAGGTCTACATATTTCTTTTTGCCTCTGGCACTTCCCAGCACTTCAAAATGAGCATGTTACCTCATAAGGCTGACAGTCTTCCCAAAGAGGACATCATCAGGGGGACAGCCTGAAAAAAACATTTCCTTACTATTTGTACCAGATCTGAGACAGAAGACTTCCTGGATGGTTTATCTTCCTCGTATTCATAAAGTAAGTCAAAATCTCTATTGGAAGATAACCTAACTCACAGTTATCCTGGAAACCTGAAGTAAAAGGACTGGGAGACTTGCTACAAAATCTGCCATACTGTAAACAGTTATTTGACTACCTTTAAACATTTTGCAAGAATGGTTCTTGCTGAGTAAGTATTGGTGTTACTGAGGCCTGTAATGTCTGAGACATACTAAACATCCATTGCTCCCATGTCTGGGATTGTAGACAGAGAACAGAGAGAGAGAGAGAGAGAGATAGAGGGTTCCAACTTGGCTGCAAAGGTGTTCTTAGCACAGTGTCAATGGTCAACTATACTGTCTCTGGAACAGCCATCAGGCATAACCTGAGCTGAAAGAACCACATCTTTTTGTGTGTTGGAGCCACAGATTTAATGCAGAGGCCAGAATCAATTTTATAAAGTGAGTTGCACATCTACAGAACCTGTGAGGTGAAAGGAGGTGTAGGAGACAGTGATGTTAGCCACTGACATGTCCACCTCCAAAGGAGTCAGACATTGGCCAGAAGTGAAAACAGATGCTGAGACCTGTCTGGGAAATCACCTCACCAGATTTGGCATCTCTTGACTTATCAGAGGCAATGGGAACAGTCTTATATTCTTGGACATGGCTTTTCTTGAGGTCTTCTTCCTCTCAAAAATCTTTTTATAGTGATGCTTCTTTCTATGGCTTTGTTTGGGAAGTAGAGATTGTTGCAGCCAATGTTTGCTCTAATTCTGATGCTGTATGGAGGCCTCCAGCTTTTTCTACACCACTCTAGCACATAGGAAGAATATGGTTCTTCTCCAGGTTTTCCTAGTGAAATGCTCACACAAACTTTTTTGTTGATTTTGAGGTGGGGCTAAGCAGAACACTTAAAATCCAAACTTTTGTACAGGATATGATATCTACAATCCTAAAGACTTTTCTGGTGTGCATAAGGTATGCCTGGGAAACAATTAAAAAAAGTTTTCACTGTAATTATTCACTAGCAAAAATAATATCAAACTAGCTGAAAAGAAAAAAAAAACAGACTTCTTCATTAGGTCACTTAGATTTTGAAACTCTCCGGGAAATGGAGCCAGTATTAAGCCAGACTGATCATCTATGAACTTTCTGACTGTAGCACAGCACACACTTGAGGCAAAAATTAAACAAAGTTGGAAGCCAACTGCTCTTGCTATGCAGGGTGATGACCTGTTTCAATGAGTTGAAATGGGGCTAGTCTACAATCTCCATGGAGTTCTGGAACTCTGCTCAGATGGGTAGACTTTACCTGCAGCTAAGTTCCATATGCCATGAAAAAAACCACAACAGTAATCCATATGATGAACATTTACATCTTATTTTTTTCTTGTGTTCACCCCAATGCCCATGAATCTGTGGCAAGTGGCTTGATTTTAACTAATATTCAGCTGTGCTACTCTTCTTTCAATGCCAGTCCATACTTGCACACAACTGCTCATTTCATCTGATTATCTCTGTCTTCTCTTTAATGATTTGCGCAAATCATTATAGGGCAGTTTTTCATATAACAAGCCTTAAGAACTGGCTACCATGAAGAAGTGGAGCAACAAGTATAGAATACTAAATATGGAGTGTATATAGTGGCATTAAAATAACAATAGTACTGCGGACAATGTTACATCTATTTAGAACTTTGCAGTTCAGATCACTATACTGTTAGAGACAATCTTCCACTTATTAAAGTTAGAGTGCATACTGTATATATACATTATAAAATGTTTAGAAGGCAGATCCTAAGCAAGTGAAAAAAAATACAAGAATTAAAATGGCAATATTAATTTTCCACTGCAGATACATCATCACTTGAGAGCTATTTTACTGCATACTGGGTGATCTTATCAGAAAAGCATGTACTAATCTGCTGTGACTCTCCTAAGGTTAAATGAGTAAAACCTGGATAGCGGAATTAAGAAACATTATTTTTTTTTCTTTACAAAATTTCCATTATGTGAAAGTAAAGAATGATATGATATGGTCAAACATAATCGCAAGAAAAAGATTAAGACTTCAAATGCTAGGTATTACATTAAACTGGCATTACTACTGATTAAAAAAAAAAAAAAAAACTAAAAAACTTTTTACTTTATGCAAGTCCACAAGCACTGCTGGTGGTAATACTATTACAGATATGAATGCCATTGGAGAGATGTTCAGTAATAATTTTCCTTCCTAGAGCTACAGATACAGACATTAGAAATAATTTATTAATAGTTGAGGTTATCAAGTCAGCATCATATGAATTAATCATGACAAAATCTGTCAAGTATTTTAAGTAAAATATATGTTGATACAGTTGCTGGTAATGAAAACATAAATGGTTATTTTCTTATCAAAGTTAGAATATCTGTTATAGTTATTTCAATAAAGTCTTATTGCTTGCTTTGTATCTGATGTTTGGACATGGGCACTTATGGTTTATGTAAATAAATATGGCAACATTAAAGATACAAATACTTGCATAGGCCTATAAATTTGACATGCAATATAGACAAAAGTTTGTCAATGGTCCTGTGGTCTAGGATGGCATAAGACTTACCAGCACATGTTGACATAAATTAACATGGATTGGGAGTGTCTTGGATGGCTAACTGCTAGCAGCACAAAACTTTAGGTCTGTCTCTTTTCAGTTTTTCTGACAGGAAATTTTACTCCTTTTTTCAAAAATCATAATAATAATTATATTTAATTTTACTCCTAAGGCAGATTATTATGAAATTTGTTCTGCTTTTCCTCAAAATGTTCAGTGTTTAAGTTCACTTAATGCTATTTTCCATACTTTTAGACAGTTTGTTCTTTTTCTTTAAAAAAAAAATGAATAACTAATCAGTATGATTGTGTCACGAGCTGCTTTGTACCTTCTGCTTCTTATGAAATTTAAATTTCCCACTCAAATGTAATGTGTTTTTTTATGTTTGCTGACGTTCAGAAGATTATATCCTGTATTGCTGAGATCTTTAGTGTTCACAACAGTTTTTTTGCCAAAATTAAGGATTTGTGCAACCTTTGAACTTTTCAGGAAGCTTGTTTGATGGAATATTGAAATGAAATGTATTGGAAGATGAGTAATAAAAGTGGAGATCAACCTTGGATAATTATTTAGATTGTTGTGAGAACTCTTTTGAGTAACCTTTTAATATATTGTTATCTCCGCTTTATTTTGCTGTCATTAGAAAACAAAACACAATAAAAGGATGCAACTAGATCTGGAAGTGCTCTGGTGAGTTATGTACTATTGAAAAGTTTCACAGGACATCCAAACTTGATTGCTTCTTATTGATTTAAATTACATGTGACATATATTAAAATGATACAAGTAGATCTTAATTTACTGTTAAATAGGAGAGTTGGCTTTCTTCTTCGGTATTCTTACAATAGGTTCTTTCAAGAATATATCTGTACACAATATATAAGTTATAGTGTTATATTGTAATGGCTGATTAACAAATGATTTAAAAGATATTAATTTCTAATGGACTACTTTTATAAATTTGAACAAATATTCATTTCATTTACACATTCTAAAAGTTGTTCTTTCACATTACTTCATTTTGGGAGAGTCTTTGCAATTGTTGAAACCAAGTGTTTGATAACTACTCATCCAGATAAGAAATGTATTGATTTTATGAGTACTATGTAATCAAAGTTTGCTATTACTATTCGATGTGGCTTTTTTCCTTAGACAAAATTTCTTGTAGACATATGATGAACATACACATTGATTGCTATAAGCAAACTGTTGTAGACATGGTGAGAGGAAGGTTATTATCTTTTCTGCAAGTCTTCAGGTTTATATGCACGTTGATGTCTTCTAAGATTATTTGTGTGCTATACATTAGCAAAAACTTAGTAGAGACACTTTCTGATAAGGGATGTTAGCCTCATACATTTCTAGAATATGCTCAGCATTACACAAATTGAATTATTGATCTGTTAGATGGATTTCTAATAATTTATGCTAGCCATAGACTATATGGCTATCTGGTGATGGCACATAGTTTAGATAAATGATGCACATATTGCTGTTATAATAGTTCAGAATAATAATTTTAATATACAAACTTGTAAGCTAGAACTTATCTATCTTTGGTAGAAATTGTTTATTTTAATATTGCGCATCTTTGGTTCACTTATAAGGCATATTACTTTTATATTATTAAGGCTGATACAATTTTTGCTCATATTCAGAGATTGACCATAGTTGTGCTGGGGCCTTGGTAGGTTATTTAAAAGTGGTTTATCCTCTTGTTGTATTAGTGCCCTGCTACTTTGCTGTCTCTCTCTCTCTCTCTAATTGTCAAGGGTCTCAGATTAGTCCTAATTATATGCATGCTGGCTTCTATTTGCTGCTGCACTGTTCACATAGGTCTGAGTGTTATATAAAACTATCGCTTAATAATTACTATATTAAAAATACTTACAGATATCTATTGAATAAGCCACTTTCATAATGAAAACATTAGTATGGCCAAAATATGTAGTTATAATGAAGCATATCAGATTACTGACCATATGTATTATAATAAACATTGTCACTTGTACCTTTCAGAAGGCAGACATAAAATTCCTGTTTTAATAGTACTTAAGAAGAGACACGTGATCATTCTGATGTTGATTTATGTCTCTTAAATGGATCAAGACTGACATGTCCTGTAGTAGTGACTTATGTCATAGGTTAATGAGGTAAATAACTAAGGGATCATCTCTTTCTATCTACTTTAATATATATGTGTATTGTAACTATCTACCATTTTGTTTCATTGCATATTTAGTATTTACAAGAAACCTATTTTATGTAGTCTTATAATATGGTGTATTGATTCATTTTGCCATCCCAAGGTTTCAAACAACAGTGTTGATACATATCTTTGATATAGTTTGATAAAAACACTTTGATTCTAATAACACAGAACGGGTTATACATATTGACTTATATAGAACAAAAATAACACTAGATTTATACTGCTTTGATTCATTAGGTATAACATAAATACATTTTGAAACATAGATGAAAATTTTATTTTTATATATAGTGAACTTAATACTTTCAATTTTATTTATTTTATCTCTGTCTTGGGAAAGCATCATTTACATTCTTTTTAGTTTTCCATGTACCTTATATGAATAAAACCCCTTTTACGATTTTTAGGGTTTAATCACATTTTGATATATATAATTATATCTAAGGCTTAAGCTATATTGATTGGATTAATAGTGTATATTCTAAATTTAAATAAGGTTTACTTCTGCATAAGTAGTTATATAATCTATTCTTAGTTTAATACATAAAACTGTTTTTTGGGGGGGAGGCTTGCATATGTTCTTACAAAATACATTATTCTACAATTAAAGAAATGTTATGTTTAAATATTTTTGTTTGTTTTTAAAAAAAGGTTAATATCTTTGAAGAGAAGTTTTTATTTTTATTATATAATTTTGACTTGTAATATATTAGAGGTAGTAACAATGGAGAGTGATTTGACTTTATGTGGGTGGTGATTGAAAGTGCTTTGTATGACTTGGTCATCAAACCAGGAATGCTCAGTTTCATTTTAGTGGATGTAAATAGTTTAAAATCTAGAATGTTAATTGTTAGCTTAGAGATAATGTCCATGACAACATTTTTTATACTTAAATATAGTTTGTGGGCTCAAAATTATATGTTAACTTCTCCAAATTTGTGTTAGCTTAGGCAATGTTTTCATATAAATGTATTTATTTGAACTTCAGTGGTAACAATAATCCTATGAAGAGAGGTAGCTTAATTAAATATCTTAAATTAAATAAACCTCAGATTGTTTTTGCAAGAAACACACTTGATGAAAAAAGATTTAGATAGAATACTTTTTATGAATTACTCTATGCTTGCTGACTCTCACTACAAATCCAAAAGGAGAGGCACCATTATACTCTAGAAGAAGTCATTGATTATACCTAGAGTAATTAAACTTATACTGATGAAGGTGGAATGATGGGACTGGTTGTACTGGAAATAAATAATACATTTTACACATTTGGTAATGTCTATTGAATTCCGGAAATTGGATTTAAAGTGACAAAAAAGTATCTAGATGTCATAACATTACATTAAAAAGGTGAACTTTTAATGGCTGATGACTTTAATTCTGTTTTGTCAGAGAAAGATACTTCCAAAGAGAGAAAGCCTAGATTATCTGCTACTGCTAAACAATTGAATTATTGTATAGACTCAATGAATTTAAGAGACATATACAAAATAAAATCTTCAAAATCTCTCAGTTATATGCACTTCTCATACAGATTTGGCTCCCAAACTAATATCGATAAAGTTTTTACATCCAATAGTCTATTTTCTAAAATCAAACATGTCTCAATAATTTCATCCTCCTTATCCGATTATAATGATGTCTCTTTTATTTTTAATACTGAATCTAATGATATGGTTTATTGACAAAGAATTTCAGCTTATATTATAAAAATCAAAGGTTTCAGAGAATTGTTTTTAAAAGAGTGGAACTCATTCTGGAATTTAACAATAACAGTGAAGTTTCTAATATTATCTTATGGGACTCATTAAAAGCTTATATATATATATATATATATATATGGTAGAGTTAAACACTGGTAAATTACCGAGAGTAAGCATGGGATAAACAGTTAATGGATTTACAATTAAAATTGATAATCTTAAACTAAAATTAAAGGATAATGATATATCTGTGAACTCAGAAATAAAGGCCTTAAATCAGACTTATACTGTTAATCCCAAAAATTTATATAGATTAGCCATTATAACCAAGAGATTAAATAATATAAATCAATCATAGAAATCACATATAAAGTGGGAAATAATACTAGACCAATAACAGATTTTAAAAGAGATATTGGAACTTTTTAGAGAACATTATGAGTCAGTCAATAATAGTAAAAATCACATTAGATCATAATGATACAACTGCTAGCTTCTTAGAGGAAAACATTATACATATACTGACTAAAGTTCAAAATTTTAAGTTAGACAAAACAATTTATTTCAGTGAATTAAAAGAACAAATTAAAACTCTAAAAATAACAAACCTCCAGGAGTAGACAGTAAAATCCTTGAATCATGTAGAATGATTCCTGATAATATTTTTAGAATACTTTTAAGAGCTTTTGAAGACATTAGAAACACTCCTAATATTTTTTCCTCCTGGAAATATGCTTTGATATCACCAATATTGAAACAAGACAAAGACCCTAAATTATGTTCTTCTTATCACCCTATTTCACATTTGAATGTTGATTATAAGATCTTTATGCCTATTTTAGTGAAAAGACTTATTCAGATGATGCCAAGGTTAATTAAATAAGATCAAACTGGATTCATCTTAAACCGAAGAGTACAAGATAATGTCATCAGACTTCTTTCTTTGATATGTGCAGTTAATAAGAAAAAGAAATGACTCTGAATTATATGTTTAGACTTAGATAAAGCCTTTGATTCCATTAATTGGATATACTTATTTAAAGCTATTAAACAATATAATTGTTCTTTAGGATTCATACATTTAATAAACAAGCTATATATGGGCACAGTTTCATTTATCAAAATCTGGCTTTTTATGTCTATATCTATTAGAATACTAAGAGGCACTAAGCAGGGATTCCCATTATCTCCATTGTTATTTGCCTTGTCAATAGAGCCTTTTGCAAATTTTATTACATTGAATACAAAGGTAAAGGGATTTTCTTTGGATGAGAATTACCGTTCTAAAATTCAATTATTTGCAAATGACATTTTATTGACAAGAGAAATCGAATCCTCGTTAGAACACGTTCTTAGCTCAATTAAACATTTTGAGAAAATCTCTTCTTTTAGCTTTAATCATAGTAAAACTAAAAACTTTATTAATTATTAAAAAATAAACTCTTATTTTACAAACTTTAAGGATTTAAATTTTGAAAATAAGCAACTTAAATATTTGGGAATTTTTATAAAATCTAGTTGGAAAGAGTCTGCTATAGCAAACGCAATTTCAAAAACAATAGATAATTGGAAAAAATGTTTTTCTGTATGGAAGATATACTTATGTTAATAAAAATGGTAATTTTACCTAAAATACTATTTCTTTTACAGTTATTAATATTGCTTCCATCAAAAAAAATTATTAGACAAATTCTATGCTACTAATTTCTTTTCTGGTTTCCACAAAAAAAAAAAAAGAAAAAACAAGGATAGAGTTGAATTAGCATGCTGAAAGTTGGGATGAAGGTGGAATTTGTTTTCCCAACATTGAAATATATGCTAAGGCTGTCATTTTAGATATATTAAGACAATGTTTAAATTCTAAATATACATCTATTTGGAAGAGGATTTATGAAAGCATTTTATTGTCAACAAAGATTCCAAAAATGAACATGGATTTTCATACAGATGTAAATAAATTATATTGGATTATCAAAGACTTTATTTCAAACTCTAGAAAATAATATACAGTTATGCAACTATCTCTTGCTGTCTTCACTCTACAGTATCCTAAGCAGATGATATATTGTACTTTGTATATTTTGTATATAATGTATACTGCCTTTGTTATTCTAGCTAGACATTTATGATAAGATTGTATGTCTGTGTTTTTAAGTTATCTCTCTATGTATGTAGAAAATGTGATTGTATTTAAATTTCTCTTGTATATGAAGCTTTTCTCCCAGGCCACCACTGAAAATGGGCACTTTTTTGGCTCAGTGGACCATCCTGGTAAACAAATGCAAATAAATAATAAATGATAAATAAATAAATATCCTGCTTCTATTCGTTTTGTTCATTATATCATTTAGAAGTGTGATGAACAGAAATTACCTGGTGAAAGATTTACTAATCCTGATGTTTCCTATAGCCTACACAAATAGTTGTTTGGAACCTTTCAACTTAAACAAAATGCTAGATCTTAGAGAAATGATTTAAAATTCTGGCATAAATTTTTAGATGGTAATAAAATATAAAGTATTGAATATCTTTTGGCTAGATAAAATATGCAAAATAATAGCTGGTTAAGCATAAAAATACTTTGTGAATTCATCAATAATAGGATACAAATACCCTTAACTATGAATCCAAAGAACATTCCTGGAACATTACAATTTTACTTTATGACTAATAATGATAAGATTAAAAATAAATCTACCTTATCGATAATATATAAGACTTTAGAGCTGCATTTATAATATTTGATTTACCTTTCTGTGACTACTCAACCAAAATTAATAATGATGTTTTTTCAGATGTCAATAAAATGTTAATGCTAAAATGTGTAAGTAATACCACCACATCCTTTTTTGGAAAATGTTCACATGAAAATACATACATAGACGTTTCTTAATCCCTCATAAATTAGTTTTAATTTACAAGATAA
This sequence comes from Protopterus annectens, assembly GCF_019279795.1. Lineage (NCBI taxonomy): Eukaryota > Metazoa > Chordata > Ceratodontiformes > Protopteridae > Protopterus > Protopterus annectens. The sequence goes on from NC_056731.1 coordinate 228,952,247, forward strand.
AAAATATAAAATGTCAGAGATGTGAAGAAGTTTCAAATGCAAATTGGATCCATATGGTCTTAGGATATAAGAAGGTTGTTCCACTTTGGTTAGAGTTCAGAAAATTTATAGAGGCATTGTGGTTGGATATTTTTTGTATTACTAATTCTCAAATTTTATTTAATGTTCCAGTTCCAAAATCCATTACAAGAACACAAGTGCCTCTCCTTTGGTCCCTACAAGCAATTCCTAAAAAGAAATAGTACAATAAATTTGAAAAGTAAAAATAACCTCTCATTTAATGAATTTATCAGTTTAGCAAAATAAGTATATAATTTAGAATTGCAAACTGCTTATATAGGGCATCAAATATTACACATAAACATTTGTCATGGATAAAGCTTAAAGATTTATTGGATACATTTTAATGAGTTATTACATTGCTTATGTTGTCATGGACTTTGTAAATAGTTTATTTGTTGTTATAATTGTTATGTTACTAATGCATTTTTCTTATTTCTGTGTTACAGAATGCAATAAAAAGTAAAAAAGAATAAACATGGATTCTGGTATGGTTATATAATTCTAACTTGTTGATTTCATTGGGATGTGACTAATGCTTTAAACTGTAGTATAGCAGTAGACATGCTCTCCTTATATGAATCTTTATAAAGCATTTGACTTTGTTCTGCCTCTCCTATTCCTAATAATTTGATTTATCACAGTACACAAGAAATTGGATTAAACTATCTTATAATCTGAAAAAGTATGGTGAGAGTGAACAACATACCTTCTAACTTTAAGTCTGCCTTAAATGGCATTTGCTAAGGCTTTTTGATAGGACACTTTGCTTCTAATGTATGTCTGTTTGCATTTCCATTATCTCAGCATGTACAGACAATTAAATTCATTGAGGCCTTATAGCATCACTGGTCATCATCATTCCAAAAGATTAAGTTAATTTACAGAACTATTTGTTCTATTTATACTACTGGGTATCATCAAATAATATTACTTTTAATACAAAAATGTAATGCTAAACATCTTGGCAGTGAAGTGGGCAATATTCTTAATCATCACTGAAACTTTGGCAACAGTAGATTATATTAGAGCTCTAGGAGTAATAATGAATAGATCACTGAATTTGGAGACTAATGTGAATAACATTGCTAGGAAGTGTTACACAGTTATTAAAGACATATTTCAGGATATTACATCACGACAATCTGAAGTTATGTTTACTTTGTTTAAATCAATAATAAGAATTATCATTGAATATAAATAATCATTTTTACATGTATTGTATCAGGAAAAATAAAAAAATTAGAAAGGGTCCAAATATTGCTTACAAAAAAATTTTATATAAGTAAAAATATTTATCAGTTTAGCAAAATAAGTATATAATTTAGAATTGCAAACTGCTTATATAGGGCATCAAATATTACACATAATATAATCTACTGTTGCCAAAGTTTCAGTGATGATTAAGAATATTGCCCACTTCACTGCCAAGATGTTTAGCATTACATTTTTGTATTAAAAGTAATATTATTTGATGATACCCAGTAGCAATATACTCTTTTCCAGTAAACTTGTATCTCTTTTAACTCTACTCTCTCTCTCTATTGTTGTTTCTCTTTCCTCCTTGGTCTTCCACTTTCTCTACTTGCTGTTAAAATAAGCAATAATGTTCAATATGAGGTTATTTAGATTGTCCAGAAAGTTAAACTCCTTTCCTTTTTAGTAACAATGTACATTTCTCTTTCCTTGGTCTTACATTTTTTTTTTTTTTTTTTTTTTTTTTTTTTTTTCTTGTTTTAAACTATGTAGTAATATTCATTATGATGTCATTTAGATTGTCTAGAAATTTTTAAGTCCTATTCTTGTTTGGGTAACAATATTCATTGTCTAAGTCCTACCAGCCTGTAATCTGTTAATTGAGCTCATGATATATCTCTGATCTCTATATGTGGAGCTTTTCTCCCCGGGCCTCTACTGAAAATGGAAATATATCCAGCTAGACTAGCCCGGTTAACAAATGTAAAATAAAATAAATAAATAAAATAAAATAAAATAAATGCTGTCATAGACTGCATAGGCTTCAGTTGCACTCTAGCAGTCATAGACCTTTTTAGAGGAGATATGATTAAGCACTTCAAATGCTCTAAAACTGATGCCTTTAAAGAACTCTGCCTTTTTCTGGAATCAGTAATATACAAGAAGCAATAACTTTATGGCAAGTATTGAAAAATCAAATACTAATTATATCCGAAATTGCTTTAGTAAATTCTTTAATATTAGTGGCACAGGACTGTAAACCTCAACCACTGAATGTTAGATGAGTTCTAACTATAATTATTTTTCAGACCTCATTAAATAGTTGGCCAGGTGCACGGGCATATTACCTACATTTTTATCAGATGCAGGCTCTGTGATGACCTCTATTAGATATTGGGACTAGTTAAATAAATACATTGTAATATTACATGTTAAATATATTTCTACATATGTCAAAATTTAAGTGTGTGTGTGTGTACGTGTGTGCGTGTGTGCGTGTGTGCGTGTGTGTGTGTGTGTGTGTGTGTGTGTGTGTGTGTGTGTGTATGCTTGCTCTTTTTACTACATATATTAATGTATGAAAATGTCTACATATTTCTGATTATGCAAAACAGACAAACACACACACACACACACACACACACACACACACACACACACACACACACACACACACACACTTTGCAGTTGGATGTCCATGTAGCAAAAAGCAATGTAGTTCCAGGCCATGGACTTGCACTAGTGATAGGAAGTCAGCCTTCTTCATTATGTACTTTACTGTTGATTGGCTTCTGCAACTAAACTGGAATAGCTGAAATGACATTCTTCTGCATTTTTTGTAGATTGAACTTTTTTGATTCTTCTTGAAATGCATCAGTATTTCTCCACTTCTATACATGTATTTATTTATTGGTTGTTGATAATATATATCAAAATGTTTCCATATAAATTTACAAAGGTATATATGCAGAAAGTCAAATTCAACTGCATATGTATATTGGGGAATATGCATGGACAATTTATTTAATGCAAACACAATAGCATTTAAGTACATTTGAAGATGCTCAAATTGTGCAGATAAACTGTAGATGACTCACCAGCAGTGAATATTGATAAAATTAATCTATACAGTGCCCTAGAGTTCTGTTCTTAGTCTCACATTTTATGTGGGATTTACTAAATATAAACATATGCACAAATATATGTATCTTCCCTTAAATATATATGCTGGTTAGTAGACCCAGTATAAAGGGTGTCTGGCTCATAAATCTCACATAACACCCTTTATGTCTCTGAAATGACCATGCTCAGTCATTTTCATATTCTGGGTATCAAGATAAGCCAGGCATGCTTCTAACTTACATGTTCTTTTGGCTGGATTGACCTGCTGGTGATGTTGGCAACACATAACTATCAGGTGGTTAAAACAAATATTACTGGAGGTCCTGATTCAAATTTGGCAACTATATTGCTTTAGGTCTATGGCTGGGCTCAACAGTTGAAATGTTCAAGAGGGAGAAAGGAAAGAACACATAGCCATGCACTTCTTTTTTGTGACATGTGGTGTCATACTATGCAACCCTAAACTTATGAACCGCACAGAAAAATGTTGAAATGGAAAGGAAAAGAGTGTGGTCATAACTCTGGAACCAGCAAGGATGTAACCTGGCTTTAAAATACTCTATCAAGTAATTCTTGTCACAATATTCTCCCTGGAAGTTTAACTAAGAAATCCCTAAACAGAAAGTTCCTAGGAATTTTGCTTTCAACACTCATCAATAAATTGAAACTGCAGTGCAAGGTATAGGCCTTGGACTACCGAGTCCAGCAACTGATTTCTGGAAGTAGCAGCCAGCTGCACTACAAAATGCATCTCTGTCAGCTGTAGCAGGTAAATCTTGTGATCAGCATATTAAGTAAATGATGCCAAGTGTAACCTTAAAACAGAATGCAGTGTACATCTAGGTACAACTGCCATCTGAGATAACTGCAATAATCAGAGAGAAAAAGTAACTACAGTGTGGTACATTCTACAGTTACCCTCAGATTTAAAAAAGAGATTACCATGAAAGATACAAAGAATTAAATACGTCTTCCATTAACTGTAATGTTTAAACAACAAATCTTCAGGTCATTTCAGTGTTATAAGTATTGTTACGCACAGTGATACTTATTTACATTTCTTAAAAAATCAAATGTCATTTTCATCAAGTGAAGTTCCAGGAATTAACCCCGCAAGTACTAAATGTAATTTCCAGTAATAAACATGGCTTCATAATTTTTAATGCATCTATACATTCTAAATATAGAACATTCAATAAAATAAACCAACGGTGCTATAAGTGGGGAAATATAAGTATAAACTATGGTAAATGAGTGCTTTAGTCTTAAATGAAAACTCCCATCTCCTCAATATTTATATGGTCTACATTCTGGTATTTCTGATATTTTCTCCAGAAAAATGGAAATGAATGCCCCTGAATATGTTGCATACAATATTCAATACAAAAAATACTCCTGCTGAGTAGAGTTAAGAATCTGTAACAGCATTGGCCCATGCATAAATACAGAAGACAAAAGATAATTTCAAATCTTTATTAGAGTAATGGGAAGTTTTCACTGTACATGTATTCAGGCTTAAACATATTTTGTTTTTCCTTTCCAGATAACTGATATGCACATTTTAAAGTACTGCATCACAAACAGAATACATCAATTTTAAAAGTAAGTACCACCACATATACAGCAAAATGTCAGTTTCATGAAGCTACTGCACTGTTTATCTTTTTAGAAGATTCAAGGATTACAAGAAAAGTGTTGCACAGTGTTACAAAAAAGAAAAAAGATCAATGGAATGTTCAGATGCAAAAGGTATATTTAAACAAATGACTTCTACTGGCCCCAATTAATCATAAAAATAAAGCACTTATTTTATTACAAATATAAATACCTGAAAACTATTAACTTATGCAACTTTGTTAAAGAAAATAAACATGCAGACTACTATTTTACATTCAGTTAGTGTTCCAATAAATTAGTACAACTCTATTACAAAAATAACATTTTCCACAAATACTACAAATTTACAGTGTTTATGTACTTTGAAGATAAATAATACATGTCAGCCTCTGTATCAGCTCCTCCAAGCAAGCACATATTACAAGATCAGCACAGATGAAACTGTGCATGTCAGTGCTATGAATGATGCAGACATTCTATTACTAAGTGGGAAATAGATTTTATAATATAGCAATAACTCATGGCTGGGTGTGGGTAATGCTTGATTTACCCATAGTTGGCATGGTTTGGTCATGAGGGTGAAGCCTGAGTGACCAAACAAAGCCAACCTTGGGTAAATCCAGCATTACTCACATCCAGTTGTGTATTACTGCTATTATACAATTACATTATTTAAGAAAAATGTTACTTACTTTTCTTAAATAATGTCCTTGTATAACGACACCATGGTGCCCTTCCATGTTTTCCACCATATCCTGGGGCTTTCCTGATGTACTGCGCATGTGTATGGGACTTACATTCCGACACTTATGCAGTACATTAGTGCTCTATAAAGGAAGCAATGGAGAAAGGAAGATCTCCGTTGCTTTTTGTTGTTGATTTTAATTAAAACAATGAAATATGGAGATTTCAAAAGAACGGGAGAGACAGAGAGAAAATATAAAGATAATCAGGTATATTTTTCTAGTTTTGTATAAGGTACCTGATTATCCTTGTATTTGTCTCTGTCTCATCTCTCTTGTTTAAGTTTTTTGTTTTTGTAAGTTTATTTAGAAAAATGAAAGAAAAGTAAAGTTTTAACTGCATGTATTAATGGTAGAAAGTCCGGGTGACCAGACTTTTTTCCATTGCTATGTGCTCGATTTACAATGGACACGCTGGTCAGACTGATCAATCAGTGTGCTTATTTTGGAATGTTAATGGCCAGTTACTGTATAATGAATATTAAGGGACACCATTCCAATAATAAATTAAGTTTATTTTATACTAAATGTTACCTGATAATATTATATAGCACTGAGCTGAAAAGAAGGATGATTTTTGCATGTTTCTGACTATAACACTCCTTGGGATTCACAGAAGCTTAACATGATGTGAAAGCCTCATATCCAAAGTTTTCTATGTCACAGTAAGCCTGAACAAGTCAGAGAACATGTTCTCACTACTGCTTTTATGCTGGCAGTAGGTGTAGCAAGGAGAGTGGTCTCATCAGTGAAGCCACATGCAAATGCTAAAGCCCAGGGAAGTAGATAATGCAAATTAGTCATGTGCTCCACCTAGAAATGTCACTGCCACTGAAATAATCTGGGAGAGTGATTCAGAGAATCACTCTTTTACATTATTTTTAGAGATGAGGAAAAAGTGAACATTATCTTTTTCAGTGCTCACTCATTTGCCCTTATGGGATGGTTATGACCATTACTCGGACTTCTCATAGGTATTGCCAAGCTGTCCCTGTCTGTGTGTGAGTATGTATATGTCTGGGTTGTGGATCTGTGAGAGGTATGTAGGGGGAAGCTGTCAGTGTGCATGTTTGTGTGGCACCACTTGCATGAGCATGTCTGTGTGACCTTATTTATAACTGGAAGGATAAATGTGTGTGTGTGTGTGTGTGTGTGTGTGTGTGTGTGTGTGTGTGTGTGTGTGTGTGTGTGTGTGTGTGTGTGTGTGTGTGTGTGTGTGTGTGCGTGCATGTTGGGGTGCACCTATGCTACTATTATGTGGGGGTTGGTAGGTAGAACAGTAGCAAGGTCAGGACTGACAGCAGAATGTAAGATACAGACATATGATAATCAGTTCATAGGTTCATAGGTTCATACTAGGCTATCTGCCCTAGGGCATTTATAAGCCTAGCCAGAGTGTGTTTGGCTTTCGCCACCCATTTTAAATTAATTTTGCTATGCCCTTTTTCGAGGTTAGTATACTGTGCCTCTGTCTAACAGTGACACAGAAGTGATAACAGAAGTTGCTAATGAGGTCTTCTTCATAGCAGCTTTACTTTGTCTCTGAATCAGAGATTTTTCACTTTTGCACTAATTATCAGACCATTAGCTAATTAACACTGATGGCACAAATGTCCTTGATTCGCAGGGACTATGCGCCAATGACTTAACATGTTTCTCAACTATGACAGAAATCATTTTGTACTCCATTTTAAACAGAAACATTCAAAAATTGATGATTTCTTGCAATGAAAAGCATGAGTCTTGGCATTAGTGAAAGGTATGCATGTGCTGGCATACAACATATTATGAAAACTCCTTTTCTAGCTTGTTATGACATCATATCTTGTCACCCTCATGGCAGAAAAAGTTGCAATGAGTTAGATTAGCAATATTGCTAAGTATGTGCAGGTATACACTATCAGATGCTAAACTGCTTGTAGGTAAAATGGCATGGAGTGGAATTCTACAAAAATATGCAATAAGCTCTCTTCATTGTCATAACGTAGCACAATATGATTAATGTGAGTTTGCCTAAAACTTTTGAAACTGATCCCTGCATTGTCTCTCCTTACTTGCATATATAGAACTTACTAATAATTATCAAACTGCAACAAACATTCCTTGGGTAACATACCACAGATGTGCTGATTAGCTGATGCATGTTGCTTTATTTATTAAGCAACACTTCTGTAAGTATGCAGATTCTGAGCTGAGAAGTGGTTTTCAACCTAATACATATTCCAGTAGTACAGCAATCCTTAATTTGAACCCAAGTATCACTTATATTTTATGATAAAAGAGTTTGACAAAATATGATTTCTGGTGCATATAATCAATAAAAGCAGGAGGTGGTAAAATCTAAATATGAGTAATCAATAGCAGAACAACACAAAATTAAAGGCAGAAAAAATATATTCAAAATGATCATCAAAGACGGAAATCTGATTATGATGTTGGGGAAGAAATAAATGAAGAAAATCTGAGAAGGTATTCAGGAATATCTGGAATGTCTAAAACTGTGCTTGATCAGCCAAAAGAGTTGTAACAACTTATATCACATATATTTAGAGCAGAGTGACTTTTGTCCAGTACACATGTTCTTGATCCTTACATAAAGGACACATGAGGGCTGTTAGAAAACTGCCATCAGTAACAAACCAAGCATATCTGATAAAATTTAATGTTTAGACAATGTGGTTTCCTGCCTTCTTTAGAACTGTACTTCATTCTAAGATATCAGACTGAATGTAGTTCACATACTTATTTACTTGATAATATAGCTGGTTGAGTCCACAAACCCAGCTAATGAAAGGAATTATTGATATACTGACCTGAGGAAAGATATAATGGCAGAGATTAATTACGTATAGGAGGTGCAAATAGTGACACGTGGAATAAAGTAAAGTTTCACTGCAATGCAAGGCTTTTCAACAAAACCTGGGGTGCAAATTTTCATTGCATTAGCCCAAATAACATTTCTCCCTCACTTTTAAATATATACACCAACAAGAGTTAGGATGCATATATATTGCAGAAAAAAATACATATACTGAAAAAAGTGACATTTCTGATCAAATAAAAAGAGATCCACCAAATACTAAAAAGGAACAATTTATCTTTATATTATTACTTGCAAATGGAAAGGAATTAAGTAATCAGAAGTTACAGATCTTGCTATCATTCTTTCAAATTACATCAAGTGACTAGAAAACATTTCCAACAGAATACCTTTTATGGAGATTCCTAACCATCTGATTGTGTACAAAGTTGCATGCAGTACACCAAAATCTAACCAGCTTTAGCCACAAAAGTCTTTGCTCATCCTTGAATGTAGACAGTGTAATTGAGTGGATAGAATACAAAAATACAAAAACATGTATAAACTATGTTTTTTATGACTTGTATAAGTGATGCATTTTACTGTTTACAAGATGTATTTTGAAATGATGTTCCTGCTGTTCTTGTTATTCATGTCTACAAATGAATGCTTATTGTACTTTTATTATATGTCACTAGTACTATTTTGGATTTCTTTGGCTGTGTTTTGATTAGTACTCTATCCCAGTTATAAATAAATAGATAAATAAAAAGTATAAAACCATTTCCAGTCCTCACAGCATCTGAATGAGGTGCACTGATTACATAAAGACATGTCAGGGAGCAGGTTCAACAACAAAATAGGGATATTATTATCACACTTTCTCCATCTCTTACTACATCCCAGTTATTTAGCGCACTATTTTTTGCATACTCTGCTTTTAAGCGGGAAAATCAGGACCATGTAGGTCACATTCTCACACAAAACGCTTTCTACTTTCCAGTATTAGTAATGTTTTAAATATTATGGAAAGGGAATTTTACTCCAGAGGTACTGGTGGAAGTGGACAGTACTATTCCAATGATATTGTTTTTTATAATGAAAATCAGTAAAGTTTTCAATTTGTAAAAATATGTATAAGTCTGCAAAGGCAGAATGTCCATTACTGTCCATGAATATCCTTCCTACATTAATTACAGGATAAAAAATACAGGGGGATAAGTCAATAGGATAGATATAGAAGAGGCCTTGCTTAATTTTTTAAAAACTCTTCAATGCAAAGTAAAATTATTTTAAAAGTTATTTCACAGCTTTAACCGAAGGGTAAGTGTACAAATTAAAAATACATTCATACATCATCTTGCGTATAAAATATGCCTACTACTCAAAGAAGATTAATCTCATTAAGAAATTAAATACAACTCCTAATTAAAAACAGCATAAAGCACACATGCAATTAAATAATCAGTTACACAAAAACAATGCTTTTAAAAATAAATTCAGAAGAGGACAAACAGAATTCCTCAACACAAACTGTTAAGTTCTAGGCTGAAAAAAGTTGCACTTTATTTTGCAAGGAACACCTCAGAAAAGTATGGACAATCCCTACTGGAAGCAGGATGAACTGAGTTATATGACTGCTTAGTTTGTGAAATGTCCTATCAGGAAAAACAGGGTCCTTGTTAATCAAATGGAGTGGATAAGTAGTATATTCAGCAAAATATTCTGGAGTTTGAGTTCCATTTTAGTGAGATGACATACTTTAATTTCAAATATTTAATAGATGAATTAGTCTTTCAAATGAGGTGCAGAGACAGGTCTATTTTCATTTGTTGGCTGCTAGCCCTGAATCCAGGGTTATGCCACTGTGCAGAGTATATTTATATAGGAGGGTATAAGAAATACATTATACCACCTGGAGGGGAGTGGGGCTTCCCCTTTAAAAATATTTAAATTTTCCTAGCTGATTTTGTTTTTATGTTTAATAAATATTTATGTTTCACTGCTGATGGTCTTAGCTCTGGAGGTTTTGAGTTACTGGCATGAATCCTGCTATACTTTGCCCCTTAATATACTTATTGAAGAAAGAAGTACCTATAAGGTGCTCATATTTCACTTTTATGAAAGATAAATCAAAACCTTTTCATTGTAAATTTGAATTAAACCTCCAGACATTGAGCCATGGCATGAAGGAACTAACCCTCACTCTGGATCTTAAGGGCAAAGTGGACAGCTAAATCCTAATGTTATATATTTCTCATCAAAGAAGAGCTTTTCTGTGTCCTAAATCCAATCAAAAGCACTGCCAACATACTGTATGGGCCTGACTCCAAAATACTTGCTCTTAGTTCAAGTGACCACTTACATTGAGAGAAGGCTGAGAACAGGTGTCACTTTTTTTTCATTAAATTTCATTTAATATTGAAGCAAGTTCCCAACCCCAAGAACTTATATATAAAAACTACGAGACTTCCATTTCTCACAGTATTCCTTTTTTCCCTATGTATGGCAATCTCATACTTACTATGTCCAGATTTTCAGTCTTTCAGTCTCTATGTTCCAGCATTCTGAGTCCTGGTATTTCAAACAGTTACCATGAAATCACTCGATAAGCCACTCTTTCACCCCGATACTCAAATATATGTTAATGTATAGATGGTTGCTAAGAAAAAATTAAGAATGGTATTGCAAAACACAAACTAACACAGTAAAGGTTTTTTCCATAATGTACTCTATGTTCCCATAAAGTTAAATGGTGGAGGGTGCAAAATCATTAGACTACAAAATGAAATTATGTGACATGGCAGCTCGAATCAGGTCATTTTATGAGACAGTGACTTGCCTCTCAACCAGTTAGTACAATAAATCTGGACAGAGCCAAAAACATGGAGGGGGGTTCAAAGGCAGAAAATCAATGACAGATTTTAAATATTGCTCCTACAAACTTGGAAAGTTGCAAGAACAGCTTATTTTCATCTAAGTGCACTTTCTGAATGATGTTGATGTCTGAAATTCAAAATGTGTGCCATTGTTTATTGACTTAAGTCCTTAGTGATTAGCCATACAACCACACATTTTAAGAGACAGACCAAATATATGAGACAAAAATCTGGACATTCTGCGAAATTCTAAATAATTGAGAGGTATGGACAGTGGTATTGCAAAAACAATCATCATAAGATGAAAAATATATGCTTTTTAATGTATGGCTGTCCTTTACCATACATAATTAAAGCAAAAGGAATGAATAGGTATTCCTGAATATACTAGTGAAAATGTCCTTGTTACAGACTCTAACAGTTTCAAACTGCTCTGTTTCATCAGCCTGTTTAGTAGAACATTCTGTCTAGCCTTTGGTTATTACATATCTTAACTATCACAAATTCTCGACATCAGATGCCATGGTTTGTAGTTACAGAGACATGGTTTCAAAACAATGAAAACACTCCCTCTGTTCCTGGGTTTAATGCCTAGCATGTCCTCATTTCTACTGACAAATGTATGGAGTATTACCATCTGTCAGGGATATCATCAGCTCATGACAAATTCCTCAGGACAGAAAATTTGAACTCCTAGATGTCCAAATCACAGTAAATAAGGTGACTTAACAATTCATAGTTAGCTAAAGGGACCATCTATGTCTCCTGAGTAAAATATATTTCTTAACACCTTAACTGAAATACCCATTAAGCCCAATACTTTTCTATAGAGGAATTTCAACTATCCATCAATAAACTGTCTGCCCTACACTGCCAATCTTTGTCATGCCCAGTGCTTTCATGGCACTGCAAATGCTAACTCCCTTTTATAAATAGTTAAACATCCTACCAATGGCCAATATATCCTTGATCTGGTTCTTCACAAATATGCAACTACTTACACATCTCCATATGCATTATCTTCCCTTGTTAAATCAGACCATAGAATAGGTTTTTTCCTTTAAAGTAGGTGGTCCTTCTTCTGCAAATAAAGCTCTGTTGTTAAACTTCTCAAAAGCATGTCTTCTATATTTACTTGATGTCCTTTGACTTCTGCGCCTGCTTAAATAGTTATATTGATAAGACAGTCCCTAGCTCCACCAAATATCATGAGTCTTTTCAAACAAAATCTTATGGTACAAACCCAGATAAATAAATTATATAACAAGAGAAAGAAAAAAGATGTAATGCTTATAAGAGGTCTTATTCTACCTACCTTAAGACCATACTTAAGCAAACTAGTAAATAGCTTAAAGGAACCATTAGAAAGCTCAAATCTGAATCCATCCATCCAACCACAACCCCTTTTTTCCCATTTTTGCACATGGGGTCAAGGTGTCACTTCCACAGTGCAATCATCTAGAGCCAAGGTTTACACTGCTGGGTGGCTAGCCCTGCCAAGGAAGTTTATTCACACCACACACTCATACATACATTCACACCTATAGCCAATATAGAGTTTTCAATCCACCTATTGTATGTTTTTGGAATGTGGGACGAATCTGGAGCACCTGGAGGAAACCCACATGAACACAGGGAGGATATGCAAATTCCACACAGAAGGCACCCCAGCCGAGAATTGAATATTAACATAAAACAGCAATGAAACCGAACATAACTGCTAATAATTCTTTAACTACATCAGAAGGTTAAAAACTAACACCTAACTAACGTTTAGAGCTGTCCACAATAATACTTTCCACTCTGACCCAGTCTAAATAGTTAATATCTTAACTGAAAAATTTAGTGCAATTTTTACTTCACTTACAGTTATAGCTATTCCAGATTTCCCAAAGTCCCAGCCAACCATTTAATTACTGTGGAACAAGTCCTCTCAGTCCCTCACAAAAGCTAATATCACCTCATTTATGGGCCTTGATAACATATCAGGCTGCACATATAAGTACCAAATGTAGACTATATGAACCGCAACTTAACCTCTTGAATCAAAGCCTCTTTACTGGCTACATTCCTGAAGCTCAGGAAACAGACATTGTAATGCTGTTACACAAGGGTGGTCAAACCACTTACTCTGGTAACTACAGCTACATTGGGTCTCACTAGCTTCATGTGTAAAGTTTTGGAAATCCTTATCTCAGACCTCATTTATATGGACATTGAAATTTCTTTACCCTTGACCCTCATCAATTTGGATTTATCAAGGAAAGGTCCTGCATCTTTAAACATACCACTGTCTTTGAAAAAGTCATCAAAGTAGTGGATAGCAGTTATGCAGTATATACAGCATATCTGGACCTTTCCAAGGACTTTGACACTGCTTGCCATGCAAGCCTAATTGAGAGCCTTGTAAATCTGAATACAAGTTCTTACATTGTTCAGTTGAAAGCTGTCTGGTTGTCTGACAGAACCTATGGGGTTTGAGCTGTAAGTGCCACTTCTGCAAACAAAATAGTTACCATTGGTATAACAGAAGGCTAACTGCTGGGCCTGACTACTACTTGACCTCTATTTCTGAGGCTTTCAGGTCAATACTTCTGTCCTACAGCTATCTATGTTTGGAGAGGACTGTATACTGGTGATTTGGCCATCATGCCTTCAGAATATTTCAAAAAGTCTTTTATTATCTGTCTCATCTAACTTTCAAAGGCATCTCCTGTAGATCCACAGATGTTTAACTCCTCTTTACTCATTTCTTATCAGACCCATTATTGAATATAATTCCATTATTGGCATGCAGTTGTCATAGAACCCAGTATGAGAAACTTCAGAAATTCCTAAATAAAAAGATTAGTGGCCTCAAAACTCTTAGTTATCAGAACAGATTGGAAGCCTTTTCTCTTTACTCAGTCCCTAACAGACCTCATTGGGAATCTGTGTCTAAGCAATGCAAGATCTGACCCTTATTGATATCCTATGTCTTCACAGAATAAATGGTTCCTTAAGTATCCATTTAAAGGAACTAAACATTCACCAACAGGTATATAATACACATTGCCATGACAAATTTGTAGCCCCATACTGCTGGAACAAACTTCCATTGCACATCTATCAGAGTCACTCCCTGGCCATCTTTAAGGTAAGTCTAGATAAATGAATAAGTATTCTCAAACTTTCCCTTGTTTAAATTGGGTTTCACTCTTTCAGTCTGGTGGGATCTTTTGAATAAGGTTTATTGGCTAAGCTTATAATAGTTTGCAGATTGCTAAGTACTCAACTATGAACCTAAGAACATATAATAGCCTTTAATTTATAAACAGAAGTATCAACACTATGGTTTTGCCTCTCTCGGGCTTGTTATATGATTACATACTCCGGAATGTTGTTCTTCTTGTTCTTCTTTCAGCTTTTACCGGTTAGGGGTCGCCACATCGGAACTCTGGTCCGCTAATGATTGGCAGTAGATTTTTATGGTGCCGAGGTGCCAGCTCGACTCCCAACCTTCAATGAAGGCACGCCCATTCACGCATGTCTTTTGAACGCCACTCGATTGATGTAAATTCCTTGCCTAATCACAGAGACAGAACATAATGGAAAAACTGACATAAAAGACATCAGTGAAAGTCAGGGCCTCCCCATGCAGACATGGGCTCATCCACACACTCTGTATTAGGCCATTTCATTTCACAATCCATAGAAACCTGTGAAGGTGATATTTATACATGGCCAAACTGATGGGTTCCCTAATAAGAAAGCCTGGTGCCTGAGAGGCAGGCCTACTTTATAAAGGTATGACAGTTTATTGAAAGCTTCATAAAGACCCAGTTAAGATGGAAATTTCTATAATGGGGAAAAAATAATTTAAAAAAAATCAACATCATAGGGTGGAAAGTGTGGCGTTAAGTATAGACTGCAAGACTAGAAAAAGAATGGGTAGGAGATGTTTGAGATGAATTGAGCCATTAATACAAACACAGATGTCCAGAAATGGATAATTTGATAGTAAAGAAAATGGACCATCAAACTGCTGGTACAGTCATGCTGCTGCAGTGGCTGGGACAGTAGACTGGGTAATACTGAAGAGCTTTGTGCTGCCATTCCCTCTGGTCTGAATAGAAGAGATGAGCCAATGGTGGACTGAGCAATCCTTATATTGACACTTTATAAGACACCGGAAGAGAATTTATACATATCCCAAAACTGGTAGCCCAACTCATCATCACTATCAATGAAGAAAGGAAATACAGAGCCAACTGGACTACTGGAAACTTCAGAAATACCATTTGTTTTAGTGAAAATAGATTATTACAAATGGGTCTCTTATCATAGCTATCTTGTTATGTGTTCCAAGACATGAATGTCAAGAAATCAGGAGTGAAGCTCAAGAAGTGAATCTTGAGATCCATATCAACTTTGGACAGACACAATCACAATTTTTTGTAGTACATGGAGTCTTATCTATTCCTATGAATTACCGTAGTTAACGGAAACAATATAATGGAGTGCTTGTTATGGATTTGAAAGTTGTAAGATACCTACCCCTGCAATACAAATAGAAGCCAGCACAGAAGATCAACACAAGAAGTGCAAAGAATTTTAAAACATTTAAGTACTTCATCAAGCAGCTAAATTATGTATTTAGACATATTTTAAAGCTCTTTTCTGTGGCTGACAGTGCCTGCTATTAATGCTCTAGCATGAGACTAGTGTTTGACAGCTCTTACGGTATTTAACAAAAGCTTATTAAGGACATTTTTGATGTCAAAGAGGGACTTAACAAGCCTGTCTTATTCCCCATTTTCAGAGTACAATCTTGATGCTCCATGTTGTACAATAAGTATATAAATCAAAGTCTGGAAAAGCTCAAGGTTAGCAGCATCATAACTAAGGGTACAACAGAGACCCCATTCCCAATGACTGCTCATTTTAAGCCAATGTCTTTCTTCTACAAGAGCAGTAACATAATAGGCAGGAAGAGATAAGTATTCAGCTGCGGACATGTGTCTGACTTAACATTTAAATTAAATAAGCCACAAATGCATTAATAATCAGACTGAAAGAAAAAAAATAAGTTTAAGCATGATCTGAGCAACCTGTCTCATAGCTTCAAACCACTTACAGAGATCCTACCAACAGAGCTAAAAGTGGGGAAAAAGAGGAAGAAATTACTCTAACAATAATTTTCAATAACTTTAAACGTCTGCTGTGAAGGACATAAAGCAATTCCCCAGCAAGGCACTGGAAATTTATAATACAACAGAGTAGAATGACCTTCTGAAAGTTGCTGGGACACACTAGCCTGTTCCATCTGTCAGATTTCTAGAATTTTTATTTTTTTTTTTGAGTATGACTAAAAGGGTGACTTGGGCAAAGCAAAACTGTTTCAGATATCAACAGATCAGTTTGCATCATAAATGTTCTGTGTTCTTGGCTGCTGTACCTTCAGGAACCAACAATACTAATCTACAAATGAGTTTGTTTCTCATGTACCTATCATATTGATAATTATTTCTACTATACAAGGAATATTAGAAGAGTATGCCCTTACTCTGGCACTAATAGGAGTATTTACAACTAGTGGATGTTTTCATTATGTTTCTCTTTTATCAGTGGATCAAATGCCTTCTACAAGCATCTACAACATATGTTAATAAAACCAACTTCCACTGTTCATTATTATTGTCCTTTTGGCTTTTCCTGTTAGGGGTCACCCCAGTGGAACAAGAATTTGCAGAATGATTAACAGTGGAGTTTTACAGTGTTGAGTTGCCAGCCTGGCGCCCAGCCTTCTGCAGAAGGCACACACACTCACAGCTAGGGACAATTTAGAGTGACCAAGCCACCTGCAGCATGTCTTTAGGATATGGAAGGAACCCAGAGGAAACCTATGCGACTGTAGGGAGAACATGCTGATTCTGCACAGAAGGCACCCCAGCTGAGAATCAAACTGGAGAACTTCTTGCTGTGATGTGGCAACACTAACCTCTGCACCACCATGGCTGTCCATTATTATTATTATTATTATTATTATTATTATTATGAATAATAGTATTACTATTATATTGAAAACCATGTTACCACTACTTTACTGTGAAACAGCTGTCACTGTTTTGAATCTGCTATATGGCCTGTGGAACTGATTGCTTATTTTAGTACCATTCTTCTATTTTATAATATACTGCACATGAAGGACTTCTAGTACCTGGTAGATACCCTGAAAAACCCCTATAAACATATATGTTTCTCTTCTGCACTGAAACAGTATTTCATTACTATGCTTTACAACAGTATGTATCATACAATATTGCTCATTTTTCCAAAATATGAAATCACTGCAGTAATACAAAAATGAACATATTCACTTGAGACTGAAATTTAAATAGATTTACGAGCACAGGCTGGAGTCATTAAAAAAGGAGTTTCAGAGGGATATAACAAAGTCATTGTACCAAACTAGATTTACAGTTTGCTAAAGTGCTACAGTAGTTCCAGTAGTGTTTCAAAACAGCAGTAAAACAATGTTAACAGAGTAGCAAAATCACTTGTTAAAATAAAAGTGCCCATCTACCATCTTCTGAGATCTACAAAAGAGGTTACAATTCTAAAGT
Source organism: Protopterus annectens (assembly GCF_019279795.1). Taxonomy (NCBI): domain Eukaryota; kingdom Metazoa; phylum Chordata; order Ceratodontiformes; family Protopteridae; genus Protopterus; species Protopterus annectens. The sequence goes on from NC_056731.1 coordinate 228,970,050, forward strand.
GCTACAATTCCAGTAGTGTCTCCGCAGTGTCAGTAAGTGCAAAACTCTGCACTCTTAACATGTCAGCAGCTTTGTCTTCAGTGTATTCACATTCCAAGTCAAACTTGTTTTTTTTTCTGTTGTTGTCTTCTAAGCAACCCAAGGAAATACTTTTCCCCGATTAAACCATAGGAATGCTTTTTTTTTTTTGCTTTTGTAACTCGGATGCCACCGAAGATAAATAGCAGTTTTCTTTTTTGATGTTCTCCTTAGTGTGTACAAATTTTGAAGCTTCAGATTGCAGTAGCATTTAAAGCTTTTACTGAATCTGAACTTTAGTCACATTAAAGTCCATCTCTTCCGTGTTTTCCCTCTTATAGGTTACAACATATGTGCCACCCGAAGGCAAGTAAGTTTTATCCTTTAAACAAAGAATGAAAGACAACTGTTAGTGAATCACTTGACACTTTTCAAAAGCGAAAACATTGTTTGACTAGTGAATCACTTGCCACTTTTACTTTTCAAAAATTAAAATATTGCTTAACTTTCTTACCTTCTGTGCTGCTGACAAAACATACTCTGGTGAAGGTCTCATTTTACTGCTGCTCCTCAAAACCAGTAGTTGTCTAAAGATGAGGACAGTGAGTAATCCAACTAAGCATGTTAGAAAGCATATTATGCAGAAGGTTTGGAAGAGGTTTTGGTTAGAAATACATTCTGTAAATGAAGAAAAAAAAATGCAGATAAAGTATCTGAAAGAAGAATGTCTTCTGCTTGATGTCAATACTTATACTGCAGAAGAAAACTAAAACAAAAACAAAGAGGAAAAAAAATATATACTGCAAAAGTACACCAGTAACTTAGACAAAATAAGGGTATCACAAAACATTATCACAGAATCTTTAATAATTTATTTTTCATTCCAGGTATGCAACTGTGCAAGAGTCGTTCATTTGTGGGTATGATCCAAAGGTTTACAGTAAGAATCACAACAAAAAGTCCATAAACACATCCAGGAATTAAATTGGAACTGGGTAAAATACACATAAGTTAATGATTTCAAAAGTAAAAAAAAGAGAAATTACATAACATCACAAGTAAATCAAATAAAAAGTGATGTAAAAGCAAAATGCAGATAGATCAGATCCAATATTTACTAAAATATTCAAATACAGAAACAACACAGCCTTTAGGGTCACCTCTCATTAAATGTTATTCTATATAATTATATCAAACCCTTTTTAGTACACTTCATATTCATGTTGTACTAGACCTTTCTCCACACATTTACAGGTGATGTGCAACAGTCAAAGTAAAACTGCGATTAGTTGGGATGAGTTACAATGTGTAGAGTCTGTGTGTTTGCTACACCACTAAAAATTATAAGTAATATCCTTGGGGAAAATGAACAAACCAGAGAATTGTGTAATTTTTTTCTTACATGTAAAATAAGTAATACTGTCAAAAACAGTAACTTTGTGGTAGTGGACACTACACTTATAAGGGGTAATTTCTCATAGTTCTTTGGGTCACTTTCATTTTAAAATGTATATTTACTTGCCATCTCTCTTATTAATCATCCGTCATGAAAACTTTAGAGCATGACTTCAGCAGAGATTTAACAATTACATTATCTGATGATGATAACAATGAAGAATGAAGTACGTACACTGCCATAATCAGATGTGTAACATCATTTGATGATGACAGCAATGAAGAATGAAGTACGTACAATGCCATAATCAGATGTGTAACATTGTTTGATGATGACAGCAATGAAGAATGAAGTACGTACACTGCCATAATCAGATGCGTAACATCGTTTGATGATGACAGCAATGAAGAATGAAGTACGTACACTGCCATAATCAGATGTGTAACATCGTTTGATGATGACAGCAATGAAGAATGAAGTACGTACACTGCCATAATCAGATGTGTAACATCGTTTGATGATGATAGCAATTAAGAATGAGGTATGTACACTGCCATAATCAGATGTGTAACATCATTTGATGATGATGACAGCAATGAAGAATGAAGTACGTACACTGCCATAATCAGATATGTAACATCATTTGATGATGACAGCAATGAAGAATGAAGTACGTACACTGCAATAATCAGATGTGTAACATCGTTTGATGACAACAATGAAGAATGAAGTACGTGCACTGCCATAATCAGATGTGCAACATCATTTGATGATGACAGCAATAAAGAATGAAGTACGTACACTGCTGTAATCAGATGTGTAACATTGTTTGATGATGACAGCAATGAAGAATGAAGTACGTACACTGCCATAATCAGATGTATACTACAGCAGCATGCTACTCATCTGGTGTAGGAGAAGGAGCATGTTAAGAATCAGACAGGACACATTATCAATCTTAAAAGTCTTCATGTTTCTTCAGATGACAACATAATAAAAAAGAAAAAATAAATGCAAAGTCAGACTGCTATCTCAAACAAAGGAGGCATGCAAGTGCTCCCAATCTAAATTCTAAAGTCCCATAACTCACACATACATATCTGATGACTTAGACTGCATGAAAGGCTGGGGAAAATTAAATGCTAATTTTACTGCAAAGCCATATTATCAGCATGGTCACTTATTTAAAAGTCAGTGTGAGAGAATTATTACTATTTACTCACACATATTTCTGTGTCGATCATCTTCTCTTTTATTGTTTTTATTACACATTATGAGAGATATGACTCAATTACTATATCCACAGGACAATTCAGAACACTTTAATGGCTTATAAAGTTGGTTGAATAATGGTGATTCTCGCACTCTATGCCTTTCATCCTCACTCAGAATGTGCAGAAAGCAATTGTGATAAAAGGACACAGAAACCTTCACTAATGTAATCTCTAATTACCTGCTTCATCCATTTTGTGGTGATGACACTGAAGCCCATCATGGCACTCAATGACCCACGAGGCAAAGAAACTAATTATTCCCAGACAGGACACTAGTCCATTGCAGAATGTATTAATGTGTAGAAACAGGCAACCTGATGTCCAGATAGTCAATACTAACCACAGGAAACAAAGTCCAAGTTTCTTCTTTAACGTAAAAGTATTTTATTTTTCAAAAAGACAACGTTTTCGCCGTGACCCCTGTCACAGCTTCCTCAGAAGAAGACAAGTAAAACAGCTAAACTGGTCTGTTCAAATACTCAGTTAACAGGAAGTGACAAATAATTGCACTTCCTGCACTAATTTGACTCAATAAAAATAATGAATAAAATCATGAATAATCATAAAACTCCATTGAATTATCTATAAATATTGTATGAAAAAAACAACATAAAAATATTCTTACTAGTGCATTTACATTAACATTGTAAAAAATTATGCATTAAACCCACAAAATAATGTGCATATAGGCATTACCTAAAGTAGCTCCTTAGTTTAAGAACACATGAAATGTTACAGTTCTCATTGAGGCCATCTAGCCTAAATGCATCTAAATTCAACTGCCATAAAAGTTCGACACACTCAAGAACTATCTGAAAGGGGCCTCCCCTATCGGTTAAAGGTACTTGATCAATACCCATAAAACAAAAGAGTGGTCAGGGTTACTGCTAACATGTTTTGCTAAGGCATTCTCTAAAAGAGGTTTTTTTATAGCATAAAGGTGCTGGTATATTCTCTCTTTTAGTTTACGATTGGTTTTTCCTATGTAAAAGGAAGGGCAGGAATTACACAAAGCAATGTACACCACTGACTTTGAATCACAAGTAATCCTCTGCTTAATGTTGTATTTTTATTCCTAACTATAAAGGAATTTCCAGTTCTCATCACTTTACACATGTTGCAGCATCCACATTTAAATGAACCTCTAGGTCTTATGTGACCATAAGTGTTAGAAGTATGCTGTAAAGTTCTTTCAAATTATTACTTCTCCTGTAAATTACATAGGGGCGCTGACCTAACTTGTCAATCAAGTTAACGGAATTAATAACTAGTGGCCAGTTTTTAAGATAATGGCCCAAATTCCTGTTGAATTCAAGTTAAATTGAGTTATAAAACTTAAAGAAAAGTTTCTCTGCTGATTTAGTAAGGAATTTTGGTGTGCTAATTCATTATCATTAGTAGACCTACCTACATTAGATTGATCAAGTAGTGGTTTATACAACCCTTTTGTTCTTTTAGTGTCAACTTCATTTATAAGCCCTTCTAAAAGAGGGACAGGGTATCCGGTTTATAAACATACCTTTCAAAATTGGCACTCAGCTTTAAAATCGCTGTAAGTGCTACACATCCTACCTGCACGTACCAGTTGTCCTTTGACAATAGATTTTTCTGCCTAGGTGGATGTAGACTAGTGTAGTGCAGGAAAGAGTTGCAGTACGTCTGTTTCCTGAAAATGCCAGACAAATAAATCTCTTCATCTACTTCTTTAGTTAGTCTCACGTCCAAGTAGTCTGTTTCTATTGTTGAAAACCTATAAGTAAATTTTAACCATTGTGTAGAATTGTTCAAATAGTCTACAAAAGTTTTGCTTCAACTTCATTCCCTTTAAAAAGGATAAATATGTCGTCCAAAACCTAGTGTAATATTTTATCTTCTGCATTACAGTTTCATTAGATAGTATATAAAGGTTTTCCCAAAGGCTACAAACAGGTTAGCCACACTGGCTCATAAGGGGAGCCCATGGCTATTCCACATTTTTGTAAATAGAATTTATGTTCAAAAACAAAAAAGTTTGATGACAGTACTATGCTCAACAGTTCTGTTACAACATCAATCTCCACTTGTGGTGCATTTAAGTCTTTAAGAAGCAGTTGAAACCATTCAACTGCCTCATTGTGAGGGATGGATGTATATAAATCAATGACATCCACAGTCAAAAAGTTACACTCAAGGTCAAACTTAATACTGTTGATATCACGTAAGAAAGACCAGGAGTCTTTGCAAATAGTAGGTATTTTCTTTACATATTTTGATAGAATACTATCTATCAATTTTGAACAGGGGTAGGTCATAGAAGACCTACCATCTATTAATGCCCTCATGGGAGGATTCAACTGCTTCTTAAAGACTTAAATGCACCACAAGTGGAGATTGATGTTGTAACAGAACTGTTGAGCATAGTACTGTCATCAAACTTTTTTGTTTTTGAACATAAATTCTATTTACAAAAATGTGGAATAGCCATGGGCTCCTTGAGCCAGTGTGGCTAACCTGTTTGTAGCCTTTTGGGAAAACCTTTATATACTATCTAATGAAACTGTAATGCAGAAGATAAAATATTACACTAGGTTTTTGGACGACATATTTATCCTTTTAAAGGGAATGAAGTTGAAGCAAAACTTTTGTAGACTATTTGAACAATTCTACACAATGGTTAAAATTTACTTATAGGTTTTCAACAATAGAAACAGACTACTTGGACGTGAGACTAACTAAAGAAGTAGATGAAGAGATTTATTTGTCTGGCATTTTCAGGAAACAGACGTACTGCAACTCTTTCCTGCACTACACTAGTCTACATCCACCTAGGCAGAAAAAATCTGTTGTCAAAGGACAACTGGTACGTGCAGGTAGGATGTGTAGCACTTACAGCGATTTTAAAGCTGAGTGCCAATTTTTGAAAGGTATGTTTATAAACCACGGATACCCTGTCCCTCTTTAGAAGGGCTTATAAATGAAGTTGACACTAAAAGAACAAAAGGGTTGTATAAACCACTACTTGATCAATCTAATGTAGGTAGGTCTACTAATGATAATGAATTAGCACACCAAAATTCCTTACTAAATCAGCAGAGAAACTTTTCTTTAAGTTTTATAACTCAATTTAACTTGAATTCAACAGGAATTTGGGCCATTATCTTAAAAAACTGGCCACTAGTTATTAATTCCGTTAACTTGATTGACAAGTTAGGTCAGCCCTATGTAATTTACAGGAGAAGTAATAATTTGAAAGAACTTTACAGCATACTTCTAACACTTATGGTCACATAAGACCTAGAGGTTCATTTAAATGTGGATGCTGCAACATGTGTAAAGTGATGAGAACTGGAAATTCCTTTATAGTTAGGAATAAAAATACAACATTAAGCAGAGGATTACTTGTGATTCAAAGTCAGTGGTGTACATTGCTTTGTGTAATTCCTGCCCTTCCTTTTACATAGGAAAACCAATCGTAAACTAAAAGAGAGAATATACCAGCACCTTTATGCTATAAAAACCTCTTTAGAGAATGCCTTAGCAAAACATGTTAGCAGTAACCCTGACCACTCTTTTGTTTTATGGGTATTGATCAAGTACCTTTAACCGATAGGGGAGGCCCTTTCAGATAGTTCTTGAGTGTGTCGAACTTTATGGCAGTTGAATTTAGATGCATTTAGGCTAGATGGCCTCAATGAGAACTGTAACATTTCATGTGTTCTTAAACTAAGGAGCTACTTTAGGTAATGCCTATATGCACATTATTTTGTGGGTTTAATGCATAATTTTTTCAATGTTAATGTAAATGCACTAGTAAGAATATTTTTATGTTGTTTTTTATCATACAATATTTATAGATAATTCAATGGAGTTTTATGATTATTCATGATTTTATTCATTATTTTTATTGAGTAAATTAGTGCAGGAAGTGCAATTATTTGTCACTTCCTGTTAACTGAGTATTTGAACAGACCAGTTTAGCTGTTTTACTTGTCTTCTTCTGAGGAAGCTGTGACAGGGGTCACGGCGAAAACGTTGTCTTTTTGAAAAATAAAATACTTTTACGTTAAAGAAGAAACTTGGACTTTGTTTCCTGTGGTTAGTATTGACTATCTGGACATCAGGTTGCCTGTTTCTACACATTTTTACAAGTTTGTTTGCTCATTTTTGACTGTTTGCAGAATGTATTAATGGTAGACACACACACACACACACACACACACACACACACACACACACACACACACACACACACAAAAATCACATAAGTACACACAACTACAAGCACTTTGGAGGATTGTCACTTCAGCTACACCATGTGTTTGGGATGTGTACTGGAAAAGAAGCACCCGGAATTAACTCACATGGACATAGGGAGGATGTAGAGACTCTGTAAAGAAAGCAAACCAACTGAGAACCAACATCGAGTAACAAGTACTGTGAGGCAGCAGTGCTAACCACTGGACTACTTTGTCACTAATAAATAAAAGTATTTTGAAGTAGAATATTTGACAGATTCATTTTCAGCTTTAGGCTTGGTTTTGAGGGAAAATCCATGATCCCTGTTGTTTGTCTGTGCCTGCCTGTTATCTCTCTTAAATATTTACTAGTTGAACAGATAGACCCATTACTTAGAACTGTCATTCCCCTTTAAGGCATACCAAGACCATTTTATAAATATGAGATTGGGTCTTCCCAAATGGACTTCCAGTCACCAGTAATGTTAAAGAGCTGAACTCTGCATCAGTTCAGCCATTCCTTGTACCCAATGACAACTAGCACCACATCCACACCCATGCAAAGGATAGGCAGTTCCCAAATAATATCATTCTGCATTTCTCCAATCTCTTAATAGTTATATCATCTATCTCAAAGGGATTAATGACATCTAACTTTAATAAAGACTAAGTCATGTGCAGTGGTACTTATATATTCATTCCTAATGGATGCTATCTGATATCCTGAGAAAAGTGAATAGGGGTTATGCATAGAATGATAGGATTAGGCAACCCCAGTCCCTGTCAGCTTGTCTAACTTCAGTCCGAGAAACTCAGACATATCCCTCTCACTTTGTCCCTGTAGTTCCACTGCCACTGAACCTGGTTCTAATTCAGCCTATTCAGCTAGAACGTTTCTGCAGGTGGACTTATAGTTTTGGTGTGCTGATTGAATATACATCATTATGAAGTTTCATATATCCATATCCACTGTCAGTATCTCTTCTTCTGCAAACATAAACACTTAAAATCAATACAACAATGTATAGTTAGTAACTGCATATTTTATAATTCTTACATATGTTAAATCATGTTGGAGGAGTCTGTTGAGATGAGTTTCTTTCTGTCTCATTATACTCCCATCCAGCATTCTGGGAAAAAAAATTCATTACAGAATGACAGTGTTCTACGTCAGGGAGAATGCCAGAAAGTTTTACCTCAAGGAGGAGAATGACATTAAAAGAAAAACACAATAAAAACGCTCATTTTCCCTTGTCTGAATAAAGATTCAAGGAAAAACTAAACAGTTTGAAGCAATGCCTCACCTCCTTCAACAGAGAAATGCTGGGCATGAAACGGATCTAAGGAAAATTAAAATAGCCATCTTGAAACCTAACGCTTGCATGGCTTCAGCTGATTAAAAGATAGATAAGATGGAAGCTGCGAATAACAGTGTAAAGCAAGAATTTGGGAAATGTAGTAAGAGCAACATCTAAAAATATATTTGATAAGTGCAGGCATTCATTACATGTGGAGGCGGGCGTTCATTACATATGGACAAAAAATAATTCAGGTGAAAACACTTTAGAAGGTGTCTTTACCTCATCTTTATTGTCATATTCATGTCTATAGCCCTAAAATCTTGTTAAGCTGTTAGTCCCACTGTTATTTAAGCTTAGCTTAAAGCTTTCTATAATGCTTCATCCTAAATTTGGAAAGCCCCCTCCCCTTAAACTGCCCACATACAGATGTATTTGCCAGAATGTGAGCCAAACATTCTGCTTAAATACTCTCTTCCAGGCTTGAAAAACATTGGCTACCCTCCTTAAGTAAAGGACTGGACTAATTAGAAGCAGAAACCCCTTGTATCAGCTGCAGGTTGAAGTTTCTACTTTAGCTTCATCATATACTGCTGACCGGTACTGGGATTTCTCATCAATAGATGCTAAAAGGCCTTTGAAAGGATGTGGCAAACTTTCTTTGATGCAGTATGTAGAATGTGATTTAGTGCATGGTTTATTTATGACATTACGTTTTTGTACAAGAAGCCATTTGACAGAGTTTTGTGCAACAGAGATCTTTTTCTTTCTTTTAGTATTTCAAATGGAATTTGGCAAGTATGATAAACACTGGTGGGTGGAGAGGATGTGCTAATCGCCAGTAATCATTTTGTAAACACAGCACAAAGGCGAAAGCTGTATGCATGTTTTCAAATTACAATCTTAATATTATCAAGTCAGTCTTCTATTCGTTTGTAACAGCAACAGACAAAAAGGCCATAATAGAGCTTGTGTTTTACTCACTCAAGGTTTAGCAACTTGTAGCTGATTTACTTGCAGATGAATGCTTACTTGAGTATTCAAGCACCAGAAACTTGAAAAAATAGATTCTGTAAATATATCTTGTGTGACTTCGGAGGCAGTATGTTTTCAGCATGGTAGTTGTGGGGCCAGAGACCCTCACATTAAAGTCTGCATGGGAGCTCCACTGCAAAAAACACTTGAAAACCTTTCTGCCAGTGAAGAGCAATCCTTTCCTTGAGCAACTGGCAACAAGTAAGTGACACCCCAAAAGTTCATGTTGAGCTAATAAAGTGGACACCGTAACAGACTTAAGTTTCAAGTGGACATCCCAGGCCTATAAATATGTCTGGGTACTTGGGTATCCACTAAGACAGAAGCTTGGTTCCACAAAATCTGAGCACTTTAAGAACAGGATCTGTCAACATAGTGGTATATTGGTCTTTCTTTTTTGGGAGGAATCCTTTTCCCTGTTATACCTCTTAATAGTACTGTCCGTTTGGTTAGACCTTTGTTTAAAACTTTAAAATCTTATAGGTCTGGATTCCTTTGGAATATGAACACATTGGACCTGGTTTTAGAACCTTGCCATTGTCAATGAATAAGTGAGGAGTAAACGTTCTGGATTTGTCAGTGCACTATGTTGAGGTGAGGCTATCCTATTCTCTCACACCGAGTTTGATTGCTTATACAATACTATTTTTAACTCAATTCCTCATATCTTAGCTATTAATTGCTGGCATCATCTTCCTCTAACATTAGCAAAATTAAGCCTTCCATTAATACTTCCTTTTCTCCCTCAATTGGTTCGAGATCCATCTGAATTTTACACATTTTCATAAAAAATCCTAGAATATGATTTCTACCTTTGCACACATTCTTTTTATTTTTCCTTCTACATTCAGTGACAAGCTATTCTACTTTCTGTTGTCTAAGACATTATGCTAAAAATGTGTTTTGCTTCAGAGTTGTTATCAAAAATAGTTGCTTTAAAGCAACCTTTCTAAGCTCATGGATACAACCTAAATCCACCATTTTTCCCTTTAGCACTCTGCAGTTATTCCTGTTCTTGTTTTGTAAGATTCCCCTTGTTCTGCAATACTTTAACATTTGTTAGCCACTCTAAATAATTCTTATACCAATTCCTAAGAATTGCTGCTAACTCTGTGGCCCTTCCTGTCTCCATTCTAATAAACCACTCAATCCAAGAATCTATTTTTCCTCTATTTGGAAGGAATACTACACTATCCCACTACATAAGGGTGGAAACTCCACAGAACCATCTAACTTCCATCCCATTGCTATTCTTTCTCCCCTCTCCAAAATTCTAGAAAAGTGTATTAATTCTCAACTGCTTTCCTACCTTACTCAAAACAATCTTTTAACCAATATGCAGCATGGTTTTAGGCCCAAACACAGTACTAACACAGCACTTTTATCCTTCTCTCAAACAGTAGTTGAGGCCAGAGACAATAATAAACTTGTGTCTTGCCTTTTCTTAGATTTGTCAAAGGCTTTTGACTGTTTCTCACAAGCTTCTACTTCAAAAACTTTCTCAGCTGAACATTTCTATACCCACTCTAAATTGGTTCTCTAGTTACCTGTCCAGTTGCTTACAAGCAGTTAAATGGCAAAATTCCATCTTACCCTTTCTGCCAATTCAGACCGGTGTTTCTCAAGGTTCAATTCTTGACCCCCTCCTTTTCAACCTCTTCACCAATGGCCTACACACTGCCAGCAATCTCTCCGCTATCATACAGTATGCAGATGATTCAACTCTGATTTCCATTTCTGACTCTATCAATAACCTCCACCATATCACCCAGTCTTCATTTCACTCTGTTGAAAAGTGGCTCTCCAACAATCAACTTATCCTGAACATGTCTAAAGCTAAGCTCTTACTATTCCTACCTAAAGCTCTTGCCCATCACAAATCCACCTTTCTCGTATCCTCACTAAATGGCACTGTCATATCACCAGATTAACACACTAAACTCCTAGGTGTCATCATTGACGACCAGCTCAAACTAGACCTATAAAGAAAACACACCAAAAAACTGGGCATGTTATATAGAAACAGTAAATGCCTGACCTCCAACTCTAAACTACTGCTAGCCCAAAATCTCCTCCCCGCCCTCCTCTATGGCTCCCCTCTATTTTCCAATTTACAATATAACCTGCTGGCAAAACTTGACCAAACTTATAACAAAATTGCTAGATTTGTCACCAGCAGCCCCTATAAATCCCATCACCATTCTGCTCTCAAAAAATGACATTGGCTCGAATTCCCTCACCTTCTGACCAAATGTCAGTTGATCCAAGCTTTCTGAATTCTTAATGCTAACTCTAACTGTCCATCTCTGTCTGACCTGATTTCCTGGTACACCCCTCCCCGATCCCTGCACAGCTCTGATAAACTCTATCTACAAGTCTATAAACCCAATATTAACATAGGTAAAATTCTTTATAAACACTCCACCTCCCTTATTTGGAATAATCTTCCACTCCATATTAGAAGCCATACCTCTCTTCCTAACTACAAACATGGCCTTATTTTGTACCTCCATAACAACCCTATATGTACCTGTTATCATCCTACTTAACTCCTCCCTTTCCATATTCCCATTTCTCCACTAGACTTATCATTAAGACCTTTTTCCTCTTTCTTATCTTACTTTATCCAATCTGCTCTTCTTTCTATACCCTCCCTCTTTATATAATTTACTTTATCCAATCTGCTTTTGTTTTTTTTTTTTTTTGTTTTTTTTTCTCCTCCCTCTAGATCACTTCATTCCTCCTCTACTCCTATCTTCTTTTGCACTTCCCTTCTTCTGACCTTGTATATAGCTATGTACTGTACTATTCTTTGGATTATATTTATTTTTCTTATCCATTGTATCCATAAGTTTGTTTTGCTCTTTATATTGTTAACTTGTCTCTATTTGTATGTATTTGTATGTTTTGTTCGGGGCTTTTCCCTTGGGTCTCCAATGAAAATGGATAATTTCTTACCCAGTTGGACTAACCCGATTAACAAATGTGAAATAAATAAATAAGTAAAATTATACCTTTTTCCATATCTCATTCTCCCTTATTTTACCATGCTTTCAAACTCTGTCTTAGTTTATCCCACTTACTCACTATCCCTTCTGAAGAAAGTTCTGTCTTCCCTAATAACTCTCGTCCATCTCACTCATCATGTCCACTGTCATGTCCACTACCCATTCCTTAAACTCATGTTTAACAGGTAAGTACGAAAGAGACAGGGTCTCATTTTTACTTAATTACCCTGCATATTTATCTTAGTTTTTATTGCTGCATAATCTGAGGCAATAATCATATAAGTCTCAGAGCTTTCATATAAATATAGATGCTACTGTAAAACATTATTTCAATCCAGTCTAGTCCAGTTATTAAATGTTGAGGAATAATCTGCAAATTCTGAGTTCCTACTACTGAATTCATATCTTCCTTACCAAATATTCTGATATATTCCATCAGACATCTACCCTATTTTGTTATATTTTCCCTTCCATGTCCCACAATACATCCTCACTATTGAAATCAGGTTCCATGCCTTGCTCATAAATAATCCCCCCAACTGAAAGCTTATTATTTCTCCCCAAATTCTCTTACTCTCCATAATAGCACTTTTATATGGAGCATAAATAGATGCTAATATAATCCTCCCTCTCTTACTACCCTCCCTTTAAACTTGTTTTACCACAAATTTGCCATTATTGCCCCCTTCTATTACTATTACAGCAATTCTAGCAACTATTAGTGCTCTCTGTTCCTTTGTCTTTGATAATATGCTAAATGTCCGTCCTGAAATCCTTTCATTGTCAAATTCACATGCCAAGAGTTTCTCCTGTAACATTGGTACTTGTAGCAATTTGTAGTACAATTCAATACTCTGCTTTTTTCTATACCAACAGCACAATTTACATTCCACAATAATATGAACAGAGTTGACATTACAGGTTCATAGGTATATACAAGGTTAATGACCACCGGGGCTTTTATAGTAATAATAGCCATGCAACCCAATCAGATTGTGTCCCCTTATAACATAAATATTTAAACGGGAAGGGTATGTTAGTGCACAGAGGTATGTTAAGTAGTTGCTAAAAATTATGTGGAGGTATATTAGTTAGGGAATGTTTACTGCTGGCCTCTGTCTATAGGTTCATAGGACGATACTAGGCTATTGGCCCAGAGGTCCTTATAAGTGTAGCAAATAAATTTGCCCATGTTCACATAAAGTCAGCAACTGTTCTCCCTATCCAGCAGGGACACAGGTGGGATCCCAGAGTTATATTTTCTGTTTCCCATCCAGTTGTCCAGGTTCCTCTTAAAGAGGGCTAACAAGGTACTCTGCTTGACATGGACAGGAAGTGTATTCCACAGATGGGGGAATCATTGGGATACAACTCTATCCTGCCAACAAGTTCTATTAATGTCACAGACCAGTTTGAGACATTACATGTGGGTTGCATGAGTGGAGTTTTACTTATGGATATGCAGCAGCTCCATCAATGCTGAATCTGAGACGGCCTTGTATGCCAGACACAGGTCAGCTCTGAGGAGTCAGCATGAGACTGAGTAAAGGGACAGGGCTTTTAGCCTATCTGTATAGGATAGATGTTTGAGACACTAGATTTTCCTGGTCAGGAACCTCGGTGGTCTCTCCAACTGCTACATGCACTTGGCAAGGTACACGCTGAAAGGACCATTGTACTCAATAATGGGTCTCATAAGGGAGGAGTACAGGGATGTTATGACTTCCTTGTTCCTGGATGAAATACCCTTACTTATGAGGTGGTCCATGTAGAAAGCCTTCCATACAACAAAGGTAACATGGTGGTCAAAAGTCAGGTTGCTATCAACTTGAGTATTCAAGTCCCTAACGACTGATTGTGTGCTTAGTACATTGTTATTAATGTCATAATTAGTGGTGACACCATTTTCCCCAAAGGGAATAATGATGCATTTCTTGGCATTCAGTTTGAGGCCATGCTTCTGACACCAGTCATTAGATTGGTTAAGGCCCTCTTGGAGAATGTTCACATCACTAGGGGAATTTATGACAATAGGAGACATACGGGCCAGCTCGGGGTGAATTAATGATTTCCCATCCAATGTTAGATAGGGAATGTTTACTCTCTGATAGAAAGGTGTTTCTCTCACCTATTGTACACGTCAGTTCCTTTGAATGCATATTTTTAACTCTTACCTTACATGCAGTCTAATGTTTGACAGGCTGATCTTTTAAGTAGTTGCTTCTTGTCATCTCCATTTGAACCTATGTGACATTTTCAAGACTTTTTGCTTCAAAAGAAACACTCAAGCAAATAAAAAAGTACATGTTCAGGACCCCCAACCCCCTTTTAATTTACAACAAACACACAAAAAAATGTACATCTTCAAAAAATGAAGTTTTCCCCTTCATTTATGGGCAGATGTCCCAAACTGACAAATGCACCAGCAGACATTACATATTCTAAAATTAAAGTTACCTCTGCTAAAGATATAATTATCATCGGTGTTCCCACTTACACTAACTGCTGTCTATTCTTTTCTTATCCCTATTCCCCTCCCAAACATAAAAAAAAACAACTTGCATGCTTTCAGTAAAATAAAAATATATGCAATGGCTACCATTAAAAAATAGTTGGGGAGGGAACTTTTTATATAATTTATTCACTCCCCACAGTTTCAAACTTTATTAATATTTTCACTGAACTGCTTAGCAATGTACCTTTAAATGTTAGTTACCCAATGCTTTGTACATCTTACGCAGAAGGCATTTTACATACTTCTCTTGATAGGTTGCTTACATCTGCATACTGCTCAGCTCCATGCAAAAATAATTGGTAATGAAAAAAAAAAACTAGTAACTCTGCAGAAGCATGAAAGAATCACTGTAAATTTCACTTAGAACACCCTGTTCAGACCTCTCATGGTGACTTGCTTACAGCTGTAGACTTCTTGTCTCCCAGTGAAAGCCTTTGCTAATGGAAACTTAGCTAATGAAATTGGGCATGGAGGAAAGAACTATCAGTTCCACACCTTTTATCATTTATCTTATATTTCAAGTGTGCTTGTCTAAAACTTCCTTGTCTATAGCTTAGACCAAGAGCAATAATCTAGATATCTACATATGAAAAAACAAAGGGAAATCATTCTCCTAATTTTATATATAATGTGACCAATACACTTGTACATCTCCCACCCCAACACTTCCAGATTACATCACATTATATTAACTTTAACTTACTTCTGCCCATCCTTTCTTACCTTTTTACAATGTAAAGCCTGGATATTTTACAACTAAGAAAAAGTGCTTTCTTTCTTTAATATTTGTAACATATACAACAATCACTGATAAGACTCCCCCAACTCATATTTAAAATAAATCTAACTGTACACTTTAAAAAACTGCTTTACTATATATATATATATATATATATATATATATATATATATATATATATAGTATGCAATTTACATCACAATTTGTATACAGATGATAACAAAAACAGATTTACCTACAGTTATTTCTTCTGCCCCCTCAGTATCCTTCTAAATATTAAAGACATAAAGTTGGGTATATGATTTACAGTTCACCCATCAGTTTAACACAGTCACCAAAAGTCCAAGCTTCCTCACCCATGTCTATTCTTATATCTAATCAGATTGAAGTGTTACAGTTTCTCATTTATTCATCATTTCATAGTACTGCTGGTCTTCTTCCTCATCAATGCCATCTCCCAATAATATTACAAAATTATTAAATTTTTACAATTTTTGCAGAATATTAACTACTTTTTACTTCTGAATATGTCTGCCAGATAACTTAGACAATTAACTACTTATACTTCAGAATACATCTGCCACATAGTTTAGCTTGCTAGCCTTCCTCAGTTTTATTGCCTTTGTAAAGCCTTACCTCATTTACACTTACAGTTATTGCAGGAGTGATCTGATGCCAAGTGATCTGATGCCATTTGAATAAGTAAGCTATGAATGACAAGGCTGGAATTCATCAACAAGCATAATACACAGGAAGCATTTGCACTGGAAATGGTCACATGCAGATTAGTAGAGGTCTATAGTGTCATGTTAGGCTACAGTGCAGTAATCCAAATGCATAATAGAAGATAATGTATATGTTTGCATAAGGGCATGCAAAAGAAACTGGGTAGTGAAATAAGGTCCTACTGATATTTAAATGTTTGTGAGGTAGAGTTAAAACACATAAGTTGTTTGGGAAGAATTGTGAACCGATGTTTACATCACTGTAAAAGGGTAGGCCATGCCAAAAATTTCACAGATAACAAGAATATTTAGCAAAACACAAGCCTCTTAACTTCCCTTAAGGACTCCTCGCAAACCTTTTGTAAGAACAGATCCAAAAACAAATGAAACAGAGTCCAAACTGGCCGTAATCCTTTATTATAAAACATAAGCACTTTCAGGTTAAAAAAAACCTTCATCAGACAAACTTCACATAACCATGACAGTCTTTGAATACTAAACAATTTTAAAAACAATCTGTCACTTTCTATACTTGACCCGCCTTTTCTTTAGGGCTGGTTTTAAAGGTACAGAACTATTTAACCCAGGTGGGTTATCAGCAGCCAACTGTATGATCCGTCTTAATTCTGCATACTCTGTATCATTAACGATGCCCCCCCCCCCTTTTTTTAAGCTTTGCAACATGCAGAATCATAAAAACAAGATCTGGAAAGCTAAAAACATGTTATTATAATCCATTGTGTTTATCCTTCTGTCTAATGGATGACAAGTGGTGCAGTATTCTTGTTTTTGACTTACAATTAGTTTTTCCAACATAAAAACTCGGGCATGACTTACAGCATCCCAAGTAAACCACATTCTCTGTGTGGCAATCTGCATAAAACTCAAATGTATATTTTTTATTCGTAACAGGATGTATGAAGTAATTTAAACCATTCACATTTGAACATGCATTACAATGCCTGCAGGGAAAGGTCCCTGTTCTCATATGTGCAGAGGAAATATTGTTAGCCTTCTTGTTTTTTAACCCAGGTTCTATGCATAGCATATCTTTTATGTTACTATTTCGCTTAAAAGTAAATCTAGGTTTTACATCTAAAATATCTTTCAGGTGACTATCACTTTTTAGTATCTTCCAGTTTTGCTTAATAATATCACATATACCATACACATAATTACTATAACGTAGCATTACCTTGGGTTTTTTGTCATATTTATCCGATGACTTCAACTTATCTCCCTGCTGTTCTTTATTATCAGAAAACCATGGTCTTGCCTTAGCTTCCCTACCAGATATTATGCTGTTCTTAGTTTTTTCTAAGTTTTCCTTTGACTACTCCTTTCCTTAAGATGTTCATTTAACACATCAATTTCTTTGTGAAACTCATTGTTATCTATGCACAGCCGAGAAACTCTATATCCTTGTCCTTGCATAATATTATGAAAAGTATGCCTAGGATGCATACTACATGCATTCAAATAATGATTTCTCCAACATTGTTTCCTATGCAGGCTGGTGTGTCCAATTTGCCAGTTACATTTTTATTTAACGTGACATCTAAGAAGGCTAACAATGTTTCCTCTGCACATATGAGAACAGGGACCTTTCCCTGCAGGCATTGTAAAGCATGTTCAAATGTGAATGGTTAAAATTACTTTATACATCCTGTTATGAATAAAAAATATACATTTGAGTTTTATGCAGATTGCCACACAGATAATGTGGTTTACTTGGCATGCTGTAAGCCATGTCCGAGTTTTATGTTGGAAAAACTAATTGTAAGTTAAAAACAAGAATACTGCACCGCTTGTCATCCATTAGACAGAAGGATAAACACAATGCATTATAACAGCATGTTTCTAGCTTTCCAGATCACACTTCTGTTGTTATGGTTGTGCATGTTGCACAGATGAAAAAAAAGGGGGGGGGGCATTGTTAATGATACAGATTATGCAGAATTAAGATGGATCATACAGTTGGCTGCTGATAACCCACCTGGGTTAAATAGTTCTGTACCTTTAAAACCAGCCCTAAAGAAAAGGCGGATCAAGTATAGAAAGTGACTGGTTGTTTTTAGAATTCACAGAACAAAAACCAAAGTGGTACACCAGGCAGACGAAATGATCGAAAAAAGCAGTATTCACTTCACTTCTTTATTCCAAGAAACAGAGTAAGCGCTTTCACGTTAAACATTAACGCTTCATCAGACTTCAACTATACCAAAAAATTCATCACTTTTAAATATCATTACCAATCAAATAATTAATTGTTGTTCTCTTCTGTTTTTAAAATTGTTTTAGTATTTAAAGACTGTCATGGTTATGTGAAATTTGTCTGATGAAGGGTTTTTTTAACCTGAAAGCACTTATTGTTATAATAAAAGATTACGGCCAGTTTGGACTCTGTTTCATTTGTTTTTGGATCTGTTATAACAAGAATATTTAGAGGAGCAGCATCAGTCACGTAGCAGCACAGTGCAGTTCTCTGCACCATCAGTTTCTGCCAGTATGTGTGAGGTGACATCTGGCACCCACTGAGACATTACCACTAGCAGCTAACATACCATAATTCCACTGACCAAGAAATCTCTCATTGCTTCAGAACAGACTGAGACATTGTATGTGCCTTAGCTGATGTATATCTCTCACACACGAAATATATAGGAATACATGGCCTTCACTCATGAGTATGTGTAAGTTGGTCTACTCTAGCTACAGGGATTTTTCAGAGACCAAAGGGACATGTATTGGGTAATTCACATGACTAGACCTCTAGAAAACTCATTGAGTTCATTCACGTAATGTTTCTGAATATGGGCGATCATATAATGTTTTCTAGCATATTGCAGAAGACAGCTAACACCATTTGTACCTTCTATGATATCATTCACCTTCATGAGATACTGGATACCATCTAGTAGTAAAGGCCTTTCCTTTCCCACAGTCACAAAGGTTTATGGACAGGAAAGTTTACAGTTCTCCACAGTCACAAAGGTTTATGGACAGGAAAGTTTACAGTTCTGTAAACCGACAGGTAATGTGTGATGAACATGGAATCATGACCAATATGTCCCCCCAAAATCCCTGCAGTTTGCTTAATTCACATATGGCACACATCTCAGTTACATTGCTACTTCCTGCATACTGCAGTTTGACAAGACCATCTAGTTTGTAAGTGCAGGTGCTTTTGTCAATGTTATTGCATGCAGATAAATTTATCGAGTGTCCATGGGTATTAAGTATCATCCTGTTTGAGAGAATTATTTGCAGGTGACACTGGATACCCACCAGAGCCCTTGGTGAAGAGTCCCACAAGAAGCCCACGATGCATGACCAAACTCCAAAATACCACCGTTCATTCACAAATGAACAATATCACAGAGCATGAGTTTAGCCTGCTTAAAGTTTGCCTCTGCCTCCTCAGTATATGTAACCCTGCTACAGCCTACAGGATGCTCTTAGCATGTTGCATGCTATCTAGTCTGCTAGTAAGGAGAGAGTCTAGGCTCCCTCAAGATACAGATATGGTCAGACCACAAACACACACACAACCAGCAGAAAAGGTGCACTGATTTCAATGTTTGACAAGAGTGAGGCAGAAAAACAACAACTGGTAACAGTAAAATTACCTCCCCAAAGAAAGTGATGGATGCAGAACATAGCGGCACAGGTAAAGCAGCAATAAATAGTTCATAGCTATGGGTCCTGCCTAACAAGGAGTGACATTGCAGAGTATCATGCAGAACATATGTAAGGCATGTAGAGTCAGACCTTCTCATGTATGCTACACATAAGGGAGGATGGTGTGGGTTCAAGTCATAATCATGTACAGCGGTGTACAGGGCACAATGACATGTCTGTTCATACAGTGTGGGTTGAGGAAGGCATATCACAGGAGACAATGTTTGGGGTCTTAAGCCAGTGAATATTTTGCATCTGGGATAATTTCCTCTTGTAATGAGGTAGAGGGTGCCACTACATAACCATGAGGATCCGAGTACCCCCCATAAGAATGGCAAGCAACTGCAGGACCAAAACATGGATGCAGACTGCTCATAAGGTGTCCTGCTCCTAGAAGTTTGATGTCATGGTTGGCCACAATGAAGGATGGCAGAACACTTTGCAATTTCAGATGCAAATGTGGACTATGTATCCTACAATGGTGCCCCCACATGACCACATGCATCTTTCCCAACCTTGAACAGCACTGATACTGTGGGGAGAGATGGTGCCACTAACACTGCTATACAGGGAGGTAGAGATTGATATTGTACGCACTACTGCAGATGTTGTAAGACCTATAAGGACTGCATTCTTGGACTCCAAGCCCCCATAGGCATGCTGGTAGTGCTAGGTAACATCATTATAAAGGCCATGAAACACAGAAATCAGTGCCTTGTTGGACTAGGCTGTGGCAGACTATATCTGCAATATAGTCCAGCACATCTGCTAACTGATCTCAAGTACTGCCTACATGTCAGAGACCAGCTGTGACGTGATGTGTCAGGCACCCTTAAGATCTTGGCAGAAGTGGATGGCCTCTCATCAGATGGCATGTACCCCTCTGCTGCTGCATCCATACAGAGACATTCTTGATATTCAGAGCTGTGGGATGAACACTCTGACTTTACAGCTTTATGATCACCATGTTGTGAGATCACATGTTCACCCTACACTTTGGGTGGTTTGTCACCCAGAAAGGTGCATTAAAAGACTGTGGCACAGGTATCTGTGTCTCTCACTGTCATCAGCTCCTGCAAAAGTGTTAGCGTCAGCCTGTTGTCCAGCCCCAGACTTGTATCACCACAGCAGTAATCTGCCTTGTGAATGCATAACAGTTGACACACAGAAGTTAGCATGAATACCTGTGCTAAAACTGTGCTCTTGTGGCATACTCTCCAAGGGTGCCCATGCAAAATGTGCCATATGATCCCAACTTACCTTTGCTGCCATTCTGACCTGGATGGATAGCTGATATTTTTAAACCAAAATATAACCAACATAAGCTACAGTTAGCCTTCAGCCGCTAAATGCATCATTGCTGTACTGAAAGTCAAAGTCAACTTTTGGAATGATCCCAGAATCATAATCCCCCTTTAAGGACACCAAAAACTAGTAGTTCTGTCAGCCTGCTGCTTACTGATGCCTGCCATGGCTATAGAACATTTATTTATTTAAGCACCAAGTCAAAAAGCTGAGGAGCAGACCAGGACTGTTCAGCTGTATCAGCATGAAATAAAAAGCATGAACAAATAAGTTTCAATAAGGCAGGAAGCCAAAACACCAAGTCCACGTAAAAGCTAAAATCCAAGTGTTTATTGCAGACAATGGCAAGTGCTTTCACCCATGTGGGCTTCTTCAAGCCAAAAAGCACTCATAAAACAAAACTGATTTATATACACATTAATCACAGCAGTTATTACATCATATCCTGCTACATTATTATTCTTAAAGCATCAGTACATCCCGGTGTTTGAAAAACAACCTCTTACCTAACACCTAGATAAACGTGGACACCATAAAAAGTTCATATCTAAGGAATCTGTTTATAAAACAAGTACTGATAAACTAATAAAACACATTACGAAGATTATATTAAAAGTCATTCTCATCTAACACTATTAAAAATCACTTGGAATATGCAGTAGGCAATCAAAACCTTATTGCAAAAGATATTTAAAGTGAACAATATATTGGTTCAAAAAAAAAAAAAAAAAGCAATTCTTAAAAAACATCAAAGAAAATATTTAAAACGTCACTACTAACTTCCTGCTTTTATGGGCTGATTTAACAGAAATTTTGTCATTCAAACCAGGCTCCTGTTCCGCCCGTAATCTAATGATCCACTTGACCTCTGTTCTCTCAGTGTAATTCCTTGTACCCCCTCCCCCCAATACTAATAGTATTAACTTGGAGCACTTGGAACCTAAAAGAATGAATCAGTGTCCAATATGTGCTTCAAAAGAGAATTTATTTATTTAACATTTGTTTACCAGGAAAGTCTGACTAGGAATGAGACAATTTTCAGCAAAGGCCTAGGGAAATGTGGGAAGAAACCGGAGAATCTGGAGAAAACCCACACAAACACAGGGAGGACATGCCAACTCTGCACAGAGGGTACCCCAGCTTAGAATTGAACTGGATAACTTCTTGCTCTGAGGTGACAATGCAAACCACTGCACCACTGTGCTGTCCAAACATTAACATGCTTTTGCCTTGGCATTTGTACCAAATCAGTAACAAGCTTGTAACATTGCTGTAATGTGCAGCAATGGTCTTCCCTGACACTTCTATCATGGTCACCTGCCAGTATTACTCCTATAAAGGTTGGTTAGCACCTGCTCTATGCAACAGGTGCCATCTGCATGCCCTATGTATCTTGACCAGCACCTCCTTTTCAGCAGGGCTGAAACTACCCATACTCAACTATCCAATGCAGCCTCTGGACATACAGACACCTGTCAACTTGACACAGGTTTATAGCCTGTATATTACTGAGACTAGTAGAACCACAGACACAAACAGAGGGGTAACCTTGTCAAATTGCAGGGAGAATTATCGGTGCTGTGATATGATAAGTGTAGGGACAGAAATAGAAACACGTACAGCAGATATACTTGCCACACACTGGTACATATATGCTCTGTATATGTACACATATATATATATATATATATATATATATATATATATATATATATAGATAGATATATATAGAGATATATAAATATACAGGGCTCAACCACTTTGCTAGACTCTACAGGTATGTATAACATAAGGCAGTCATCCCTACAGCCACTGTTAGGGGAAACCAGCTCTACTGTCCTTATAGTAGTGTGGGCTACCTTGTTGCTTGTGCAATCAGCATTACAATATTAACATGCGGCCTATGCCTGTACCTTGGAGAGCTCATGGCTGTCAGCTTGTGCCAAAGTATACATCATGCTACTTCACAGCTACATGTTCCAGTACTTGTGATACAGATAGAGACAACATTTTTAAAAGATATTTGGCAGAATGGTAGCTTCTGCTTGTAACTGCTGGAGAACACCAGCATGTCACATGAAGGAGAGCAAGATTATGCTCTATCACCTTTATAGAAATTTCAGGGAGCACCTACTGGGCCCCTTTGAAGAAAAAGCTGATGTCTGGCATGAACTGGCTTAGGAGCTTTCTTTAGCCATGGGTACCATCAAGATGGTGTAACTGCAAAGACATAACTATGGTGACCTGTGGTGCAGGAACTGTAGCTATATCCATGTGTGGGAAGTGGATGATAGACGCCATCACCCCAAATTGTACAGATGATGAACCTTTGCTCCTGTTCTATGTGTGGGACTGTTTTTGATACTGGCAGGTAAGTGTGAATGCTACTGTGTGCACCAGTCTTTGTCAGGTGGAGGGGGGTAGAGGTACTTTTGCAATATGCCAATTACATTTAATGTTGGCTTCTTCAGGGAACTTTTATGGGGTGAGGTTATTCTATACCATCTCACATTGTTTACACACTTGTCTAACTGTACCATTTTCTGTGTGAGCATGCTAACATATGTGCAGGGGTCACACACTTGCCTGTTGCTTGTCATGCAGCTATGGAGAAAATGTATGGGACTATGACTTTTATCTATTGCCCTGGCATCTTACCTTACAACTGTCACAATTTTCTGATGTTCCCTTTCTATTTCAGCATGAGAACAGCATGGCAATAATCAGGCCACTTTCTGCAGGAAAAGCTTACTTCCACTCACTATTGCAAATGTGTGTTTAAATACATTCAGTCCACTGACAGGATAATACACTTACTTTAAACCTCCAACTGTTTCTACTTACTGTAGGTTCTGATGATGCATGTACTATGCAGACACCTCACACAT
Organism: Protopterus annectens; assembly: GCF_019279795.1. Taxonomy (NCBI): domain Eukaryota; kingdom Metazoa; phylum Chordata; order Ceratodontiformes; family Protopteridae; genus Protopterus; species Protopterus annectens. The sequence goes on from NC_056731.1 coordinate 228,994,146, forward strand.
TTCTTGCTCCTGCTGAGGCTGTTGTTGAAGAGCAGGAAGGTGATGAGGAATTGTCCTCTTGAGGATTAGCCCACTGCCTGATTGTGGCCCAGCACCAGTTGGAGCAGAGGGTGGAAGCTGTAGTGAAGACAGCAGTGGGCAGATATATGGGGTTTACTATTGAAATGTCGAACGGCACTACATCGACTGTACCCATGTTAAAACACAGTCCTAGATTGTTTTTTTGTCGTTGACATTATATTTTCGAACTTCCATGTTCGACTATAGTACAGTCGATGTAGTGCCGTTCGACATTTCAATAGTAAACCGATATATGGTCTGGATGGAGAATCACCTAAAATGGATAGTAGATTTATTCACATGACTGGCCTTTACCATGAAACCACCAGTGAAGGGCGTGGTTTGTATGACTGGACACTCTGATCCAACAGTTTGTGATGAACCCCTTAGATGACAGACAACACACCTTATCCCCAGCCATGTGTGCCCCTCCTCCTCTCATGTCAGCCACCAAACTCTGAGAACTGTGAAAACCTCCTCCTCACCATTTTACTACTGTCTTTTGGCCTCAGTTCATCCGATGTCGGCCCATTCTGGTAGCTGAACATCCATCTGTTTGTCTGTACTGTTTTATCTGTTTCTATATCCGCATTCAAACTGGCATATTTCCACTTTTCTGCTCTGCTTTTCCTTTCACATTCCAACTCTTCACTTCTTTTGTTAAAGCAAAAACAGGGTGCTATTTTCACAAAATAGTTGTCCTTTCTTCCTTACCCCTGCACACACCTACTGGTTGTCCTTGTGTGTGATACTCTGCTTGCTGCCTTCTGTTTACTATTTTCCTATAAACCCTTTTCTTTCTCTTTTAAAGATCCACAGACCATAACACTGCAGCTGCTAATACCTATTGCTCTGTTGCTTTCTGTTTGACTTTATATTACCTTGCAAAGACATGTACTAATATGCACGTCCAATCTACTACATACACTGCTTTAGTCAGTGAATTCATTTCTTCAGTTCTTGATGGACTGCATAGCATGGTGCTGAGCATAACCACACTTTTGGGGATGTGTTTCACTCTAAGAATGTGTCTATTTTCATAGTTGCTGTGCTGCAAATATACATACCCTGTAGAGCAGCTGGCTGTATTTAAGCCCTGCTTGCTTTGGATATTTAATGACTCACTATGTCACAACACACTGTTGGTTAGCTGCACAAGTGCTGCTTAAAAGTACAGTGCATGTGTGATGCCCCTCCTCTAGAGCAGTGATAAAGGACTCTCAGTCCTCACCATGGACACCGGTGAGGGACGTTCACTTGTAACAAAAATAGATGCACACAGTATTTCCAGATGCAGCTCTCTGCACCAATCACAATTTCCCTTTAGCACACAGGAAACACACTCAGTCTTGGGACTGGGTTTTTCTCTCTATCAAGAGGCCCAAAAAGACTTCCATCTGACACAGCTGTAGAGTTGAGTCCTCAGCTGAGTGTTCCAAGCCAAGTTCTCCACCACCCTCTTTGTGAAACCAGTGCTCTGTGTTCCTGCTCCAAGTAGCTAACACACACAGTCTTTGAGATTTGATTTTCACACACACACCCGGGAAACGCTGGCACAGATCTACCAGCTATGCGCCCCTCTGCCCAGACTATAAGATAGGTACTGACACTAAAACACTCTAAAGCCAGCTACTCTAAGAATTTTACAAGGGTACCCAATTATACTCAGTACAATTAATACAAATGGTACTGTTTGACCAATGCAGCAATGCTTTCAGGAGTGGCCACAGTGTCACCAAATAAATATATGTACTCTCAAAGGTTAAAATATTCTCTAAAAGACAAGCCACAATGAAAAGTTTAAATACATTTAATAATAAATAACAAAAGAGCATGAAAATTCTAAATATCTATCTACAATAAACACCAGAGATTTAATCATATGAAACAGTAAAAATAATACAGTAGGAAAGAATCATGGAGATACAGAAAAACAATACTTAACTAATCTCACTATATTTTCCTGATTGATCTAAATAATTACTATTCCAGATTCACTTAGTAGAGCAAGGTAAGATGAGATAGATGAGTGGCCCTTCTTTGTCAGGTTTCAAAAACAAACCGCACTGAGACTTCTGTCTCATGTAGTATTAAAACATAATTTCAGTGCTGGATTACAGAATTACATCACATACATCTGGTCATCTGACTCTGGTTCCCACACTACCCCTTTACTAGAAAAAGAACTAGAATCTAGCACCTATGTGCCATAATATACACACACATAGAGCTTTGCTAAGATCTGTTATAGCATCTGGAAGCTATAAAAACAATTCAAAACTTCCACCCTTCTTGGGTACCAATTAGTTCACCCCTAAGGACAATACAGTAGATTCCTAGTCCTAGTTTTCACAGACATTTCATCTCTGGTTGCAATCAGAACTGTAAGATGCAATCTTTATGGCTTAAAGCAGGTAATTTAATTTCAGCCTATTTATCAAAGTTAGCTGGACTGCAATTAACCTCTTCTCTTCCAGTAACCTATGTTAAAATATATTCACTTCAACAGTTACAATGTGATCTGACATACAGGTATATTTCTTTTCTGTCCAGCAGGACCCGCTGTTGGTACATTTTTAACACAAACAGCTTTACAAATACATTTTCAACACACGCACCTGTACAAATCCGTCTGATATATAAATGATATATGATTATTTATAAAACTCCAGCTAACTATGCTGGCATGTGTTACACATCCACTGCACTACCCCTGGCATAGCTGCACTACCTCACATTGTCACAGCATGTATAATAATCCTGTCTTGACTTTCAATATTCCCATGATAGTTAACAGTAGCACACAATACCTGCTATTCTTTACATTGTTTAAGAGCTACCTAAGGGGAAGTCTGCTGCAAATACAATGCAGTAACTCATCACGGTTTGCATAACCATAGTCTTTAACTAGAAACTTACTCTCAGCACAGTTAGAACAACTTTTCCACTCTTGTATGCTTTATTTTATTTGGCATATATATTGTTTACATTTGCATAGAATACTACTCAAACTTTACAAAAAAAGGGAACAGTATTTTTCACTATCAGGGTGCAAAGACCACTTAACAAAAGCATTTCCTTCTTTGTCATCACTCCAGGGTAAGAAGTACTGCACTGTTACTTTTCAATTTTGCAGTATAACAGCCCAGCAACCACAAGTTTCATGTGGTGCTTTTCTTTTATGCTTTTGTCATGCTATGAGAGAAGCAGTTAAGAAAAGATAACACTATTGTGGCTGATTCCATTACCAATAAGAAATGTGTTGTTGCTTGTTGGTATCCACATAATAGATAACTCAGTGCAGTGCTCAAAACAAGCATGACCGTCTGGATTTTTTTATCTGATGCATTGTCCAGTTCAGTTCACCCTGCCATACTGAGGTAGTATGCAGAACATGACTGTACTCCCTGACTATCCAAATAGTCTTGATAACAGTGACTGTCTTAGTCTCCTATATAAGGATTATGGATTGTTCAATTTTCACCCAATATAGCCTCTTTTCTAAAACATAGCTTAGACTGAGCAGTGAGCTCAGTTTTCTAATGATCTGCATCTTGTTTTTATTTCTAGCATTTGACTTATTCTAGCAAATATAACATACTGCCTTTAACAACTTTCTTGTTAAATAACTCCCATGGGTTTCATAGTGAACAAACAGTTTTGATACACAGCTGCACTAACAACTATCAAAAACTACTGCTAGGTCTGTGTACGTTTACTGAAGCAGAAAACTTTTAGTTACATCTATCACATTAATCCATAATGAACAGTGAATTTGTTATTGCTTTGAATTGTATGTACAAACTCCTCTCTACCTATGCCAGTCATATAGGATTACAACTCAACTTCTTAATGAAAAGCACAAATGAAGTAGGTGACACAGCTACCATAAATTATTTCTCATCATTCCATTATCTAGTATATACATTCATTCAAAATTATTTTATATAAAACTTAAATATGTATGCTGCAGAATCTTTTTTTTAATAATTAAATTTAAAAAAAATCACGGAACTGTTTAGACATGACATTCTAGAATAGATGCTTTTGAAATATATAGCTGAAACATCTATTTCACTGTTTTTTGAAGGTCTAAAACTGTCCAAGGGCAATAACATTGCACAGATAATAGTAAGAGGTAACGAAGATAAAAAGCTGAATCACTGTTACAAGGTCTCCATTTACAATTAAGTTTTATTGATCACAATTAAGTTTTATTGATCAGTTATATGATACCAAACACACCTGACATGAATAGCAAAAAAGGTAGTATTCCTGGAAAAACATAGATTTCAGAAAGTAAAATCATAAAAAAGGAGCCTATGTCCTTTCTTCCCCTAGTACAGAGGAGGGAGGCCCTGAAAGATCCAGATAACCACTGGCAAAGACTGTGGAACATCTGGGATGCAGAGAATGGAAGTGAGCTGCCATTACCTGCACTCCCATCCGAGGAGGGAGGGAAGTGGTTCTGAATTACTGCTTGGGTTACACCTAATTGGAGCAGTGGTTGTTATATCCTTGGAGACCTGGCTTTGAAAACACATTCTGCCAAATTGTGCATACCAATAAATGGAGAAGTTGTACACAGAGGTATGCATTCTTCCTGTGGGGTTAGTACAATCCAGCTCAACAGAGCTGCTTTAAGAGTTAACAGCTTCATGGAGAGTTGGGAGAGGAGTCTGTTAGGTTTGGCAGACAGACCTGCTTCCAAGCTTCTGAATCTCACCCCTGTGGGGAATGAATGGGCTGACCAGGGTCTCCAGCCATGGAAAAAAATGGGTCACAGGGCTCTTGTTTAGTCTGGAATGTGTACAGCTTCTCCCCAAGAAAAGAATGACTAGGTATGTTGGTGAAGTAAAGACTGCTATTGTAAGGCCTGGGAGGCAGGGGGGGGGGGCATAGATTACAAAATAGAGCATAAGTGGAAGGTGAAAAGTAAGTACAATTCTGAATCTTGAAGAAATTAATGATATTTTTTTTAACGTTTTCTTGGCAAACCTTTACTACAAAAAATTTTGACTAGTGCAGTGTAAATATCCATATGATTTTTTATTGAAGTGAAACTTCTTATGTGACGGTGTGAGAGCTCAAAGTGTAATGGAAAACTGAAACAGAAGTACGTAGGCCAAACTCCATTATTAAAGGCAGAGTTTGACTTCCATACTTCTACTTCAGCTTTTCAGACACACACACACACACACACACACACACACACACACACACACACACACACACACACACACACACACACACACACACACACACACACACACACACACACACACACACACACACACACACACACACTAGAGGACAGGAGACAGCAGATTGAGAGAGACAGTGATAGCGATCTTGTGTGAGTGAATGCATGTATGAAAGTAGAAGAGACTATGTGTGTGAGAGATCAAGAGAGAGACAGTGATAGAGACAGCAAAATGGGAATCAGGGAATGTGAGGGTAGAGTGATAAACTTGACACCAGGGAAACATGGCATGAACATTACTACAGAGGACAGGGATGGGATGGGAAGAACCACCAGACACCAGGGAATTAATAGCACCAACATTACTATGGGAATCAGGCAGTGGGGGGAACCGCCGGACACCAGGGATTGCTTTGTGTGTTGTGATGGTACTGAAATTACTATGGGGATCAGGGGTGGGGAGGATGCACTAGACTACCAGGGCTTACTTTAAGTGCCATGATGGCACCAATTACTTCAGGGATTACATGCACTAAACCACCAGGACTTACTTTAAGCATCATGATAGCACCAACATTACTATGGGAATCAGGCAGTGGGGGGAACCACCGGACACCAGGGATTCCTTTGTGTGCTGTGATGGTACTGAAATTACTATGAGGATCAGGGGTGGGGAGGATGCACTAGACTACCAGGGCTTACTTTAAGTGCCATGATGGCACCAATTACTTCAGGGATTACATGCACTAAACCACCAGGACTTACTTTAAGCATCATGATAGCACCAACATTACTATGGAGTTCAAGGGTAGTGGCGGGGCACCAGGGATAAAGTGAAGTGTGGTAGTGTCACAGACATCCTAAGGGGGATCAGAGGGTGGGCAGATACACTAGACACAAAGGATGATCCTGTAAAGTGCAGTACCAGTGCCAGCATTATAATGGGGATTGGGAGTGGGAGATAGATGACACCACCAGGGCCCACTACATACATACATAATAACACAAAAGGATTACAGGCTGAGGAGAACCATGGGAGGGAAAATAAAGAAGGGACAGGTCAAGGCACTGTGATGTGTGTGTGTTTCTATTTATGAGGGAGTGACTTGAGGAGAGCCATTGACAGAGACTGTGACAGTGATCTTCTTTAAGTGAATGTATGTATTACAGCAGAAGAGACTGTGTGTGTGAGAGATCGAGAGTGTGAGAGCAATCCAGCAAGACTGTGTGAGTGAGAGAGAGTGAGGAGTGAGAGCGAGCGATCCCCTGGCAGCAGTGAAGAGGTTTGCGCATACCTCTTAATCTCTTACAGGAAGAAATCTGATTTTCACACGTTCTTACTAAAGTTTCACTTCTAAGGCTTGTGATGACCTTGTACATATTTTAAGTACTAACATTTGAGCCTGTTAGACACAAGTGCTTAATTTCAGTGGTAAAATAGGAGTACTACTTGGCTAATGGACTTGTGCAAAATCACCCAATTAGCAACTGGAAACTGAATGACTCAAACCCAGGACTACAGAATTAAGCTTGTTAGCAGTTCTTAGCTATAACACTATGCTAAACTATTAGACTGTTAAAATGTTGATCGCATGGAATAGTGACTCCCTTCTGTTAAATTGCAGAAAGAAAACTCTTGCATTTTCTGTTATATTGATAGTAATCAAGAATTTAACCCATCTAACTGTAGAAAGAGAGAAAACCCAGTGGAATCTGTTTCATTCTTGCCTTGATGCAAAACCTTCACTGACTACAAGCATCATTTTAATGGTCAGGAACCTTTTTACTTCTGATATATAATGTATCAGACACAAGTCCTTCTTAAAATGGTGTAGTTGCATTAATCAACATAATCTCCTTTAAGATGAACTTTCATACTGAAAAGGCCTTGAATTACAGGGTTTCTTTGTCATACTAATTCTTTTATGTTATTTTCTTAGTTGTTGAAATTAATATCTTCAGTCAGTTCACGTCTTATATTCTTATTTACATATGGTAAATAATAGAGATAATACACTTTCTAACTTAACTTCAGAATAAAAAGAATCTCACTCTCAACGGTTTCATAGTTTTTAATATGTATATAAACTGAATATTCCAATATTAACTAAAATAATTATTTACACTGTTTCCTGCTGCAATGATTTGCTTGCAAGGCTAATTAACTGAGTAAACAGTTCTTCTAAGTGTAGAAACCAATATATCTTACTTTCTACTTTCCTTCCCCAAGGAATTCAGATGTGACAATGGATCAGGGATGTGAAGATGACTGATTTCCTAGACTGACATACAGTCTGTCTGGTGATTTCATTGAGTCTACTTAATCCTATCCAAGCTTTATCCCAGTCATTTCTCTTATGTTATAAGAAATTGAAGTCTGTAGTAGAAATATGGAGCTATGTAATCATATGTGTGTGTGTGTGTGTGTGTGTGTGTGTGTGTGTGTGTGTGTGTGTGTGTGTGTGTGTGTGTGTGTGTGTGTGTGTGTGTGTGTGTGTGTGTGTGTGTGTGTGTGTGTGTGCGTGTGTGTGTGTGTGTGTGTGTGTACATGTAAGCACGTATAAGTAAATGTTCACACTGTATTGAAGGCTTCTTACTGGCCCTTAAAGATGCTGAAAGGTATCCATATAATTTTGGACAATGTCATAAGATTAACAAATCTGTCAAAGTGTAATAAGGAACCTGAAGCAAAAAACAAATAACAGCCTTGCACTAAAGGCTCTCTAATGAATGCTGTCACTTATTTAGGAATCTGTATTACTCTGTCCTACCTAAACAATCGCATATTAAAAGTCACCAGTACAAATATGTAATACTGGAAGAAATTTGTAGAAATTGCTAGGATAAAAAAAATTAATCTAGTGCCATGATCACCCTACTTATGAGTTAGGACATTCTTCACCACTAATTTATATGACTAACCATTCTAATGACATTTTTATTCAACTCTGTCTTTTTCCGCTTTTATTATTACTTTTCTTTAATTATGTTTCTTGATACTGTAAATAAACAAAGGGTGGCACACTGTTCCATGAGTACATTGAAAACATGAAAACTATGATTCTTGGTTAAAACAAGGATATTTATATGTGTCTACCATCTCCACTTCTTCCCATTGTAGTATTGGACTTAATGTGCAGTTCCCTCATGGTGGGTTTTTAGGTGCCCCATGTGTATATCCAAACTGTGTGCTGTTTGATCAAGGCCTGTACCTATTGTGTAAAAGCACACCTTAAATCCACAGCAGAAAAATACTCTTGAGATACCCTCACTTTTAGGTGGGTTCAGTAACATTAGCTCCCACTTCAAACTCTAGAGCACTCAAATCAGTACACAAACCCACGTCTATAATATTATAGTGGTTGGCAAATGGATCATTTAAATCTATCACTGTTCAATATCCACTATCAGCAGACACAGCACAGCAGCTCAGAATTAAAATGTTAGTGTGTGACATAAGCAGTAATCAATACACTTTGTTCTTATGCTATAACAATGAAGTTCTTGCTTGGGACTGAACTTCAAAAGATGACATGCCACTGGAAGGAGTATACGAAATATTATCTGAGAGCTGAGGGGCATGTGACTGACATTTTCAATAAAGATCTGTAAAACAGACCATATGTTGTTGTGATTAGCAGCAACAAAGTGACTTGTGAATCCGAAGCAATGAATAAATTGACATTCTACTTCCACTCATGCAGTGCAACTATAATGCATTAAGAACAATGTGAAACAGACTACATATATGAAAAAAACTCATATGACAGTACAGAAAGTATAATTGCATTAAGAACTTGCCATAATTGTAGCATTTTCTAGTACAGTCATTGTTGAAGTAGGATTTTATCACAGAAGGTCTGATGGCTAGATGACTTCAAAAGCATCTCACTCTTTCCTCAACTGGCTGAGCAGATTCTCTCCTATTTGTATGTCAAGGCATCAGCCTTAAAAGATGGAGATCTGCTTGTGATGTCATCTTATCTTTCTTTTCTTGGCAGGTTAAATTATGGTCATCTGGTGCCAGATTATTGGCTGACCTTGTGATAGTGATCCCCATGGGAGCAGTACAACCAAAAGATCACTTTCAAACTGCCTCTCATGATTTTAAGTCATCCCTGAACAAGGCAGGTACCTGTTCAGGAGAACAGAAAGGGAAGAAACAAAAGTGACTAGGGTACCATCCCTCAATGAAAGATTAACACATGGTACAGTAACAGTGAATATACTAAAACATCTAAAATTATGGTAAGCTCCTAACGAAAGTGAATCACTTTCATAGTATAATTCAGAGCCATTAACCAGGGCAGGACTAAGGGAATGGCTGGCCCAGGTGCACGTTTTTTACAACTGCTGAAGTATTACGTGTGTGGTAAATTGACTGCAGCAAGTTGCTTTTTCCATTTGTAGCAATCAATCTGCTATAGTCTGGGAAGAGTACAGTACAGCTTTTTTTCTATACAGGTCACACACGCAAACAACCAAACTAAATGAAAATAGTCAGCAGCTTCCACTAGATACGAGCAGCACCTACTATCGTTGCTGTATGAACGCTTCACCAACTTCACTGATGTGAGGTGGCAGCAGTAGAGAGAAGTAGGAAAGGCAAATTTTGAAAGAGTAAGGCAGTTTAGCTGTCTCTGTGGCACAAGGGATATGAGTAGTGAGTATACAGACAGAACACAGGTGATCCAGGGTTCAAATGCAGATAACACTCATCGACTTCTTCTGTGGATCATGCCTATGATACACTTGCATGTAAATTGTGTCAGTAGATGGGTAGGGAGTTCAAATACAGGACTGTGTTTTCTGTGAGTGCATGTTTCTTTGTCTTAATGTTTGGGGGTTGGTATAATGGTTAAGGTGTTTGACTCACAGATGCAAGATACAGTCTTTGATTCTCTCCTTTGGGAGGGAAATTGACTAGGCTTAGAATGTTCTATTAAGCTAGCTAGTTTAGTTATTAGCTATGAGCTATGAAATCTGCGTTCTATAATTAGGGTCAAGCATATCTTTCACTGGCTGATATTCATGTCTTGCATACAATACATTTTCCATTTATGTTTCAGCTCAGCCAGTATTACCTCTGTAAGTCAATGGAATGATCATAGAAATATTTGAGACATCAACCTTATAGCTTGACTGAAATCATGAGGCAGACCCTTTGGAAAATATAGTTTTGGAAGCCACTACAGAATGGCCATGGTAAACCCTGCCCTGATCTGGACATCATATGCATACTGCAGTCTTTGGAAAAAGTATGGAAAGATGACTGAGTAGCTGTTTGTAGGCTGCAGTGTGGTACACCCAAGGAGTGGTTTCTTCAGTGCCTTTAGTGGAATGGATCCTAATATGTCTAGGGTCAGTCTTGCCATGAAAGAATAACAAACACTTATGCTCTCTGTTATTGGAATGGTATTCCTGGTAGGATCTACAGTACTTCCCTTGCTGGAATCCAAAGACATCAAATTTGGATTTAACAAAGAGTTTTTACAAAGGTACCTTTAGGCCTCACTGACTCTGTAAAAGCAGCCAGGCTTCCAAGCATTGGTAATCTGTCTTCAGTGATGTATAATAAAAGCATTTTCTAGGGCTTCTGTGACTGGAGGAATGGGTTGCATTGAGTATGATGTATAATAATCTTGAGGAGTAAGAATTCTGTTTGTCTTTTTAGAGAAGGGACTCTTGTGCTTAAGAAATTGACTGATTAGTTCTCAGAAATTCCATAAAGTCCTGGACTGACCTGCAAAATTCATGGGAGGAAGCCTAGGAATGGTAAGGAAAACAGACACTGCCCAACACAGGCTATTCCAAGCCATCAGATATCTGTTTTGGTATGGACTGAGTTGCCCTGTGTTTTCATACGGTGACCACCTTGAAGGACTTAGTTATGGGTGGTTACATCAAACCTCAGTCTGAGCACCACTGACAATCCTGCATACTAAGAATGAGGCACATCACCCTCACCCATACTAATTACATGTCATGTATTAGATGCTGAAGTCTGTAGAAAGGTTTCCAGACTGACTGACAACAGACCTTTATAACTGCATGTGTGCCTATGTCATTATGTCACTATGTAAATGCTGTGAATTCAACAAAGGTGTTTATAAAATGACAGACTGTCTTAGTTTAAAAGGACATGCCTACATTAGACAGTGTGGTGGCTCTGCAAAGGTCAGGCCAAAGACCTTGTTAAAACAATGTCCTAGATTTGTGAGCTGCAAGGGTGATGCACTGAATGAAATGCAATTGAGTCAGGGGAAGGACTTCAGGATATGATGGACTGTCATCAGCTTCCAGATGTTTATCCTCCACAGCGTGCTTGTGCTGGTATTTATTCTTTTTCAGCAGGATGCCAGCTGTGGGTCTGTCTGATGCTATGGTGGTACAAAATCACATGCGACTTATTCTGAGATAAACAGTCCCAGAAAAAGCTTTCTCTCTTTCTGCTTGCTTGTCTTCTGGTTAAACATGGCATAAGGGAGACAATCAGGCATGTTATGCTCAGGCACCAATCAAATTACACATTTACCTTGGAAATATTTGTTTGGATTTGCTTCCCAGATTCTACACAATTGTTAACATTTTCATCAGATATGACTTCAAGTCCTGATGCCTGATAGCTAAGCCAGGCTACTATACAAAGAACACAGAGAAATAGATAAGAAATATTCCTCAATGGGATATTTATATAAACTCTGGAAGTGAGACTGCATTCAGTCTTGAGCTTTGGCAGAAAAGAACTAAAGATGGTGTGGGTCAACATCCCTCTTATGCCAACAATGTCTTAAAATCCAAATGAAAAGGTGTCTGCCAGACGATAAAGGGAAGGGGTCAAAAGCTTTGAAAGTCAGTCTGGCTGTCAAACCTTTCTATGGCAGAATATCCCAAGAGTCAAAACTGAAGCAGTGAATTGCACTTTGAATATTACCTAACATTTAATGATACTACATGAAAGCTTCCCTCATTTTCTACCCTCCACTGACCTTGTTCATATAAACACACAAAGGAATTTTGTGAGTTTTAAACTGTCACTAAAGGTAGTTTTGTCAAACATGAAATGATCAATGCGCATTTGCCAAAACTATGTTCATCAACAGTGGAATCTACCTCTTTCTCCACTACTGTGCAACCTTGGAGTTGGTACATATGAGTTTGTGGGGTGTAGGGGTGCAACTCCTGCAAAAAAAATAAATAAATAAAACATTCCTCAGATGTTCGCTGAAGATAGTTATGGCAATCATTTTTTCAAAGTTTTTACATTTACCGAAACTGCATTTGGTAAGTCGACATGAATTTGCACAGATAATGCCTGGTAGGTACTGCAGCACAGAAATTGCAAAGGGTGCTCAACAAACATTTGGAAAATATAAGCAACATTGTTTATTAATTTAGTTTTGTTACCAGCTGTTTGAAAAACATGCAAATCCTTTCTAATAACGAGACATGGAAGCACAAAGAAGTTAAGTAACTTGCTTATGGCATAAGCAGTGCACAGCTGGAAGATGACAGGATCAGATTCCACACTCACTGCCAAACACATTTCCCATTATGCTACATTGTTCCTTAAAGAACTATGACTGTTATTTGTAGGACAACTTTAGGAATCAAGCAAGATGTAGTTGTTCAACATTTATGAATCACATAAGGGAAAAATACATAACCCTACCCTAGCACATTGTAAGCTAAGTGGCAAAAGACAGAATTCAGCTGGAGCACATGAGGATCTTTCCTTATTCATAAGCAGGAGCAGATATTCCCAGTACATGCAGTATTTTGGTAAAGAAAATTTCCATTTCTGGGAAAGGTAGTGCCATGGTACACACCAAATCATGTCATCTGATCTACTAAAGGATTCTTGGAGGTTTGCAACTTTTATGCCAGCTATCTGTAGTACATGGTATCTACTGATCAAAAGCCTTAGTTTCATATGACACCTAACCATTGTGCTTAGCATATATAACTTCCATACATATACATGTGTAGACACACAGACAGACAGACAGACAGACACACACAGACACACACACACACACACACACACACACACACACACACACACACACACACACACACACACACACACACACACACACACACACACACACACACACACACACACACACACACACACACACACACACACACACACACACACACATTCACATAAAATTTAAATCTCTGGTTTGTACCCCTGTATGATACACTTTACATTCCCTTCTATTCCCTATTTGTGTGACTGAGCAAGTCACTTAATCAGATACCGCTCCCGGGCTGAGACTGAAAAAGGTCTATGCAAATTAGTGCTCTACCCTGGAAAAGAAATAGAAATGAATAAACAAAAAAAAATGTTGTCAGCAAAGTTCCTGATGCAGATCAATGGAAAATTTAAAGTAATGTGCATTTTGTTGTGAATCACAGTGAAAGACTAACTAATTTAAATTGCTCAAAGTCACAAGTAGTGCTATATAACAATAAGGACATGATGCTATGTCATGCCATACAACAATTTCATCCTCTGCAGTTCATGTCAACGAGAAAAGTCCAAAACACAAATTCATTCTGTACTGTTGAGTAGAAGCTCTCACAAGTAACACATGGATTTTCTAATGAAAATAATATGCATTAAAAGAACAGCAGATTACATCTACATATCACACACACACACACACACACACACACACACACACACATACACGTGTGTATGCTCACATATATATATATATATATATATATATATATATATATATATATAAATATATAAAAAATATATATTATATACACACATACACATGCCCACATATGCTGGAAGCTGTCACTCACCCAGTTCAAGAATAGCATTTTTTATAGACATGTTTTCATCTGGTGTTAAAGTAATGCAGTCAAAAACACCTCCCACAGTGGTGGTGCTGCGGTAGCGTTGTCGCCTCACAGTAAGATGCTGTCCGGTTCGATTCTCAGCTACTGTGTCTTCTGTGTTGAGGCATGCGTGAATGGGCGTACCTTTGTTGAAGGTTGTGTGTCAGGGCTGGTAACTTGGCATGTAAAAATCAACTACCAATCATTAGCAGACCGGAGTTCTGCTGTGGCGACCCCTAACTGGGAAAAGCCGAAAGACACAACAACTGGTGGTTCCACTCTGCTTGCAGCAAATAAGTCTAAGAAGTGTTGTATTTTTCTGAAGTAATGCACCTCCTTAATATAAAATGTGAGCTGGCCATGCACATCAACAACGTGAAAGAGTTTGTTGCCTGTGGATTTTGACCCTGCAGAAAAAAATCAATTAGATGAATGGGCTGATATTAGGCCAGTTCTGAATCCATTAACAGAATAAAATGTAGGTTACTCCTAAGGGACACTGCTTCTTGTGAAAGATCAAACAAGGTTCCATGCAGATATGGGCCTACAGTAAAGTGATCATGCAAAAGAAAATTCATGGCCTCCAAGAATAAAGTCATTCAAAGGATACACTTCTAAGCTATTAAATCAGACCATTCAAATGGAGAGTGGGTAAGCCTGTCAGTCATGAAGTTCAAGTTCCAAGCTGGAGAAGGATTTTTTAAAGGTAGTGCAGGTACTCTATTGAACTATTTAAGCAGTTTGCACTGGGCAGTAGTTTTGTCATCTGAGAGGTCATGATGTTTATAGATGGCTGAAACATGCACTATGACCACAGAAAGACTGAGACCCATGTCATATGAGTGCAAGAGTTAGGTCAGTATCACCTATGAACTGACTGAATGAAGTGATATAAGGTACCACTCTATTCAAATGGATAACTTCTTCTACTTAGCAGTATTTATCTGAAGAATGGAAGACTTCATGACACTTTCTATAGTCTTGTCAGAAGATCTGACTGAATTTGAGGATCTAAAGGAGGAGGCAAGCTCATGCACAGAGCTGGTTGCTACCCCAACTGAGAAGGGCTTCCTTACCTTGAACTGGGATACATTTTACACTCTATGGGACCCAAGAGCACCAAATCATACTTTTCTTAAACATTACAGGGCAGTAAAGGTAAAGGCTAGTGTTTCCTTGAATTCTGTAATAATGTGTAGAATAAGGGGGAATGGTGAAATCTTCCCTGCCACAGCAGAAGCTGCATCAAACAAAATCTACACTCTGCTATGCTGAGTCAAGCAGAACAAGGGACTGACTCATTCTTCTATGTGCTTTAAATACCTCGTACTTATCTCTGGGGTGTCTCATTCCTGAAAGATCTTGACATGACAGCATTCCTTAATTTTTAGTCCTAGGATGAGGCTTCAGTTTCTGTTTGGGAGATGCAAGGCTTATAATATTTCTGCAGTTACTCCCATTGACTTGCTTGACTCAACAAGCATACAAATTAATTTCACTTTTTCCTTTAAGTTACTTCACATCAATAAAATACAGTTGCAAAAAGTCCTATGTACCTGTAACAGTAGATGCTCGTAGAACAGGCTGCCTTACTAGCATTTCGGTAGTAGTGTCCTGCTAACCTATGTCTGTCAGTCTACCAAAGCTCTACCAAAGCTCAGAGCTACTCTCCTTGCCTGTTTGTGGATATGATGAACACATCACCTGAGATTATAGGGACTGCCTTTTAGACCCACAGACAGAACCCTTTCAGTTTTCTAGGGACCAGAAGAAAAAGATGAAAACACAAGCTTGCGAACCACTACTATTCTAAACCAAAAGCTACACACACACACACACACACACACACACACACACACACACACACACACACACACACACACACACACACACAAAACAAAAAGGCCACTGAGCATAACTCAATGGCAACTCCAACCTCAATCTATGTACATCCAAAAAGGGGAATGGTGAGTGGGTATTGCCAGTAAGGCAGTGTGTTATACGAGCATCTACTGTTACAGGTAAGTAGGACTTATGCAACTGTACTATGCTCAACATACACACTGCTGTACCCAACTTACTGGCATATTGGCAGACTCCCAAAGCTTACCTTACCTGGAAAGAGGAAGGTTAAGGGTCCAGAAGCCACTGAGGTATGGTCCTAGTGAAACCTGCTCTGGATTTAAAAAGCATCCGGCTTGTAGTGCTTCATAAACATATGTACAGAGAACTATTGCTGCATCTAGAATACTTCTAGAGTCCACTCCTTTCCAATATACCACTGAAGAGGAAAAGGTCCTGGTGGACTGCACCTTTACCTTGCCAGGATTCATCTTGCCATGGAGGGTGTACCAAAAAAAATACAAGAGGACAACCAATGTTCAATGGTTTGCTTAGAGACATGTTGACCCTTTTTTTTCTGTGTAGGAAATAAAAAAATCTTTCTCCCTTCCTAAAGGATTTCATTCTGTCAAGGTAGCACCTGAACTGCAGATGGACATATAAGTTAGGAAGTATCCTCTCTCCCTAATTTTTAGGTTTTGGGAAGAACACATGGATATTAACAGAATGACTGAGGGTGAATTCTGAGGCTACTTTTGGGTTGAAAGAGGGGTTAGTCCATAACACAACCCTATCCGTGTGGAAAATCAGGTAAGGTTGTCCCACTATAACATCATGCAACTCAGAGACTCACTTGTCCTGCAGATGTCAGAGCAATAAGCAAACAGAAGGTATGACCTTGTACCCCTTGTTTGTCTGTTGAGGTACCACATCACTGTGGTGTTGTGCACAACCACCAGTAGATTACCCAGAGTCCATAGGTGGTGATGGACTTTCAAGCCATGGATTACTGCCAACATTTTCTTGATATTGATGCACTTCTGTGCATCATTAGTCCTCCAAGTGGCCTGTATTTGCACTACCCTTGACACAGCTCCCAAATCTGACAAATCTGTCTGGACAGAGTACACTGGAACAAGAGGGGAAAAGGGAAGTCCTGGACTGATACTCATCTGTACTTTCCATCACAGTAATTCACATTTGATGAAGGGCAGCACCAGTAACTGTGATTCTGGGGAATGAAGGTGCTGGGTCCAGCATACCAATGAATTTTCTTCATGTTGAGATGGACCATTGGTATCATGAGTATTGCAGATGCCATAAGTCGTTGCACCTTTAGGAATTCTCTGCTGAGGCAAAGTTCCTTCTCGAGAATTCCTGAAACACCATCTGGTAAGACAGGAGCTTGTCTTCAGAAAGAAAGGCTATTCTTTGTTTTGAGTCAATTAACTACACCAGGAAGCTGAGTCTTTACGAGGATGTCAAACACAACTTCCAAAGATTCATTTTGAAACCTAGATAGGAGAGTAAAGTTAAGACCTTGTCTAGGGATTCCAAACACCTGGATACAGATTTTGCACAGATCAGCAAGCCATTCAAGTAAGGAAAGACATGAATGCCAAGAGTCTAGCAGTGAGCCACTACCAGAGCAAGGCATTTGGTAAATCCTGAAGGCACAGTGGGTAGCCCAAAGGGCACTGCAGGCAAATGATCATGCAAACCAGACAAAACAAATCTCAAGATGTCTCCAGCAGTGGTCAAGCAAAAGATGAAGCACTGTCTGTGGGTGAGCATTTTGAACTTGGGGACCTTGACAAAGGTACTTAGAAAGGATAGGACCAATGCTTGTCTCCATGACAACTATTTTTTGGGGAACAAGGAAAATTCTGGAGTAGAAACTATTAATTCTTCCTGAAGGAGGGACCAGTTTTATAACCGTTGGAGTATAAGAAGGAATAACAAGGCTTGGTCCAGCAGGTGAGGGGTATCCCCTTGAAATGAGGTGGATATTCCTTCCACTGCTACCTGTAGCCACTGCCAACAATGTTGACCAACTATTTGTTAGAAACTACTGACAGCCAAGGCACCTTGTTGAAAGCTAACTTTCAGGATGAGGCACCCAGAGGTGAAATTGGGAAAGACAGGTGCCGAGCCTTGGTATAGTCACAGGCTGGAAGGGAGATATCCTTTTTGGGAAAGGAACCTCTTTTGTTAGGATTGGTGGAGTACATGTCCTGCCATTTCCTTTAGGTGTCTTGGCTTTTGTTTGGATGGGACTTCTGTTTGTTGCACCACTGAAAATTATACTGGTTAATGGAAGGAAACTTGGTGTCACCCCAGTGTGTTTAAGGATCAGGTTAGCTACTGCACCAAACACACAATGAGAATCAAGTAGGGGCACTCATAATCTAATTTTTAACTCATCAGAAACGTTTTGACTGTGCAACCAGGCATATCTTTTTATCACCACAGATGTCACTGCATTTCTAGAAACAGTGCCAGTCCCCTTCTCAGCACTCTTTAAAGCATATTTAGATGCCTTTGAAAGATTAGATACAATATTGTTGACATAGACTTTTGGCTAAGCAGGTGACAATGGAGCAAATTTATCTAAAATATATATAGACCTCAACACAGACCTCAACATAAAACACCGGCAGTTAAACACCTTAAAGTGTACTATGCTGGACAGTGCCAGCTTCTTTCTTAGAGACTAGCTCCTTGCTTAGCTTATCTGAAAGGACTGGGTTTGATGAAGACATTGTTTGTTGGAAGACATCACTTTGGACACAGCAGCAGGATCTGCAAACATGGGGGCTTGGACACCAGGCATGGTCAAGCACAACTTGAATTTCTTAAACATTTTTTTTATGTAAAGACACATTCAACAGAGGCAAATTGCAAGCTTTTTAAAAAAATATTTTTCAGTACTGGGATTAATGGAGGGTGGGTTGTCACATCCAGGACCTCATCCTCCAAAAGATCATATAATTGCTCCCAATTGAATACATCCCTAACCTAGCCAGCATTTAGGAAAAATAAAACATCTGTTTGGTTTTCTACCCCTGTGTCATCTCACAGGAAGCTCACTGATCATACTATGACACTTCTTAAATATAAGATTCTGAATCCTTTTCAAAACTGGGATCCCTGGATGGTCCAACAGAGGTGTGAGGCTTCATTTTACTGATACCCTGGGTTTGCACTCCATACTCAATGGCCTAAACAATGGAGCCAGAAGCCCAGTTCCATCTTTTTTTTTTTTTTTTTTTGCATTTCACTAGTTGGAGAATCCCCTGAGTGGGGTGGGGGATGTCAACACTGGCAGCAGCTTCTGTACCCCTTACTTCCCCTGCACTTAAAGAGTTTGGTTCTCCTGTATCCGAACCAGGTACTAGTACAGCCCTGGAGGATGTGTCTGACTATGAGCTGCTTACAGCTGTAGTACTAACACCATACCTGGGGGACACAGGAGGAAAACGATGGCCAGTGATCCAATGGCCTGCTTACTTCTACTGTGCAGTCACAAACCATAGGCTGAGTCATACCTCTTGACTTAGTTATATGCTGTTTTCTATGCACTTTCTATGTTTTTAGGTGCACAAGTGGTAGATGGTGGTGTTGGTATGAGGGTTCAGCATATCTGAATCCTTCAAACCAGGGAACAAGAAACTATTCAGCTCAATACCAAATAGCTGCAAGGTCAGCCCAGTGAAAAGATGGATGAATCCTATTATTTTCCCACAGCAATCTAAAGACTATTTCTGTATGGATACTATTCTGAACACTGCAGAAATGAATCAGAAATTAATGAAAAATTCACGTCAGAAATGTTTAACATACAGAAATGAGGCAAAAGCAATCTGAACTGTATTTCTGCAGGGGTTACCATTCTAATGACTGCACTGAAGAAAATGACAGTTCCAGTAACACAGTTCCAATTACAAAATAAATGCACAACAGTTCCCTAAATTTGTATAGAAAAAGCTAGTATAAGGCAAAATTAATGGATATAGCCTAAAATAGTATCAGACAAGAAATAAATCATAAACTGATAAAAAATTCTTGTCAGAAAAGTTTAATATACATAATGGCACCAAAATTCACAATTTAAATGAAAAAAAAATTAAAATGCTGTAATCCTTCTCAGTCACCTCAAATAATCATAACCAGAAAGACAAAACTGAAATGTCAGCAAGTTTTCCTGTCAAAACTTCCAAACGATGTGTTTTATCAACAGCACAGGCCTTACTTTGCTAATCCATGTAAAAACAGAAGCATATGCAACATTTCTAATTGGGGAAAAAAAGAAAAAAAAAACAACAGTCAAATCAGAATAATGCACTATTCAAGCACTGACAGAAAAAGGTGGAATGAGGAAATAAAACTGAAAAGGGTTTCTTATCTGAGCTCAGCAGCTGAAAATCCAGAGAAAGAAGCAGTCTTCTCAAAGATTCTTCTATTATTGTGGTACTATAAAACTGAAAGAGTTCTGTCTGTGGTTCTTAAAGTCAGTCCCTGTACTCCCGGTGATTGGTCCCTCACACCCACACACAGGCAGGAGGAGGAGCTCTCAGCTTTGGTAGACTGCCAGATATAGGGTAGTAGAACATGACTACCTATATGCCAGTAAAGCATTGTGTTTGTCGTGCATCAGACCTTCTCTATTTAATTCTCTTTATTCATTTATCCTAATTATGACCTTCACTACTCAAATACTACCATCAGTAAATCCTCAGGAAACTATAACTGCATGGTGATTTTCTTTTTAGTTCATTCAGTAGTCTGGATTTTCATTCCTGTAAAGTGAGACAATGTTTAATCTGCATAAATTTTAAATAAGTGGAAAACTCTGATTCTCTGACAATAAGGCATGCCAGTGTAAGTGTGGCATAACTTAATCCTTAACTTCCACTTCATATACATCATTTTGTCTATCATCTTGGATATCTCTTTTGGTCCTTGTATGCTGGGTTCATTAAGCTGCACGACACATCTGTTTAACCAGTTTATTGATTTTTTATACTACCTGCTGTACTTCATCTCATCCTATTGTATGAAGGTCAGTATGTGGATGTATAGCAAACTTGCATGAATTTAGAAATGGTTATAATGTACTTATACAACTACTTTTTTCTTTATTTCTCACTCCATAGTAAACATACGTACTCCTCTCAGGTGTGTTTCTATTGTGGAGCTTTTCTTCCACAGGCCTTGAAAAAAAATGGCTTCAGGCTAAAATGAAATAAACTGCCAGTACAGCTTCCACTACGATAGATTGTCTTCCAGTCCCTCACATGGATAACTACTTGATCAAAAATGTTTGACAAATTAGGTATCTTTAAAACCAACATACACAAGAGAAATCTAGTATTTTTTGCAAGAAGAATGCTCCCACCCATACACTATACCCTCTTTACTTAAATGCTTTCACTCCAAAGTCACATAACCCAGGGGAAAAGAGAAAACATCTTGCAAAACATAGTACAGTAGCTGTGTGAATTATGTCACTACATTGACATAAGAAATACAGTTGGGAAAAGTAACATCACAGAAATGTGATCTTTGAAATAGCACCCAACCAGATGAGCACTGTTGAATTGATAACCTACAGCGAGTGTGTTGATATAACTTTCTCATCAATAGAACATGACTGAGCTGAATAAAGTAAGCTATCATTCAGGTGGGAAAAATGTGGGAGGAAAGTGAACTGATAGGCAAACAAACACAAGCATTTTTAAATACTTAGAGGATAAATATTTATTTCCAGAGGGGTACTTTGTACAGGCACTTTCAATGTAAACAATTTGTCATACACACATGTTTAGAGGCAGTCTGTAGAAATGCTGATGGCAGCTATTTGATTTCTGTGAAAGGGAACTGTCTTAGACAAAATGTCTTCATTAAATTATGTAAACAAAGTCTGTGGTATTATGACAAAATGTGAGGAAAGAGGAGACCTTTGATGTAAGACATTCTCAGTTGTGAAATATTTTTCTGAGAAGTTACTCAAGGATAAATCTCACTTCTAAATAAATTTAGTTAAATTTCAGATAACAGTATTTCCCCAGATGAGGCTTTT
This sequence comes from Protopterus annectens, assembly GCF_019279795.1. NCBI lineage: Eukaryota > Metazoa > Chordata > Ceratodontiformes > Protopteridae > Protopterus > Protopterus annectens. The sequence goes on from NC_056731.1 coordinate 229,016,195, forward strand.
TGTTCATCATTCCTGGACACTGTCTCCGCTGTATAAAGGAAGTGGTAAAATGTCTGGCCTCTATGGAGCTAGCAGTTCTTACAGACAAAGCAGATACATAAATGGAAGTATAGACAAAATTTTAAAGGAATACATCATATTATCTTTGCATAAAAGAAAGTAGTTGGAATGCAACGAAGAAAATTAACATTCACAGATTTAAAACAATGTATAGAGCACATAAATGTAAACAATGTATTTGATAGAAACAGAACCATGTGTAGTAGAAACTCATGGAAAATGTAACAAAGAATAAAGATGTAAAAAAAGGATGGAACAGCATAGTGAAGTAAAGAATGAATGAGTAACAGTTAGTGGTCTGCAAACTGAATACTGGCTACTGAAGCTTTGGAAATCACATGCTGCTTACCAAAAAGAATGGCAAACTTCAGGTAAGGATTAACAAAGCACTTCCTACCATTACACTGGTTAAAGTGTGATTTTGCAAATGAGGACGCGATTGTGCAAGTCATTTTCTTTTGATAGTGTGGTGCCACAACATCAGCAACATCAGTACAGACAAATGTAATAACAGCAGGTTGGAAAGCACAAAAGTGATTATGATGCTAAAGGTTTCCAAGGCAACTACTAAAAGTAATGTCATCAACTGTAATGTTACTGTCTGTTACTACTCCAAGCAGAAACAAAGAATAAGAAATAGATTGAGGACCTTAGACAACTTGTTAATTTAATTTCAGAAACCAACAGCAAGAAATGATAGGTTTCCAGATAAACAAAAAACACCAAAAGCAAGTGAAAACCAAGTATTATACAATGCCTCCTCTAAAACGTGCACGCTGATTGGCCAGCCCAACCAGCGTGCCCATTGTAAATCCCTCAATATACTAACGGAAAAAGGTCCGGTCGCCCGGACTTTTTCTGTTAGTATAAAACACTGTCTCGCTATGTTAAAAGAGTTTAACATAGCGACACAGGTTTAAAAAGGCAACGCAGATCTCCGTTGCTTTTTTTAAAGCTGTCTCGCTATGTTAAACTCCTTTAACATAGCGACACAGTAAAGCAACGGAGATCTTGCGATCTCTGTTGCTTTTTAACCTGTCTCGCTATGTTAAATGGGTTTAACATAGCGAGACAGTTTAAACTAAGCAACGGAGATCTCCGTTGCTTATTTTAAAGCTGTCTCGCTATGTTAAACCCATTTAACATAGCGAGACAGTAAAAGCAACGGAGATCTTGCGTTCTCTGTTGCTTTTGCCCACAGCTCTGATGTACTACGAGGCATGCGCAGTACATCAGAACTGCCGCGGAACACCAGACAGCTGCGGAAGGGCAGCAAAGAGGCATTATACAATGCCATTATTTAAGAAAAGTAATTATTTATTTTCTTAAATAATGTCATTAGATAATAATAACCACTTCTGGGTGTGGGTAATGCTGGAATTACCCACGGTTGTCTTTGTTTGGTCCTCGGGCCTCGGGACCAAACCACGCCAACCGTGGGTAAATCCAGCATTACCCACACCCAGGCATGGGTTATTGCTATAAGATTACTCAGCAGGCCATTCAATGATTAAATTCCATTTTAATGAGTGCTTTCGAAGGGGTCAGTGCCCCAATTTGATCAGGTTTCCAGATAAATTCAGAAAAAAAAATTGTAAACAAGAGTAATGCTTCCAAAGAATATGCATGTTACAAAATCGATGAAAAAGAAGCTTAGCAGGAACGCACACTACTTAGAAAGATATAAGGTATGTACCATCTTAATACAGACAAACGTCTTTTAATTAGATGAGTTAGTAACTATTTAATTCAAAAGAGTTCACAATTTTCAACATGACAGTGCAAACTAGAGGTGTTCTCTCACTGCTGACATTCTCTTGTCTCATGCTAAAGACCAAATGTCTCTGACAGAATTATCTACACAAATCTCAGAAGGTACTACTTTTTATTTCATTCTAGAGCACCAGAGAACCAAGTTTGAATCTTTTAAAGTCATTCACTGTATACTCAAGATGTGACCTTATCACTACACCCTCGACAAATACACCCCTGTAGGAATATACACTTTTGCTAATTTTCTGGAAAGCACAGCTGTGTGAGTGTACTCATCATAACTGTAGATGTTTGGATACAATGATCATTACTTCAGTACATTCAAAATGAGTGTAAATTATGCCATAAGCAAACATCCAAACATATGTCCTGATAATCAAAGATTTGGGCATTCCTTACATGGGACTTCAACTCTTCCCAAACAATGGAAATCATTTGGATGCATGGTGCAGATGGGAGGGCAGCCTACACCATTTTCAGTTCTTATTTTTGGATGACTGCAGTGGTCACCAAGTAAACTCATATTGCTTGGCTATTAGGCTACAAGAAAGTCCAGCCCATAGGATAAATCTCATGGACAGGATAGCATGATACCTCTAAATGTAGATTTAGTAGTCTCCCAACTAGGTTAAAGAAAACAATTATGGAGGAAGGTGGAATTTTATATTCCAATTACTATCATTATACTTAAAAATCTACAGTTATAATAGGGATGCTTAAAAAATGTGTACTGCTAACTGTAGGGATCACTGCTGTAGTACCATTTGCAACAAGTGGAAATAATAACAAAGCAATAAGAAAAACTGGCACAGATTATTGATTCTGTTGTCCTGTGCTGATACTGTCTTGTGCCCGCTCATCTTTTAAGAATGAATAAACAATTATAGGAAGAAATTCTTGAACTTCACAACAAAATGGTATTATGCAGGAAAAAGCAACTCTCTGAGTTCTCTGAATACCAACAAAACCCAACATTTACTACCAGATTCAGGAAAAAAAACCCTCCAGCATTCTATCCCAAATTATACCATTCAATTAAATTTTAATATTTTAGGTTTTAGTAAAAACATTCTACTCATGAACCGAACTGTGATGTATACATTAACAACATGTCATTCACACAAGAGTATATTGGGCTTCTTTACTGATCCAGGCACTTCATGACTTCCTGTTTGGTATATGACTGCAACTGCTATTCAAATTCTTTGGGTCATCTATGCTGGCAACATTGTAATCAAACTTCCCTATAAAGAAAAAAAAAACTCACAACTTGAGGTAACATAAAACATCTAGGTTCACACCAAATTAATTATCTATGAACCATCAGTGCATTAATTCCAAGCACTGTTGGTCTCTTTCTGGCTGAATTTCAAAACTGTAACTTGGTCAGCTTAAACAAGTATACAGATAACAATACACCTATAAATGTTGTTCATTAGTTAATGTTAACTAGGTATTGCTAACTATAATCCCTGCAGTAATTTAATATGCACTTAATTCAGTATCATCAACCCCCCTTTTCCCATTTTCTACATGAGATTGGGGTGCTGTGTCAATTGTTGCCACCTCTTTCAATTCAATACCGTTCTCATACCTTCTTCAACAGTCATGCCTGACTGTTGAAGGTCTTCTCTCACACAATCCATCCATTCTTTGCTGCATGCCAATGTTTCCCCTTGACTTCTTCCTGTCTGTCCCAATTCTTCACCAGATTATCTTCTGCTTTTCTGCGCATGTGCCCGAATCACTGTAAATCTTTTCTGTTTGATCTTCTCTCCAATTGGAGCTACTTCGGCTTCTGCTCTGATATCCTCACTTCTTCATCTGTTCCACAGTGTGCATCCTACCACCCATTTCAGGCACTTCAACTACATCACCTCTAACTTCCTGAGCTGCTCTGCCTTCACTGCTCAAGTTTTTGGACCACACAATAGTACTGGTTGCACCACTGTTTTGCCTCCTTACTTTTCAGCTCGCTTTGCATTCTTCTCTCACACACTACCTCTGACAATCCATGCCAGTTGACTGCAACCCCTATGATTCTAGCTTTGACCTCCTCATTCAGACTTTCATTCTCCTCAATCACCCCTCTCAGATACTTGAAGCTATTGACTTCTTCTAATATCTTCCCTTCTATCTCAGTTCTTAAAATCTTCTGATTTCCACCATTTGCTGCCATTGCAACTGTCTTATCAGTACTCAGTTTCATCCCATGTGCTTTCATTTTTGGAGTCCATTCCCATATCCTCAAGTTCTTCCTCAGAGTCTGCCTGTAATGCCACATCGGCTGCACACAGGAACACTCTTGATGCATACCCTTCGACATGTTTGCTGATGCTATCTGGAAGTAGAATGAATAGTAATATCTCAGAGCTGAACCCTGATGCACAATCACTCCCTCTGGGAATCCCTCTGTGAGACTGAACACTGTTTGCATTTTAGTCAATGAGACCTAGAAAAGAGCCTGCACTAATGCTACCACTGGTTCTGACATTTCAAACCACTGCAGGACTGCCAAAATCAGCTTTCTTGTGATCTTGTCATATACTTTCTCCAGGTCAATAAATGCCCAATTGGACTCTTTCCTCATTTCTAGCTTCTTCTCAGCTATCTGTCTCTCTGTTGACACTGGGTCATTTGTGCTGCATCCTGATCTGAATATGAACTGCTCATCTCCCATCTTACTTTCTACTACTCTGCATATTCTTCTATCAATCACCCTTTCCAGAACTTTCATAAAGCGTGTCATGAGCTTCATACCTCTGTACTGCCCACATTTGTGGAAGTCTCCTTTGTTCTTGCACACTGGGACTACTATGCTTATTTTCCAGTTGTCTGGGATACATCTTTTTCTCCATACTTCTAAGAGTACGCTATGAAGCCATTTCTCCCTATCTCAGCCAACATCTTTATCATATCTGCTGTGACGTCATCTGAGCCTGCTGCTTTTTCTGACTTCATTTTACTTGGTGCTGTTCTTACTACTTCTGGGGTGGGCACCTCCTCTTCTATCACTGTAGGCTGTGTCTTTGGCAGTACAACTTCTATAGGGTTTTCTTTATTCAGAAGTTGCTAGAAATACTTCTTCCATCTGCCTTTGATGACCTGTGGACTAGTGAGCAGGTTGCTGTATGCATACCTTAGGAAAGATGTCTGACTACCCTCCTTACCATTCTGTTTTTGCCTTGCAACCTGATAAAGTTTCTTTGTGATGTCTACCAAGTCACTTTCCAGAAGCTGATAGAGTGCCTCTGATGCCTTTTCCTTTGGTAGTGCAGCTCCACTCTTAGCTTTGTAGTTAGCCAACCAGTATTCCTTCTTAGCCTGGTCTGTCTTTTCTCTTTCTCTGTGATATCACATAAACTTGCACCTTGTCTTTTGAGTGCTCTTCAGTTCCAAGTTCATTTTTGTATTCTCACCAACATAACTGTTTTGGCAAAATATTGTAGTAATTGTAGAGGCACATGGTTTTCAATTGCACACCCCCAAACTAATCAAATTGCAGAGTGATGTTAGGTAGACTATAATGGCCTACATTTAAAGTAAATTTGAACAGGTCTATGTCAAAAGATCAACTGGCCAAATTGTCAAAACCCATATGGTTGAGACCATATGATCAACAATTCAATCTGTCAAAAAAAAATTCAAACCCAAATAACATCCACATATAACAAAAATAATGCTTTTGCAGGGGGGCAAGCCCCCATGTACTCCCCACACCCCTTGCTGATTATATATACCAACTCCAAGATTGCACTACTGTAGGAAAAAGGGCACATTTCCTGATCTCTTCTATAACATGATCTCAATCAGAATGGTTCAATGCACTGAATTGTCTATCATATAGTCTCAACCATATGGGTTTCACAATCTGGCCATTCTGTCTTTTGACATAAACCCATTTGAACAAAACTTCTGTTTAATGCATCTTTCTAGCTGTGATATCACATGAACTTGTGCTTTGTCTCTTGAGTGCTTTTTAGTTCAAATTTCCAGTCTTTCTGTCTCATGCTACTGCCCATCCCTAAGTCCTCCTTTTGCTTTACATGGCTTGCTCAGGGGATGCGAAACAATCATGAGAAAGAACTAACAGCATTAATGTGGGCTAACAGTTTTCAGTTTGCAATTGCCTTAATGCTTTCCACCTTACTATCTAAACATGTTTTATTAACTTCTTTTAAATTATAATGCAAGCTTTACTTACCATTTTTCTTCCTTTAACTTTTTTATGTAGGGTAGTCTTCCTTACTTTTTCAGCACCGCAGACACACTACCTGCCTTAGATGCTCTACATAGACTATGTCCTGTATCACATTACTTTATGTCATTCCACCCTGTTACCTGTCGCAAACACTGTAATCTGTTTTATTCATTTATTTCACCCATAGCCTACTTAACCTTTTTTTTTTATTTCTACTTTACATTTCTAAAATGATTTAGCTACGTATACCTGTTTACTTTACCCTGTTGGATTTGCACCTTGTTATTCAAGCTCACTACCCTTTTCCCTTGTTCTGCTTAATCACCCTGATATCTACCACTGCTCTCTGAATGATAAGATAAACATGATGTGCATAATTTATTCAAACCGTTTGCTTAACTTCATTAATGCTAATAAAATAATTTCTTTTTCATGCTCAATTGGCATTCTCACAGCATCTGGTTTAACAGTACTTCAGACTTGATTGCTACAGATTTCATATCTGATCTACCATTAAAAAGTGGATCTTGTCTCACCTGGATTATCACAATTAACAAAAATGAAAAAAAAAAAGAATTATAAGGAGGGAAAAGCACTATGCACTTCCACACTGTCGCGCATATTGAAATTCCTGAATGAAGTTTCTTTTCTGCTCTTCACTGTTAATAGCTGTAGCCAGCTGGAGGTACCCAGCTAAAATAAATAATATGCATATGTGTACATTGATGAGGGAAAATAGAAGACTTTTCCATGCTGTTACAGAGTATTATGTGCCTAGTGGAACAGAGTGAATACAAAGTAAAAACTTCTTTTTGATTATAATACAAGCTGCTCTGATGGAAAAAGATCAATGTGTATTAATGTATAGTTTCAACAAATACTGTGAATCAGCATCACGTAAAGAAAAGAGGTTAAACTAATTATTACAAAGTGGCAAACAAATCTGGGATGGCAGTTAATTAAAAATAGAAGAAAAGCTAAAGGATTAAGTTTAAAGACTAGCTAATATTTCACAGATGTGTGCATATTATTGACAAGTTTGAATCAGACAATTAAAAACAGAGGTTTTTAAACAGAGTAAAGCAAAAAAGTAAGAAGCCAGCTATATATCTGATCTCCATATTGGTTTCAAGGAGCCCTTAGCAGAATATGGAATGCTGTTTATAAGAACAAAACAGGATAACATAAAAGGAAAATATGTATTTACTGCTAAAGTTTTGGAAAAACATTTTTGAGGTAGTACCCAAATATGGGCCACCCATTCATGAGCTCCTTCCTAATTGGTATTTGTAAGATGGCAGCCATTTTTATTTTTACAGAACACTTCTGTTTCTTGTTACATACATACCATGTTCTGTCCCTTCTTATTTACCCTGTGGCTTTTGATGTGCAAGCAGGTTCATCAGCTGTATAGGTAGATGTATTAGTCAAACATGCAGGCATATCTCATAAACAGGCAGGTATAGCAAACAAATACTTATTCCTACATAAAACAGAAGAACTGTATCATATGTATATTAGACACACTGATGAGATTAAAACTCAGTCATTAAGCATAGTGCAATTCCTGTTACAGGATTTGCTATTTATGCATTTTTGGAGCAGAAGAAAGAAAGGAAAATAGGAAGATTTCAAAGTTGATTACAAGAATGAGTGTTGCTAGGCACTAAATTAAGATGATAACTGCAAACAGACTTCCTGGAAAAAAAATAAAATATGCAACCTGTGTAATTTGAAAAACATAAACACATAGGGTAGCCTGTTATCCTAAGTGTTTACACTGCACCCAATCCCCAAAACAGGGCTTTAGCAGTATTCTACCAAAGTAAGCTAATGGGGGCTATTGGAGCCTGGGGTCTAATGCCTATTTCCAAAAAAATGGGAATTGGAGTTACTATACTGCAGCACTGAATGCCAGTGTAAAAACTGTAAGCAATGGAGTAGAGTACACCATTGAAGCTAATGAAACCACACTGTACAGCAAGTGTACTGTAATTATATATACCAACTCTGAGATTGCACTGCAGTGGGGAAAAGGATACATTCTTTGATCCCATTGTACCACGATCTGCAGAGGACTGCTTCAAAGGGGAATGTACCCTTTTCCTCACTGTAGTGCAATCTTGGAGTTGATATATATAACATGCAGGGGTTGGGGGCCCTCCTGCAAAAATGTAGAATTTTTTTGTATTTTGAATTTTCGGAGACTTGATCATATGGTCCTGACCATATGAATTTAGAGTTTCTGAAAACTCCATGAAGTTATATAAACCCCTATCTAGATATGTATATATATGCCTATATCTATATCTATATCTATATCTATATCTATATCTATATCTACATCTATATAGGAAAAGTCTATGAAGTTATATAAACCCCCATCTAGCTATCTGTATATATATATATATATATATATATATATATATATATATATATATATATATGTCTAGTTATTTCATTTTTTATTTCTATTTAACATCAGTTCAGTAGAGACATATTCTTGGCATATATTGCATTCCTCCCACCCCCACACACAAACTGAAAAACAATTACATAAACAGATATGCAGGAATCTTAAATGTATCATTCAGAGGAGTAAGGCTAAATATGACTTGGAGACATACGATTTTTATTTTTGAGATAATGTCAGTTCAGTAGACAGATGCACTGCATTTTCCCCTACTGAAAAACAGTTACATAATCATGTATGTAGGTACCTTAAATGTATCATTAAGAAGAGTAAGGTTGAAATGACTTGAAGGTAGCTAAGGCTTTTAATAGTAATCACAAGGCTTATTTCAACTATACTAGGAGTAGGCAGTATTGTCGCCTCACAGTAGGACGTTGTCCTGTTCGATTCTCAGCTAGAGCATCTTCTGTGTGGAGACATGCATGAATGGGCATTCCTTCGTTGAAGGTTGTGCATCAGGGTTGGCAACTCGGCATGTAAAAAGCTACTGCCAATCATTAGTGGACCGGAGTTCTGATGTGGCGACCCCTAACTGGGAAAAGCTGAAAGACACAACAACAACTAGGAGTATTAGAAGTAATGTTCAGTATTGTACTGAATTTGAAGTGAATAGCACCACCTGCTCTATTACAAAAGCCATAGCAAATGTCACACTTGACAAATCTTGCTCAAAATGTTCACCTTCCTCAAACCCCAATGTCCTTTCCTTTCAATCTTTTAACACTGTTTTCCACATTATTTTGGTAGACCAGATCTTTGAAACTACTACCAAAATTAAAAACAGCCTACAACAGCCTAATGGACCTGGACAATATACAAGGCAGCCTTGCTGTTAGCACAGAGTACAATATTGCTGATCCTTTCATTAAGGTTTTTAATTTCAGCCTGTCCACAGGGTCTAGGCCTGATTGCTATAGGACAGTGGTTGTGCATTTACAGAACGGTAGTGTTGTAGCTTTACCCTGGAAATTATCAGCCAATTAGCCTCAGTCAAATTATCTGCAGAATCATGGAGTAGATCTTGGTCATTCTCATCAACAGTGAAACTGGTAACTTATAAAACCACAATACCACTAAGTAAAGTTTTATTATGGGTAGGCCTTGCTTGCTTAAATTGGCAGATTTATTTGAGGGCATGACTGATGCAATTGATGGGCATCATTCTGACCATGCAGCTTACTTCAATCTTTCTAAAACATTCAATTGCAATTCCTCATGTAGGCATTGTTGATAAAGTTATTATCTTAAATATTAACTCCTGCATTATTCCAAGGATTTCTACTTGACTCTGAATATAGACCTATAGGATAAGAGTTGTTAATGCCTTCTTATGTAATAGTATGTAATAGATTAGTCATTAGTGGAGTCCCTCATGGCTCTGTGCCAAGGTCCTTCTCTTTAACATCTACCTTACAAATGTGAAGACACATAACCAAGGCTTGTGTTTGACCGAGTCTGTGGAAGACTGCAAACTAGGCACAATTACTGATTCCCTTAGAGTCATTTACATTCTAGGAAGTGCTTGCAGAACACTGAATTCAGTATGTATTTATAACAGTTCATATCTCAATGCTCCAGTGACAATTATTAGCATATTTTGTAAAACTTTCTAGTAATTTTACTTGGAAACTCAGATACGAAATGCATGCAATAATGCTGCTTAACCTTAATGAGGTAAGAGCAGATCAAAGTGTGTTGCCAAGGTCAGTACAGGGAGTTTGGTGGTGGTCTTTTCCCCCCAGGTTAATGCCATTTCATCAAACAAACAAGCAAACAAACAAATACATTTTGAATGCACAAAACATCAAACTACAAATAACCAAATCTCAAATAATCAAAAAATAAAAAACAATAAAAACATTTTTTATGCAGGCAGCAACCCCCCATACCTCTGCTACTTATATATACCAGTCCTGAAATTGCATTTCAGTTGGGAATCTCTGCTGTTCTGTGATCCTGCACACTGACAAGCTGGTAATGTCAGATCAGTTCACTTTTGATGAACTGAGCCAACTTTTCTTGCATTCGATAAAAACAGTTTTTGATGAAAGGTCATATACCCCTTTCCAGTGAAAAAGAGATTACTGTTCTAGAGAAATACAGACCATAATATAATGCTCACTTAAAACAAATGTATTCTGGCAGGCACTCCATTTCTTTCCTTGGAAAGAAGCATTATTCCTAACCAAAATTAAAAATAAGTAAAAGTCACCATACAGGATGGTCACAGTGAAATGACTGTGCATGTGTAAAATAGGCAAGAACTTTAACCCCACTGATAGAATTTACTAAAGCCTTTACTAAGTTCTACATGGATAATCAGACACACACAGCATCTAGCAATGCCATTCAGACCTTAAGAACTTACATGTAGCTTGGCAGTGAATGTAACTGAACCTCTGTTGTCTGTCTATGCAGGAATATTTTGTTTTGGCATTTCTTTTGTTTGGTTACTAATATGTTAAAGTCTTAACTATGGCCCAGATAACCCAGGATTAAGAAGAGAGCAATATATACTAGTCATCAATGGGTAAAGCTGTGAATAACCTTTATCATCTCATCCATCTCAGGGGGGGAGGGATGCAAATTGCCTCCCCCCCATTCTGGTATCTAGCAGTGGTAGAGATCATGTAATGAAGTGGAGGAGGTTATAAAATGTGTACAGGAGGTATCATGCATTACAGAATGCTGCATTTAGAGGTTAGCACATGTACAGACATGTGAAGGCCTAACAGACCAGTATTATTCTCCTAGTCTTGGTAGCACACACAAACACACACACATTAGATCCTTAGTGAGTGGAGTTAGGGACTTATCAGCTTGTATAAACAGTCCTAAGAGATGACCCAGCCAGGTAGTTCCTCAGGCTCATGAAAGTTAGGGTCATTCCTTAAACATGGATGATCTCAATATCAGGAGGTGAATCTAGACCCTTGGTCTGCTGTAACAGGGACAGCTTTGGCATGTGAGGACTACAGAATGGTGGGGAATAAAAACCTAAATTCCCCCAGTAACTGCCTGGATAATGGCCCCTCCATTCAGTTGTCAGCATGAAGGAAATGGATGAGGTCAGATCCATCTGAAGGGGATGGTGGTCAGCAGCTAAGAGGGAAACATATATAAAAAATGCCCAATTAGGTTATGAACTATTACTGCATTTTTCCCGCTGAAAAGAAGTCATATCCTCAGCTCAAGGAAATTAGGCATAATGCAACTTCTCGATCTAGTACATTCCATTGGTTACACAGTCTAAGTATTGGACCCTACATGATAATAGTTCTGAAATTGTTTAACTTTAAAAAAAACTTTTTGGACATCAGATTTAGATATGTAGTTATAAACTATACCTAGGTGGTGTTTTGCATGCAAATGTAAATATGGCTGCATCTTGAATTTCAGCGCGCCTCTTCACAGTTCTTGCTCATGATGCATCTTGAATTTCAACGCGCCTCTTCACAGTTCTTGCTCATCATTTCTTTTTTTTCATCTGAACACTTTAGATGCTTGAAAGCATCACTTTAAGGCCACATAAAATATAGTTTTTCAGTTTTGATGTTACAACAATACAGCACATTTAAAAGTTTATTCATAATGAATTTGGCAAATTAAGAAAACAGAAAATGTGCCTGTTAATTTTAACATCTGTGGCAAGTATGCTAAGAAATTACAATTATAAAGTAACAATTTTAAAATTCAGTACATGGGTTACACTTTCAATTTTCATTGAATACCACAGAACATTATTTTCAGGTCCTTCGAGACACACGCTCCCATACTAAATGATGCTCTTTTGGACAGAATGCAGTTCATTTGACTGCGAAACCATAACAATTCCTGTCCACACATTAAAACTCTGATGGTTATTTCTCACAGACAGAGTTCTTCTTTTCCCAGACATATATTTTTTTTGCCTTCAGCAAGCCTGATCAATGACCATTTAACTGTGATCAGGTGACAACAATAATTAGTCACTTTCATAAAGAGATTGCCTGTCTCACTAGCCCCTCAATAAGCATCCCTTTCTGACTGGGTACACCTCTAATGTATTACTGTGACCAAGTAAAAAAAAGTCTGGCCACAATAATTAATTTCATTTTGTTTCCCAAACTCAGAACCAACATATTTATGTGAATTACAACCCTGAAGGGGCACTTGTTCCAACAAATTGTTTTTTTCAGTTCATGTCCTTCTTGTCAATGAAACAGAAAAAAGTTGGAACAAGTGTCATTTGCATATCAATGTTAATTTTAAGTTTGGGATCTTTACATGCATTTCATGTATATGGTGTAGATTCATTTCCAGTGGCCCCAAACTCTTTCTTTCACATTTGGAACACAGTATTACTAACCTGCAGCAGTGAATGGGCAGTCTGTTTTACAGTATGTTCCAACTGTATTGCATTTTATGTGGAGGAAACTAAAATGAGATAAGCAAAAAGCTTCTTCATTGTCAAAATTTAAGAACAACAATAATGCCTCGTATAAATACTTGGAAAAATCTCAACATTTTAAGTATTTTTTTGTCTTGAATAGGGTGGATACTGGTCCAACAAGATGTGCTACTAAGAATGAATTAGTAGTTTTGGAAGTGAAGTGGCAAATTAAATTAAATGCTTACAAACCACTAGGAATTAATGGTTTAATTAATATTCAATGTATTATAAAAACTAAGACAGCAAAGAACTGCATTATGGTAAACTGTATTATAAATGTTCATTGCAAGTATTTATAGTCTACCTTGTGATTTCAAGAGTTTTGATCATGTGTTCCTAACACTTGTTATGTATCTGACTTTTTTATGTTCATCACTCAGTTGTAAAGAAGTCTGGTCATAGGTGCAAGTACAAAACTAAGTTTTTTTATAAAAAGTCGTTTGTTTGTTTGGTTTTGAACTCAGTTGTTGGTGAGTCTTGGTTTTAGGTATATTCAACTTGCTCCTTTCTCTCTCTCTCTCTTTCTTTCTCTATCTCGCTCTCTCTCGCTATCTCTCACCCCACACACACACACACACACACACACACACACACACACACACACACACACACACACACACACACACACACAACAGATAGTCTCCCTGCCTCACCACAATAACCTTTTTCATACTTATTCACTTCTGTTGTTTGAATGTAACTGGTGTATGGCATCTTTCCAGGAGCAACATTTGCTTTTTTTATATTCAGCTTTCTCATCCAGCATAATATTTTTAAAAATAAAAACATAGTTCATTGCTGTAGACATTGTGACTGTTAACATTGTTCAAAGGTTTATCTTCTGTATTGCCAGTATTTTTTTATTTCCAGCTGAACAACTATTGTCTCAGCTGACAGAGTGTATTACTTTGTACAGCACTTGATACTAAATGCAAACTAACTGAATCTAAGCACTCACAACAGCTGTGTCTGTACAACTGATGACATTGCTTAAGGTATATGACAAAGTGCTATGAAGTGATTATTCATAATCTTGCACTATGTAACTGGAAGACAAGCTGGACAGCAGACTTTCAGGTTCATTTTAGGGTATTATTTTCTTTTAAAGTTTAGTACAATTTGTTTATTACTTCATTCATTGTGCTAACCACTTACTTGTATGTAAATTCTTCTAATTTAGGAAAATAGTTTATTTCAAATTTTAAAATCAGATTTTGTACAGTTTTAGAAAGAAAAACAAAACATGTTAACATCAAAATATCTTGGCACCAAATATTCTGGCACTGTCAACTGATGCAAAGAAAACTTGGCAGCTGAGATTCTAAGGTAAAAACTAAATGTACTGTGAAAGGTTGGAGAACTTACCAATACAAGATGGTTTCCATGCTGTCTTTACTTAGTGAAGATTGATGTATTCAATAAGCAGTACACTGAGTTCTACTTTGTGCCAACTGCCTGCACAAATACTTCCACTGTTGGGAACTATAAAGTTAAAATCCTATGATGTCTCACTAAAGCACTCTGAATTTCATTTCTGCTAGTAGTAGTACCACTTCAGATATGATATACATTCCCAATGAAGAAAAAAAAAAAACACTACAGGACATGATGCACAATCTTAGTCTATTATAGTCGCATGGAAAAGCTCAGCTAGATTTCTTGGTGCCAGAAGTTCCTGATGCAGACGGGTAGATACTATATAAAGGGTGCTAGATATTTAACTCCAGATAATGAATCACATCCATACTAGAGAGGAACAATGTCACTGTAGTCATCCTCAGGTCAGACTCCCTAATAGGTCCATCTGCACATCACGTGCAACCATGAAGTCTGACATTTTCATGGTCACTAAAAATCTTAGTGACAGACAAAAAGTCATTTTAAAACAAGGAGGTGACATGGATGTTTGTCAGACTCAATCGGCAGAACATCAACAGACTTTGCCTTAAGCATGGATGTGACCATGGATATCAAATCGTAAACCATTGCCTGTGATCATAATAATTCTGTAAATGAAGGTGATGGCGCAAAGCTGATGACACAGACCTCTTCAACCACTCTTAGCCATACTGATATTTGCTTACTGCACTTATTTCTCAAGAAAACCAAGCAAGAAAGAAAACACAGATCTACTCAGGCAAGCTTATTCACATGCATTATGATTGACTGCTTATAATAAATACTCTTAAGGTTAAGTAGGCAGTGGCTAGCTACCTTCTGTTGTACTTATATACAGTAGCTCTGTCTACAGTTCCTTGTTATGTCAAGTAATTTGAACACTAAGCGACTCAGGTGTAAATGACACCAACATCATCAGTGAAATGTATGCCTTTAAAAAAACAGAGAGAGAGAGACAGAGTGGTGGCTTTGGATTGGTTTTGGTAAGAAAGAATATAGACATTGAAAGTAAGGTAAAGAATAGCAAGCAAAAAAAATAGCAAACACTTTAATTGCCATGATGGTGTGGTGGAGGCAGGGAAGGCGGAGACAAATAAGGAGGTACAGAGTGGTGCTGGGACTGGTAAGGTGCAGGAGATGGGGCAGGCCTCATTCCAGAATTATTTTCATTCATAAATAATGTTTCTGCTGATTCAATCAGCTGTCCTTTCGCCTGCATTTAACAGCAGCAGCAAGAGAGGGAGAAGATGTTATCATTACCTCCAGCTGTAAAGAGTGTCTCTGTTTTTTTGTCTGTTTTCCTTTTAACAGTGGCAGAAAAAATGTCCTTTGATCAGCTAACAGATATGTAGTAAAAAGTGAATTTGTACAAAGGTGCTGTTATTCAGTCCATGCTAGAAGTACACACATTACAGTGAATGAATAGTACACTTTTAACTGAGATGAGCATGTATACCGTGAGGGTATGCTGTCAGAGTAATTTCTACATAGTAGGGAGATATAATGTCACCCTTATTGGTATATCAGAGTTCAATAAGCACTGTCTGGCTCTCTGTACTGCCTGCACATGGAAAATTCAGTGTGGCTTTCATCCCAAGCACCAGCCACTGGAATTCATCCTTACACAGCAATGAAGGAATAAACGACAGATTAGATTGACTAGGAATATCGTGGGACTTTGCTAATCATCAGTGGAATGCTATCATAAAAAGTGAATGGACATCTGGAATGTGAAAGCCATATTCATTACTGTAAGCTGGGAAGCTATCATAAGAAGGGGCTCTGCTTATACACAATGATGTTTTTAACTTTATAGGAGAAGAAACTAAATCAAAGACTGGGAAAAGGACTACATAAAATATAAAGAATTTAATTAAAACTGGGATAATAAATATACAGCACAGAATGTGGACCCATAGGTTACATATGATATTTTTTAAATAGCATTGTTTATTCCAAATTGTAAGAACATGAACATGGTACACAGATTGGACTTTATTTGTAAATTTCCAATCAGCACAATAAATGAAGACCTATCCAATGAGGATTCATATCAGAACTGTGAATGTTAAAAGTCTGGATTCACTAGAAACAGAAAAAAATGAGTATGAAGTGGATTTTAAAATCAGTGTTTGTATGGTGGGTGAAGCCCCAATAACTTAAATATAGAAGGCTTCATCACTTTCACCTCTCACTTAATGTTCAGTTCCATGGATGATATATACTGGAGACAGGAGAATTTCTCCCAGAGTAATAGCATTCAGGGAGATTCCATTTTCTCACTCAGAGTTGGTAGCACTAACATCCTTTACACTTAGAGTACAGTAGCCAACAGTTGTGCTGAAGGCCTATATTTTAAGGGGGTGGTATTGACAAAAGGGTTAAGGTCTTTACCTCACAGACACAAAGTACAGAGTTTGAATCTGACCTTGGGTTATTAGCTAGGCTTATAATGCCCATTCAGGGCAGTTAGTCTAGTACTCTCCTACAAATCTATGAGATAATGTATGCCATTCTGGCATTCATAAATTGCTTAAATTGAGGATATTAACTACTAACATTAATGGTGGTGAATATTTGAAATCAACAGAAGAGTACATTGCCTACTCCCTCATAACATTTAAGAGAATTGCTTGCATTCTTAAATAGGATCATTTCAAAATATGTCCATTTAAATGGTGGTAATTATTTGAAATCAGCAGATTATTATACCATATGCCCTTTGATAACATTTAATAGACTTGTTAGTATTCTTAAACAGGATATCTTTCAAAATATGTCTAGTTAAATATATAAAAGGTATAAAAGTGATTCTAACTAAGAAGGTAGTAGCTGCATTAATGGAATATCTGCTAGCTGATTCCTGTGAGGTTCTACCACCCACTCAGTTTGGATGCACCAATAGTCTGTATAACTTAGAAATGAGTAATACACCCAGTGAGGGGACATGATGCTCATCTAATTAAGGGCCACAGAGAGTGAATTCATTATCTCAACAATTCAAATTCCCAAGGAACTGAGTGAGATGGCAGCTTGAATCACTCATCCAGGCCACTCCTACAGCTGCTGATTCAGAGGCAGTGCCAAGTTTACATCTTCTGGAACTGGCACACTCTGAATGAAGATCATCCTATATACCAGCAAGAGTATCATGGCTCTCCTCATCTTCTGTTTGTGTTGCAGGTCAAGGAAAACGTAGCAGTGGACACATTCCTTCTTCATTGGCATGAAGATTCCATAATACATTCACATCATTCTCCCCAGTTCCATGTCTCATCATGAAGTACACAGAAAAAAAATGCAAAAACTTATTCTCATTATTCTTGGAAGATGAGAAGGACATGGTTTCAGAAATCCTTTTCCTTAGTGTTAGTAGCTCTCCTGATCTCAGCAAAGGATGCCTCCCACAACTGTGCTGACAAATTCCCCTGCTTTGTTTGGCTCAGCTGTAGGTTCCCAGATACAGGTGTATCTGTATATGCTATGCTAGGATGCCAGAGGTTGATGAGGCTGCTATCAAACCCTGTATTCATCAAGTCTACATATACAAATGGAAGTTGTGCCTAGGTGATTCTGACTTATCTCAGGCAAATGTGTGAATTGGGTCTCAGCTGCTACATAATAAGGTATAAACATCAACTTGTCTTGCCCATCATTGCCTTGGGGACAGTAGCATTACAGGCCTGCCATGGTTAACCAAGCAGTTCCTCAAAGGAGGTATGCATTTGTGTCCACTTTTGAGGAATCTCTCCCTTCCATGGGAACTGAAGTACCTGACTAAAAGGATTGCCCGTCTATTGCTTGAGTTTGTTAACTTTATGATTCAAGATACATTTCTGTGGTTATCATCTTCTACATGTAAGCTACTGAAGCTTTAGTCTCTTAGGGTAGAGAACCACTGTAGTTCTTTCTCAAGGACAATAAATCCCTTAGGGCAATCCATATTTCCTTTTGAAGGCAGTTTTTGATTTGCCCTCTAACTAGTCAATTCATCTCCTAGTTAACTTTGCGGGGATAAAAACAAGTAGAGAGAGTGCTATTTACAGTCTAGATGTCCATGCAGTTCAGGTTTTACTCCACTCTACAAACGGGGAGCCACCATGGACCCCGGAAACTACCGCTCCATTAGCCTGACAAGCCTGGTCTGCAAGGTTATGGAGCGTATCATCATGGAACTTATAAACAATGACATTGGTAATCTCCAAACTCTGGACCCTACCCAGTTCGGGTTTGTAAAAGGCAGATCATGTCTCCTAAACTTGACAAACTTCTTTGAAGTGGTCATCAAAGCCGTAAATGAGGGTAAGGTGGTTCACACAGCTATCTAGATCTCGCCAAGGCTTTCAACACCATCCCCCACTCTGGAATTATAAACAAACTCATTAAACTAGGTATAAATCCCTATGTCATAAGATGGGCTGCCAACTGGCTCACTGACAGAACCCACACTGTGAAAGTGGCAGACACTAAATCCAACTTCAGACCAGTGACAAGTGGAGTACCACAGGGTTCAGTCCTTGGTCCTCGCCTGTTTAGTATCTACTTCTCTGAAGTACAAGCTAACACAGAAGGTCTTTGGCTAACAAAGTTCACAGATGACTGCAAACTAGGAGTCATAATCCAAACTTCTGATGATGTGGACATCCTACAAAAGGGCCTCACTGAGACAGATGCCTGGTGTCAAAGCCATGGCCTCAAGCTCAATGCCAAAAAGTGCATCGTCATCCCTTTTGGTAAAAACTCTGTACCCATAAACTACCACATAGGTGGTATTCTACTTAATACCGAAAGTGTGATATAAGACCTTGGGACAGTAGTATCTCCTTTGATAATCACATCACCACAGTAGTCAGGAAATCCTTCTACATGGCACACCTCATCACAAAAGGTTTCTCATCCAGGAAAAAAGAGGTAATTGTTCCACTCTACTCATCACTCATTAGACCCATTATAGAGTACAACGCCCGTTTTGGTATGTACCTCACAAGACATCTACAACAACTGGAACGGCCACAGAAATACCTCACAAAGAGGATTACTGGCCTCAAACAGACACCCTACGCAGACCGTCTCAAAAAACTCCAGCTTTACTCTGTTGCATATCGCCTGCTCAGAGGCAATCTCTGCCTAACATACAAAGCTATGTCAAACCCAGAGCTGTTGGACATGCTCCACATACAGAAATCCCAATCCCTCCGAGCTACACACTCTAGGGACCTAAACATTGTCACCACAATAAACAGAACATGCTGGAGGTATAGATTCCAGTCCCAGAGACTTCCCATACTCTGGAACAAACTACCTATCTATATCAAACAAAGCTCCTCATTAGCACTCTTCAAGAAAAATCTTGATGATTGGATGGGAGATAGGAAATTCACCCTGGGGATCACTTCTGTGGCTCTGCTTGACAGGAACACAATAAAATAATTTTCTTGGGTGGCAAAAGCCAGTGTACCGTTTGGCTAGGCTTATATAGGCCCTAGGGCCAATAGCCTAGTACCTACCTATGAAACTATGAACCTATGAATTTAGGAGACTTGACCAGTTGTTATTATTCTTGTTTCAGAGAGTAAAGAGCTCACAGCTGCCAAATAAACATTTTCCAACTGAACTGCCAGTAGGATTATCTTTTACCAAAAGATGACTAGCCTCCCAGTGGTATATATTGGGGTGAAAGCCCAGACCTCTAGAAGAGTGTCTGGCCTCCACTACATGTGTCAAGAATATTTCACCACAGACATTTGTACTGTGGCCATGTAGTCATTGGTACACACCTTTTATAATCATTAATCTCTTGACTTTAAGACTGGGGCTGGGCCTTTTTAGCAAATCAGCAATGTAGAACATAGCCTTCCGCGTTCTACCTTTGTACAACCTTTTTTCCTTCTACCTTGGCAGTTATTGCTTGGAATTTCTCCTATCCAAAGACTTATGAATGATGGGCCTTATTATTATATAGAACAAATACATTCTCAAAGTATCACTTGATACATAATTGATACACAAGAAAACCGTTCTTCCTACTTGATGTGTCAAGTATAACTGCCTTCCTTCTAACTGTGCACAAATGTTTCTACACACAGTCTCCAGTGCTGGAGTTCCCTGCAAGCTGGTAAAGTACATGGTTGCATTTAGTTGCTAGTACAACAGTGATCAAACTTTCATTGTTACTTCTTGATTTACAGGAAAGTACTTGTCATCAGCTAGTGGGCAAAGCACAGGGCTTGGCAAATGCATGCATTAAGTGCAGAATGCCACAGCATGCAGCAGAATGGTTGTACTTAAGTCCATGAATATAAAATTTTCTGGAATATTTTCAAAAAGCTGATTGTTTGAAAGGATGAACTCAACCAAGGACCTATCATGAGGTATGCACTCATAGATCAACTGATCTGGTCAGAAATAATTTCTTACTGTAGAGTGTTCCAGTTGCAGAGAATGCATTTTCTTGAAAACATATAAACTGCTAGGACTGACCATAAAGCCATCTACTTCAAAATAAAGTTGAAATCAGAGACTCACTTCCACACAAGGTACCTTTAAACATTTCTCTAGGACAAACTACCTAATCCAGAGTGATACATTGGCAAACTTTAAAACTCCACCAAACTCAGTTATTTGTGCCAAATATGTGGAAATGAACACTGCAAACTATACCAACACGTAAGCAGCTGCATAGATGTGCAGATGTGCAAACCCCAGATACATTGTGGAATGATAATATCAACAAACTTTAAAATAAAATGATGAGAATTTTAACCAAATGTAAGAAGAATAATTCACAGAATGATAGCGCTCTCATCACTGAAATAAACAAACAGACCAGGAAGTTAACACGGTCCACCAAAGCCAAATCTGAAGCTAACATAGCCATTCACGCCAAAGACAATCACAAGGCCTTTTTTAGTTATGTTCCTAATCTCAGAAGCACCACACAGCAATGCACTGATTGTGAATGATGTTTCTGACTCTGACGTTGAAGATATAACAAACCTTCTGGCTGATAAATTCAGCTCACTTTTCACCCCTCTTTCCCCTCCATCTATCCAACAAGATATACCTGAAACCCATAGCCGGCCTTAGGCATAGGCCAACTAGGCGGCCACCTAGGGCGCCAATCTAGCAGGGGCACTTTTCCAGTATTTATTTGGTGTAGTTAGACCAGGATGGGGGCACCAGTTAGTGTGGTGGGGGGTGCCATGGAGCCCTTTTTCCTAGGGCACCAGTTGACCTAAGACCGCTCCTGCTGAAACCAACTCTCCCCCAGCTAGCACACAAGAGACAAGGCCAAGTCCTAAAAGTGCTATCAAAAGCTAAACATATTGCATCAATCTGTCCTGATAATATCTCTGGGTGCAACCTAAATGGCATGAAGCATGATTTAGTCATTCTCTTAACAACACACATCAATACATACAGCTTCATACAGCTTTCGTACTAAGCAAATTGAGAACAGCTAAAGTTACTCCCTGCATTAGTACCTTCCAGAGACACACACAGTCACAGACCCATACATCTGGCAAGCCTTATATGCAAAGCCATGGAAAGACTTGTCACGAAACTAATCAATAAAGGAGATAGGAAATCTCCAAATACTGGACCCATCTCAGTTTGGATTCATTATGAGCAGATCATGCTTATCAAACCTGTTAGACTTTTTTGAAAAATTCATCAAAACAATGGATGAAGGTAAAATGGTATGCATCACATATCTCAACCTGTCGAAAGATTTTAACACAATCCCTCCCACAGTCAGGCATAGTAGAAGAGCTAAACAAACTGGGAATAAACCCCAATGTCATCCAGTGGATTGCCAACTGGCCCACAGATAGGATGCAGAAAATAAAATTAGAAGAAATTACCTCCAAAAAGGGACCAGTCACCAGTGAAGTCTCCCAAGGTTCAGTGCTGGGTCCTCTCCTGTTTGGCATCTACTTCCCTGAAGTAAAAGCCAATATCACATGGCTCTGGCTGATGAAGTCTGCAGATGACTGCAAACTTGGAGCAGTCACTGAATCCCCAAATGACTCAGGCATCTTGGTGGAATGTTTGCACTAAACAGCTTGTGTCAGAATCATGGACTGAAACTAAATGCCAAAAGATGCATTATTGTATCTGTGGAAGTCATCTACTGCAGGGAATTACCACATTGACACTACAGTCCTAAGAGTTGACCCAGTTGTTCTGGATTTGGGAACTTATGCGGTC
The DNA here is from genome assembly GCF_019279795.1 of Protopterus annectens. Lineage (NCBI taxonomy): Eukaryota > Metazoa > Chordata > Ceratodontiformes > Protopteridae > Protopterus > Protopterus annectens. Next base: position 229,038,743 of record NC_056731.1, read on the forward strand.
AGTGAACTAACCTTTGATCAGCATGTTTTCTCTGTGGTAAGAAAGTCCTTCTCTACATTTTGCAGCTTATAAACAAAGGGATTGCATCTAGATGTAGAGATGTCCAACTTTACTCATCCCTCATTAGGACAATAATAGAGTATAATGCACCTCCTGGCATGTATCTGTCCAGACTCATGCAACAACTTGAATGCCTAAAGAGACACCTTACTAAAAGGATACAATGTCTAAGCAATATAACCTACATGGATCGACTCAAAGCCATGTCACTTTAATTTGCATCCTACAGACTGCTAAAAAGTGACCTGTTTCTGGTATACAAGGCATTCACTGACCCAATACTGATGGAACTTTTGCACGTAAGCAAGTGAAATGGCATAAAAAATACTTGATCATGGGATCTAAACCTCTTTTTCAACAGCAAGATAACAGCTTGGAAGGACAGGTGTATTTCACAGAGGGTACCTTGGCTCTGGAACAGACTCCCTATCCACTTAAGGCAAAGCAAGTCAAATGACATCAGAAATACTTGCTTGAGGGATATTTTAATCTGCTTCAGAAATATCAACAGAACCATTTGGAGGGACAGGTATATCTTGCAATGGATGCCATGGCTCTGCACCTGCCTCCCCTTTGATGTAAAGCAAAGCTTATCCTTACCCACATTCAAGCACAACTTGGACCTATGGATGGGTAATATAATATCTACCCAGGACTTCCTCCTGTTCTACTAATGGATGGAGACAAATCCTAAATGCTTTATCCTACCCATAGGTCTGGTCAAATTATCTATGGTATGATCTCAGTTATTCTTACTATGGGTAATATATATCTATCAACCATGGGACAGGTATGGCCAATGTAACACCAAATGGGATAGGTTAATTCATGTACCAAAAGAAAAACTGGTTAGGTTTTAATGATTTGCAAGGGAAGCTAGCCTGTTACTTACTTATGGACTATGAACCTATGCATATTCACTAAAAATGGAGCATTATTTATTTACTGACTTCTGAGTGTTACTTAAGTTCATGAGCAACTGATCACTATCAGGTGACCTCCTGGATATTTTGATTTTATTTGTCAGCAATCATTTCTGAGGGTAGTATCATCTGAAAAAATATTTTTTTATTGTACATTTTTAAAGATATCCATTACTACTCAGTTTAGCAGTGGGCATACTGAGCATATCCAATATGGAGAATTAGATTAACACAAAATAAGAGAAGATTCCATAATTTTTAAATATTTATTCTAAGAGAGAACAATCTGGTGTCTCATGCTAAAAAGCTTTTCACAGAGTTAGCCAGTAAATGTAAGCACTCGTACATAAATGCAGTTCAGTTAACATACCCCCAAATCAACTACTTAAAAACTGCAGTAAAAACAAAAATCTCTGTTTAGGCCATAGTGACAAATTCTAGAATATAACCAGATTCTATTTTCTTCAACAGTGTACGTGTATATTCAGAATAAAACTTTTACATGAACTTCCAATTCCAAGATCTCAAAATAAATAAATAAATAACTAAAATTAGAGAAGCCAAGTCACCCATGTATACTTCTACAAAATGCTGAGCAACACTTTTGAAAATATTACAATTTTCACAGTCTCTATCATGTTACTAAATTCTTATTGTAACAATGATGATTGTCTTCCCTACTCGGTTCCACAAGTACAGGGCATGACTCACAAATAACAATAAACAAGCAAAATGTTGTCTTATAAAAAATAGAAGTTCATTAATGTATCAACAAGAGCCTAAAACCACTAAATTACATACTGAACAATGCCCACATGGAAATGTTCTTAAGACAGCAAAGGTAATATCTGTGCCTATACTCTCAATGGAAAACAAAGGCTAAAAATCAACCTATCTGATATACTGACAACCAGTGAGAAATAAATTTTAGGTCAAGAAGACAACACTTATCTAAATGTCTCAGCCAAAGAAGAAATATGTTAATATTTTTCACAATATCAATAAGTTAATGGGCAGAGTCAGATCAATAAAGCCAAAACAGTCCACTTATGCTAGGGTCTATATTACGTGATCGAATGCTTAGGTGTTCGAACACTTAAACATCGACTGTGTAATATTGAAAGCAAAAAACAGCGAATGGCCAATTTAATGCAGGGAAAGATTTCCCTTGGCCGTTTGCTGGATTTTGCTGTTTTCTCCACTGTGGAGCGATCTCGGAGTTAGCATATTTAATTAGGAGGGTGGGGGTACATCCCCCTCATGTCGGGGGATGTGGGGGGGCAAAGCCCCACTTAGTTTGCTGTAAAGTTCTTTTTTTTTTGTGGCCGACGGTAATGTTTCCCGGCGGCGTTCACTTTCTGAAAAGTCTATCATTGTGTATGACATTATACCCTGGGGGAAGGAATTCACTATCGGAAGTGGTAGGTTTTGATCAAGTTTTGGTTCAGGATAGTAAATATTACGTCATCAATGTTTAGGTGTTCAATCACCTAAGCATTCGATCATGTAATATAGACCCCTTATGCTGTGCTGATGAAGTTATAAGAAGACTGAAACATGCATGCCCACTGCTAGTGGAGTTTGGCTTTATTAGCCTAAATTTGTCCATTAACAGACTTAAAATGAAAAAAGTCATTGGCATTCAGAATTGCCATATAGCTAAAACACCTGATGTCCTTAAGGGTTCATTTGCATATATCCCATTATCCTCTTTTATAAGAGTTTTAATTAATAACATAGTGAAAAATCTAGCTTGGCTAAGATTTTTTTTTATTAGTTGGTTTGGCTGTGTGTCCTGTTCAGTCTGATAAATTCCACTATGGATGTTGAACACCTAATTGTATTTAGGTGAGTTCTCACAACATTCTTAAGTGGCTTGAAGATGACAAATAAGTTTGTTGGTCAGGATGGTCAATTTAAATAAGTTCACAAGAATCGGGTATAAATGGAATAGTAATCCTTTTTGTCAGGAAAGAGCAACTAAAATGTTATGGCAAATAATAGCCTTTTAGTCTAGCAGTATTTCAGAAAAGAGATATTGCAATATTCACAATGAAAGTATTATGGTTATTATCTACTTGCTTTGCCAATGGAAATTGTCTACTAGGATGAAACAGATCATTATGAAACATTTGCAAAAACATATCTCAGAGTCCTGTAGTCAGGTAATGGGTGAGGAATTACAAGACTAGGGTGCAGGTAAGAAGGCAAGCTACATTTCTGATATTGGCGTTATCAATGAATAAAAGTACAGGCAAAGTTGTGCCTGTAAGCTGAACATTGGGGGGTTCTAAGAATGATGGCATAACTTAGGATTGATAAAACACAACCTTCCAAAGCATGTGTGAGCACTACCCATTACGGTTTTGGACATCACTACCCCTTACGTTTTTGGACAGCACTACCCATTACATTTTTGGACAGCACTACCCATTACGTTTTTGGATACCACTACCCATTACATTGTTGGACAGCACTACGTGAGCCTTTTGTTTGTTTTTAATAACTTAGGATTGATGCAAATGATCTTCTTTATGAAAGACGGGTACAAATAAATATTTGTTTGTTTGTTTGTTGTATTGTGATTGATTTTTGTTTCTAAGAACTTACTTGAACATTTTCAGATCCCATCTGGATGAAATGAAGTCTGCAACATAAAATACAAAAGAGATTGTTCCTTACACTCAGTGAGATAAAAGCAGTTAATGGATTTATTACTCAAGGTTGTTTGAGTATATAAATGACTAATGTTAACAGCTCTCACTTTCTGTGTTAACTATATACAATGGGAATCAAGATTATTATTGTACTGAGTTATACATTTATTACTTTCATAATATGCAGAAATGTAGTTTCAGTGGTGAAAATGATGCACTTGGCAATGAACAATTGCTTGAAACATGGACCAAGACCAATAATCTGTAAAAATGTCTATAACTTTCACATTTTCTAATTCATTGTGGAATTTCTGTTCTGTCTTTATTTATAAGTCAACATATTTCAATGTAAGCAGCATTGTAAAAATGTAATGCATTATTAAATCTGGATGCAATAAGTAAATGGCAAACCAATATTAAAAGATCTTCCACACTATACACTTGTCTGAATTATTTTCTTAGTTGTTGCATTGAATTATTTTTAAATTGAATAGACAACTAGAATGCAGATGTATGTATCTTTATTATGCAAGAAAGAGATAAATAAACTGGAGAGTAAAAAATAACAACTACAATCAGTTTCATAATGTCACAAGCTGCTAAAATGCAATGAATAATCTGAAAAAATGTCTGTAAACCCTGTTGTTGAGACTGCAATAAACCACCTGCAAACTCTTCATGCTGTAGATGAACAGCTGTAAAAATGGATGTGGATGTTCAATGGTCTTTAAAATGTGTCAAAATAAAAAAATATATATTTATCTGTCTCTGTATATTATATATATGTGTGTGTGTGTGTATGCATCTCTCTATATATACATAGATATATATATATATATATATATATATATATATATATATATATGCACTGTGCATTTTAATCTCTCTCGATATATATATATATATATATATATATATATATATATATACATACATATACATATAAAACATGTACATATATCATTGAGGATCAGTCAGTGGTTTGGTTGTTGCTACAAATGTCTGGAGCAGCTTAGGTATAGGAGTACAATGAATGATTAGTTATTATATACATGGTAAAAGTATCCCACAAATGAAATGTAGCAGCCTTGCTCTCACTACATAAAGAGGATGGCAAATAACTATCATATGTTGGTGTTTTTAAAAGATTTACCTACAACTGATATAAATATATACTGATGTCATTAGATTGGTCTGTAATACTGGTTAATCAAATAGTAAACAAAATGATGTAGTAATCTACATGCACATGGAGCTTTACTCCTGGGTCTCCTCTGAAAGTGGGCATTGGCAAGAAGCACAATAAAATATACATAATCTACTGCAGGCTAAGACATGAATTAAAACACTACCATAAACAATGAGTTCAGCTGAGTTATGCTGGGTTATTGACACTAAACGGTACATCATCTGAATCTTACAGCAATTAGACAAATTTTTTTTCTTGTTTTGTTTTCACAGTATTGTCACACATTTCTGTATTGTTCCTCTGTGCTTAATCAAAACAGAACAAGTTTTTAAAAATGCATCTGCAGTTGAGTCATGGTGAAACTATAACAATTAATTTAAGACCTTAACTGCAAATCTCTATATGCAGAAACAGTCATATACAATTTAGACAGACATGAAACAAGAACTCTCCAACCATAGGCATAGGTATAGCCAACTAACCTTTTTTTATTTGATAATCGCCAGTTTATTCACTCCACTGAACAAAATTGAAAAATGTCATAAATACACAATCCACTAGTACTTTAAATGTGTAAGTTAAACATCACTAAAAAGTATAGTTATGATTGGTGAAATATCATCATAATTTTAACACAACTTTACCATCGGATTTAAATATCACATTATCTTCATTCAACAGTGCACTGCCCAAACTAACACAATTTTCATCCAATATGAACTCTGCTATCTAGGTTATCTCTTTGTACAGTAAAATAAACCCCAAGTAATGTTTTAATTGTTTTAAGAGTTCAGATAGGGATGTGTAGATAAAATAGTGCATTATGTAATAGGTTCATAGGTTGGTACTAGGCTATTGGCCCTAAGGCCTATACAAGCCTAGCAATAACAATTCCCTGACTATTTCTTCCAACAATATTTACTTCCTTGGACCCCTGTGGCAACTGATGTGATCCCCAGGGTGAATTTCTTATCTCCCATCCAATTGTCAAGGTTTCTTTTGAAGAGGACCAAAGAGGCACTCTGCTTGACATGTATGGAAGGTCTGTTCCAGAGTCTGGGGAATCTCTGGATCAGGAACCTATCCCTCCAGCATGTTTTGTTCATTGTGATGACAAGGTTTAGATCCCTGGAAAGTGTGGCTCTGAGGGATTGGAATTTCTTTAAGTGCAGCATGCCCAGCAGCTTTGGGTTTGACATGGCCTTGTATGTTAAGCAGAGATCGCCTCTGAGTAGATTTATTTTATTTATTTACTTATTTTACATTTGTTGACCAGGAGAATCCAACTGGATAAATGTCCATTTTCAGCGGAGGCCCGGGGAGAAAAGCTCCAGTGTTTGTAAATATACAAAGGCAAGTAAACATATACAAAGACATTTCACAGATACAGAGACCAAGTACAAAACATAACATTTTAAAAGTGCATAGAGAAAAAATATTTTAGCTGCAAATTGTGGTAGCAGGATGGGTTAGTTGTATGTCCAGTAAATTCTACTTGAATTAATGAGAGCATGTCTAATTTGTTCATAAGTTAGTAACCCTCCCAACCCCATAGATATGTGTATATTTACAATATTGTGTTTGAGTATGATGGTGTAAGAAAGAGGTGGGGAGTACAGTGAGTAGTATAGAGCTTTCAGGAGTATAGTAGAACTCCTGGCAGATGAGGTTTGCGCATTGAGAATACTAGTACATGCAGTAAGTTAGTATGCAGCAGTAGAATGAGAAAGACCTTATGGAAAAGCAGGTGTAGAGGGTCGGCGTGGGGGAAGGCATGGGCATTGTCTATTGATAAATAGGTGTTCCTTTAGTATTTGTTTAAATTTAGTGATAGAATTTGCTGAGGTAATATCAGGGGGCAGTGAGTTCCAGATTTTTCCTATGTAGTTAGGAAATAGGGAGTCTCCTGCTGAGTTGTTGGTTCTGGTGATCTTGATTAAGGTCTTGTCACTAGAACGTAGTTGCCTTGGGTTCTCCTGCATTTTAAGTACATTTGGTAGCATTGGTATTGTGTCTGGATATAGCAGGAGTTTTTTAGTGAAAACTAGTTGGTGCAGGGTAATGAGATTTTGAAGTTCAAGCCACTTTAATTGGTATAGTGAGTGGCAATGACGTTAATGGTAGGGAGCATTTGTGGCAAATCTGGCAATTTGATTGTAACATGTTTCTAGTTTTGTAATTTCTGTTTTGGATAGGTTGGTGAAGACGGGGGCAGCATATAGAAGTGTGGGTAGTAGCAGAGTTTGAGCCATAGTAATTTTAGTCTGTTGATTTAGGTATGTTTTATTTTTGTACAGACTGCCTAGTTTTCTGTGTATGTTTTTGATGGTGGGATTTATGTACGGATCAAACTTCAGTTTGTTGTCAATGGTAACATCCAGTAGTCTTGTGTGGGAGTCTGGGGAGATAATGGCATCATCATTAGATATAATACTGAGAGAATCAGTCTCTAAGTTGGATTTATTTGGTTTGAATATTAGTAATTTGGTCTTTGTGGGGTTTAGTAACAGGTTTTTTTACTGAGAAACCAAGCTTCAGTGGTTTTGAAGACTTGTTGAGTAGTGGAAAGGACTGCGGTGGTGGTGCTGCGGTAGCGTTGTCGCCTCATAGCAAGATGTTGTCCTGTTCGATTCTCAGCTAGAGCATCTTCTGTGTGGAGGCATACGTGAATGGGGCGTGCCTTCATTGTAGGTTGTGCGTCAGGGCTGGTAACCTGGTACGTAAAAATCCACTACCAATCTTTAGCGGACCGGAGTTTCCACTGTGGTGACCCCTAACCGGGAAAAGCCAAAAGACACAAACAAGTTGAGTAGTGGAAAGGAGTGTGAGGGGGTTGGTGGCTGAGCAGACTAGTGTTGTGTCATCAGCATATTGTATGACAATTGCATCTTGGGTGAACTTGTTGAGATCATTAATGAATATGGAAAATAATAGAGGGCCTAATATTGATCCTTTTGGGACTCCAGTTGTAATAGGGAGCAGTGTGGATAGTTTGTTATCCCACCTGACTGCTTGCTGTCTACCTGTTAGGTAGTTTTGAAACCAGGCTAGTGAGTCAGTGGCTAGTCCAAGGTCAGTGAGGGAGTCAAGAAGTTTGGGATGGTTGACCATGTCAAAAGCTTTTGATAGGTCTAAAAATATGGCTGATGTTAGTTTGCCTAGATTCCGGTTCTGGTTGATTAAGTTGGTGAAGGAGAAGATGGAAGTTGTGGTACTATGGGCTGGTCTAAACCCAAGTTGTGTAGGAGTGAGAAGTTGGTTTTTCAATAGGTATTGCATGAGTTGCTGGTGAATACATTTTTCTAATATTTTAGCAAGTGGGGATAATATGGCAATGGGCCGATATTTGGTAAGGTCTGTACAGGTCCCACCTTTGTGTAATGGGGTGACATATGCTATTTTCCAGATTGTTGTAATTTTGCTTTCTGTTATTGATCTGTTAAGGAGAATTGATATTGGATATGCTATCTCATTAGCACCTATTTGAAGGTATTCAGCTGGAATGTTATTGGCAGCTAGGCTAGTAGGTTAGATTTTAATTACCTTTTTATATATTCTGTGGGAATAGGTTTGAATTGGAAGGTGGTACTGATACTGGTAGCAGGCTTGGGATTACTAATAGTCGATGTGGTTTGTTGATGAACTAATTTTGAAATGGTTTCTATGAAAAATATATTAAAGGATTCTGGAATGTCAGTGCTATCATTTACAGTGGCTGGTGTTAGGGTACTTGTTCTGCCGGGGTGGAGTAATGTATTTAGTCCTGCCCAGAGTTTTTGGGGGTTATTTTGATGTCTATTTTGCAAATTGAGAAAATAGTTCCTTTTGTCTAGTAGAATTTATTTTTTTGTTTTTTTCCTAAGTTTTTGGAATTCTTGTTTGGTTGCTATGGTTTTAATGGCTCTCGACTGATGCCAGGCTCTATTTCTTTGGGCTATCATGGTTCTAGTAGTGGCTGTGATCCAGGGGGCTATTTAAATTTTTTGTTTGCTTGTACGAGGAGGGGCATGGGTGTTTAAGATGTTTAGTAAGGTAATGTTAAATAGATCAACTGCTTTGTCTAGTTGGAGGGTCTTTAGAGGATTCCAATTTTGGTATTGTAGTTCAAGTTTGAATTTTGTTGTGTCAAAGTTTCTTTTGTTTCTAATGGTCTGAATTGGTGATTTGGAGTTGGTGTGGCCTTTGAGTTTTAGTAGGAAGGTGGGCTGGTGGTCACTGAGGTTGTCTGGTAGGACACCTGATTGATAGAATATATTGGCATTGTTTATTAGGGTCCAGTCTAGGAGGCTTTCTTTTCTTTTATTATTACCTAGCCTTGTACTAGAGTTAATGATTTGGGAGAAATTATATAGATTTATAAAGTTGGAGGGGTCTGAGCTGGAGCATGTATGCCAGTCTATATTAAAGTCACCTAGGATGATGGTTTCTTGGAGTAGGTTTCCATTGGTCTAATGTAAAAGGGCTTTGTGGGGATGTTATTACCTGGTGGTATGTACCCTGTTATAATATTCATAGATTTCTTGTCAGTTAGTTCAAGTTTGGCTAGTAGTAGTTCTGAGGTTGTTAGGAGGAGTATAGGAGGGTCGATAATGGTAACCTTTAGGTTGTTTTTATAAAGTAATGCTGCACCGCCCCCTTTTCTGAAAAGTCTATCATTACGTATTACAGTATACCCTGGGGGAAGGAATTCACTATCGGGAGTGGTAGGTTTTAATCAAGTTTCGGTTAGGGATAGTAGATTTGGGGAATAGGTGTATATTAGAGTATGTAGTAGATGTACTTTATTATTAATGCTTCATATTTTTTTCAGGAAAAGTAGGCTATTCTCTGGTCTGGAGGGAAAGGTTGAGTTATTAGATGGGGGTGAGGAGGAGGGGGAGTGTATGTCAGGGTTTGGGCCTGGATTAGGGTGTATGTCACCTGCTAATCTTAGTTGGTGACTGATATGGTGAAGGAGTTTTGATAGCTTAGCAAGAATGTGTATGTATTTATGGCAAGTGATTTTTGTGGTTGTTTTGATAAGTGTTGTGGGTGCTAGAGGGATTGTGCTGTGATGGTAAGCACTTGAAGGTATGTGTTGGTTGTAGTATTTGGTGTGGGTGGAGTACGTGGATGTATGTTTTGATGGGATGGTAATGGTGGTCGGAAGAGTGATGTGGTAGGAGGTGAGGTGATAGGTTATAGCTAGTAGGGCAATGGTGATGGCGTTGATTGCACACAGGTTGAGTGGCTGTAATGGTATGTGTGTGTAGGAATTAGTGGGAGGAGTGTGTTGATTAGTGGGAGGTGTGTCTAGTAAATGAGGATTGGAAGGTGGTGTTTTTTGGGTTGTTTGTGATTGGTTTTGGGGTTAGTGGGAGGAGTGCATAGGTATTAGTTTAGACACAGTGGGGGTGGGTGGGGAATGGAAGCAGGGTAAGGGAGCAGAGTGGGCTGAGTGAAGCGAGGCAAATGGAGTGGGGCAAGCCCAGCCTAAGGAGGTAGGAGTTTAAGAAACAATCAGGCAAGGGTTTAAAATGCTATAGAAACAGTGCTGTTATGTTTTGAGTTGCCAGGACAGTTTCTTATACTTTTAGTTTGTTAGACTTTTTATACAGGTCTGCTTTTTAGAGTTTTTATACAGGTCTGCATGGGTAACAATGGCTATGTGAAAATAAACAAGCAGTAACCTTTGTATTCAGCCCGTTTTCCCAGCTAGGTATCTGGCTTAAGGGTATGGACAGTGGGAGCTTATAATTAACAATGATAGACTGACATCTAGTGGCCAAAGACAGTAACAACACCTCAAGTCAGGTTAATTCGCCCCAAGTAGATGAGCAATAAAACGACTGGGAAATACTGCCTGTCCAAGCGTGTGTGCAGCCAGAAAGTGTTACAAAAAGGTAGAATAAACAGTAATAACCTTAGGCAATCACCTACACTATAATTCTTGAGAAGTGTATGTCCTGTAGTCAGCAGGGTGGGAGAAGCTGATATCCAGAAACCATAGGTGTCCAAGACGCTGATATGTGACAGAGTATAGCTGGAGTTTATTTAGATGGTCAGCACAGGGCATCTGCTTTAGGCCTGTGATTCTTTTAGTGAGGTATTTCTGTGGCCTTTTTAGAGAGATAGATACCAAATGGGGCATTGATTTCTATAATGGGTTTAATGAGGGATGAGTACAGTGGGACAATTACCTCCTTTTTACTGGATGAAAAACCCTTAGTGATTAGGTGTGCCATATAGAAGGATTTCATGACTGTTGTCATGATGTGGTTATCAAAGGTCAGACCACTGTCCACCTGTGTCCCTAAATCTCTTATCACACTATTGGTATTTAGTGTACTGCCACCTATGTGGTAATTCACGGGTACATGTTTTTTTCCCAAAGGGGATGACTATACATTTCTTGATATTGAACTTGAGCCCATGACTCTGGCACCAAGCATCTGTTTCTGTAAGACCCTTTTGTAGAATATCCACATAATTTGGGGATTCAATTATGGTTCCCAGTTTGCAGACACCTGAGAAATTTGTTAGCTAGAGTCCCTTTCTGTTGGCCTGTATTTCAGAGAAGTAGATGCCAAACAAAAGCAGCCCCAGGACTGAAGCCTGAGGTACTCCACTTGTCACTTGTCTGGAGCTGGATTTGGAGTTGGCTATTTTTACAGTGTGGGTTCTGTCCGTAAGCCAGTTGGCAACCCATCGAGTGACATAGGGATTAATGCCCAGCTTAGTAAGTTTATCTATGATTCCAGAGTGGGAGATGGTGTTGAAGGCCTTGGCAAGGTCCAGATAGGCTGTGTGGACTGCCTTACCCTCGTCCACAGCTCTGAAGACTGATTCGAAGAAGTCACTCAGATTCAGGATAAAAGATCGGCCCTTCACAAACCCAAACTGGGTGGGGTCCATTGTTTGAAGGTTGCCATTGTCTTTGTTTATAAGTTCCATGATAATACGTTCCATGGCCTTGCAGATTAGGCTCATCAGACTGATGGGGTGGTGGTTCCCAGGATCTGAGATGGATCCCCCCATGTGGAGTGGGATAACTGTATCTGTGTGCCACTCAGTGGGTACAAAGTCTCAGGTGAAGCTATGATTAAACTTGACACTTAGGTGCAGTGCCAGTTCATTTTGTAGTTCATGTAGTACACAGCCCAGGATGTCATCTGATCCCATGGATGCTGTATTCTTAGCTTTGGAGAGTGTGTTTTTACCTGTGTGGTCATTATTACCAGAATGTGGCAACCTTTTGGTATTGAGATGGGCCTTTTAGGGGGTGGGGGTGAAGTTGGCACTGAATTGATTTGCTAGGATATTGGCAATATCCTTGGGATCAGTATATTTAATGCCATTCTGTTATAGCTCAGAGCAGATCTGAGCATTGCCATTTAGATTGTTGACATAGCTATAGAATGCCTTGTGGTTGTTTTTGGAATCTTTGGCAATTTTATTTTCGTAACTAGCTTTGCAGGATTTTATTAGGGATTTCAGCTTCTTACTGAGGCTGGTAAGGGAGGTTTTTTTCATCCTGTGATTTTCTTAGCTTATGGTCAGAACTGACCAATGAGGGGGTAGTCATAGGTGTGGAGCATTGATTTTCCATGTTTGTAATGACCAGGTCTAGGATATTGGAGCCCCTGGTGGGACTATGGATTAGTTGATCCAGGGCATTGGAATTTATGAATTCCAAGAACCATTGGGCAAAGGTGTTGATACACAAGTAGTTTTCCCAGTTAATGTCAGGATAGTTGAAATCACCCAGTATTAGAGTGTTTGGTTGTATCTTAATATTTTCCAGTATGTTTAGAAAAGTGTAGTAAGAATCTTGGGGCATGGTGGGGGATCTGTAGCAAGCTACAATGTTACCTACTGTTAGTTGCACCTGGAGAATTTCAGACGCATTGTGTTGGGCAACTAACCTGGGGGTGTGAATATCCTTGGTGAATATGGGCACTCCTCCATCTTTAGTGTTTCGGTTCTGGTTTGGTGGTGAAAAAGTGTGGTATGAGTTGTAGCCTGGAATTGCAGGGGTGGTCTCTGGAGCCTTGAACCAGGTCTCAGTTACTTCTCAGATATTGATGCCCTCCATTTTTAGGAGTGCCTCGAGACAGTGCATTTTGAGGTTTATACTTCTAGCACTGTGTAGCATTACCTTCCGATTTTGCATGCTTGTACCTGTTACAGTGGTGGTTTTGTCCTTTGAACCTTGCCTAAAAAAGGCACTATAAAGGTGGCAAGAGCCTTAGCCAGTAACCTGAATCCTAGGGGCAACAGGTACAGACCATCTCTGGCAAAGCACTGTGGTCTGTCGATCATGTCATCCCAAGCAGACAGATACTGGATCCCCTTTGAATGACACCAGAAGCTTAGCCAATTGTTGAAATCAATCATTTTGTCCTTATACTGTGGTATCATTCAGGGTGAAGACAGGATGCTACTCAGGGCTAGGGTCATACCTGCCTGGGCCACATGATCCAAGAGCTCTTCCATGTCTCTTTTCATGTAGTCCAGGGAGGTATGTCTGAAGTCATTCACTCCAACATGGACAATGACAAAGTCATATTTGTACTTGTTGTGGAGTGACTTGAGTGCATGCGTTATGTGGCGGATCCTGGCACCCGACAGGCAGCTGACTGTAATTTTCCCCTTGCTCAGCCTGGTGAGTGGGACATCAGTGTGCCTGACTATAGAGTCACCTATGACTAAAGTGTTGGGTACATTGTCTTTCCTTAGGGGCTAAAAAAATTAACTGGTTTATGAGTCTTTAACTTTTAGGTACCTAGTAACTAAAAAAAGTCAAACCTAAAATGGTAGGTAAACATATGCAGTAAACTAGATAACTAGAACAAACCCAAGGCATGTTGCTAATACTACACATCTGCACATTTGGGTTTGCAACATTAATTTTATGCCTTTCTAATTCATTTTCACTAAAAAAACATATCTTCACAAATATGGGTACCAGACACTAGAAGCAAATAATGAATGAAAACTGATGGCAGAATGGAACATTATCAGGGAAAAGAGTTTATGAATGAAGCATTGATTAAACAACATTCACTAGTCATCTAAATCTTGACTAACCTGACACTTTGTTAGTGTAATATTCCAGTGTATGACATGAGGTATTGCACTGAGCATGCCCAGATGTAGACAACTCATTCAGTAGATTACACGGCACACAGTTCCTGCAGTAAATGAACAAAAAAACAGTTAATTTTAACGTGTACCATCAAAAATACATATCTTATATAATTTTTCCAACAAACAGGAGTAGCAAGATTTTATAAAGTATGTTTGGAGAGTTCCACTAATAAGGTTTCCTCTTACTATGTATGGCTGAGAAGGCCATGACCTGGTACAGGATTTGCTGTGACTCTAGAAAACTCATCAAGCCCTGAACAAAGAGTCTGTAAAATTCTTGACAATCCTCTTGTCAGACATGAGCAATAGTGCTTCGAGTGTAAAGCTGCAATGGAAAAGTAATGAAAGCAGGTCAGGGCTGGATGGCCTATCTCTAAGGCTGCATCTCTGACTAACTGTTCTTCTGATTCTCATCCTCAGTCATGCTGTTGGATAAATAGCCATGTTTATATTTTTATTTATATAATCTTGTTGGATGGCCTGCTATGATTTACTTGCTATACTTACAATGATTGACAGCATAAGTGACTATAACCTAAAGTCAGTCTTTACTATTATGTAACTCAATACATGGTGTACATGCATGGATAATGTAATACCAAGGGGACGATATGGAAAAAAATCATACATCTGAAAAATGCAGTAAAAGGTGAATTAATGTATTCCATTCTGGTGGATATTTATTTTGATGATTCTTGACTTGGTCCCTTTTCCCTCCCATTACTATGTTACCCATTTCCTCTCCTTATATTTATTTCTTAAACCTGATGTTTTTAAATTATTTGAAAAGAAAATAGAATGCAACAACACAGTGCATAAAAAATGTACTCTCTGGAAAAATCACATAGTATGATTATTTAAAAATGCAATACGTATCAGAAGTGCAAATTCCTTGGAGCATGACATCACATTTAGCAGCACAAAGCAAAATATACATTATGAGTTAAATAATATATCATGAAGTTTGATGATCAGTTTGCAGGAATAGCTTACCAGCTTTTTCCACATACGTTATTACAAGTTGGACAAAATTCACACAAAGGCCCTGAACTCTTTGAGTCAGAACACTGACATTGTCCACAAATGCAGTCTCCTCTTCCATTACAAATCTGACCATCTTCAGACGACAAACAATGCTTGAGAGATGAAGAGCAGTTGCAGCTCTCACCTTCCCAGCCAGTAAAGCAGCTACATTCTCCAGTAAAGCATTGCCCATTACCTGGAATAGAAAAAAAGTCACTCTATTCAGAATTTTAAAACAGCTCTACAAAAAGTATGTTTTGCTGGAACTTAAAAAACACAAGGAAAGTCCAATATACATTATCAGTAGCCCAAACCCTAAAGAAAACAAGTCACATGTGAATACTGCCTAAATGCTTTAGCAAAACAAAGAAGTAAATACGTGCCACAATATTATCCTAGATGTGCAGTGTTTACTTACACATCAAAATATATACTTACACACTGAAATTTGAGACTTCTTTTTAAAACAAATCCTAGATTATTAAATGTTTAGTATATTACAATATTACTTAGAAAATAAAAAAGTCTCCAACCTACTGTATTGGCTTTATCACGCTTGTATACAAGTAAATGGTCATAAAGTAAATGTGCATCATAACAGGAAGACATCGTTCAGTGCACTGTGATTCACTAACTAATCTGATGTGGTCCACAACGGCTGTTTTCATAAAGGTAGCACCTGTGGTCTTTAATATCTGACTGCTAAAGTAGCTGTTGATTTTGCAGTCTGGGGTTTCTGGACATGTTATTTCAGTTAGCAGAAGTGCAAGAACACCTCTACAACCCCACCATGCATGTATGCACACACACACAAACACTTGCCAGCATCATGGGCACAGACATACCAGTCCAGCAGCAGGAGGAGGATCATAAAAAAATGTACAAATGCACATCCTTCAAGAAAGTGTTATCAGACATTTTTGAGCTACAGTTACATAACATCATGATTGACCAGTACATTCTATACTATATAATATTTGACTGTAGCTACATGGATCTAGTAGCATAGATAAGGCAGGGTGAGAGGGGCAACTGCCTTGGGTGCAAAGTGCTGGGGGGGGGGGCACATTCAGCCAATCTGAATCTCCTTAATGCAATGTCATCTTTTAAAAGCTGGTATTGCATTTGTGGTGCTCCGTGTGTGGTCTGAACTGTAGCAAGCAGTTTGCTACAGTCTAAAAGTAAAAAAAAATAGATTTTATTTAAGTTCAACTAAACCACTGTAGCATTCTGTGCAGGCATGATATAAACTATAGCAATTGTTTGCTACATTTGTAGCAAGCAGTTTGCTACAGTTTAAGATAAACAAGATTTTTTTTTTTTAACTAAAGCATGAGTGCAACAGTGCTCCATACAGGCAGGGTAAAAACTATAGGAGCTGTTTGCGACATTTGTAGCAAGAAGTTTGCTACAGTTTAAAAGAAGACTTTTTTAAAATAAAATATGGCAAAGAATGGTCAGTGGCAGTACACAGAAATGGAACCTGAATGCCATGGTAAGGGGCTTGCAGCCACCTGGTTGGTGTATCAGTAGAATGATCAATTATTTTTTTATTGTAGTAAAGTGTTTTTTTTCTTGCTCTTTAATGGAAGTCAACTGATTGTTACAATTTACTGATCAGCATATTAATGTTACAATTTACTTTCAGCATATTACAGTAAAGTGCTTTTTTTTTTATAGGTTCATAGGTTCATAGGTAGGTACTCAGCTATCAGCCCAAGGGCCTAAGTAAGCCTAGCCAACAAGGTTCCCTGGCTTTTGCCAACCAAGAAAGTTATTTTTCTGTGCCCCTGTCAAGCAGAGCCACAGAAGTGATCCCCGGGGTGAATTTCCTATTTCCCATCTAATCATGAAGATTTTTCTTGAAGAGTGCTAATAAGGAGCTTTGTTTGATATAAATGGGTAGCTTGTTCCAGAGTATGGGAAGTCCCTGGGACAGGAATCTTCTGGGAAGCCCCTGGGACAGGAATCTGTCCCTCCAGCAACTTCTGTTTAATATGGTGACAAGGTTTAGGTCCCTAGAGTGTGTAGCTCAGAGGGATTGGGATTTCTTTAGTTGGAGCATGTCCAACAGCTCTGGGTTTGACATAGTTTTGTATGTTAGGCAGAGATCAGGCGATATGCTACAGAGTAAAGCTGGAGTTTTTTGAGACGGTCAATGTAGGGTATGTTTGAGGGCAGTAATCCTCTTTCTGAGGTACTTCTGTGGCCTTTCCAGCTGTTATAGATGTCTTGTGAGGTACATTCCAAAAGGGGCATTGTACTCTATAATGGGTCTAATGAGTGATGAGTAGAGGGGAACAATGACCTCTTTTTTCCTGGATGAGAACCCTCTCATGATGAGGTGTGCCATGTAGAAGGATTTCTTGACCACTGTGGTAATGTGATTGTCAAAGAAGAGACTACTGTCCACCTGGGTCCCAAGGTCTCTTATCACACTTTCAATGTTAAGTAGACTGCCACATATGTGGTAGTTCATGGGTACAGAGTTTTTACCAAAAGGGATGGCAATGCACTTTTTGGCACTGAGCTTGAGGCCATGGCTCTGACACTAGGCATCTGTCTCAGTAAGGCTCTTCTGTAGGATGTCCACATCATTTGGGGACTCGACTATGGCTCCTAGTTTGCAGTCATCTGTGAACTTCATTAGCCAGAGACCATCTGTGTTAGCCTGTACTTCAGAGAAGCAGATACCAAACAGGAGAGGACCCAGGACTGAACACTGTGGTACTCCACTTGCACTAGTTTGAAGTCGGATCTGGAGTCTGCAACTTTTACAGTGTGGGTTCTGTCAGTGAGCCAGCTGGCAACCCATCTTGTGACATAGGGATTTATACCTAGTTTAGTGAGTTTATCTATAATTCCACAATAGGGGATGGTGTTGAAAGCCTTGGGGAGGTCAAGATAGGCTGTGTGAACTACCTTACCCTCATCTACAGCTTTGGTGACTGCTTCAAAGAAGTCTATCAGGTTTAGGAGACATGAACTGCCTTTTACAAACCCGAACTGGGTTGGGTCCAGAGTTTAGAGGTTACCAATGTCTTTGTTTATAAATGCCATGATGATACGTTCCATGGCCTTGCAGACCAGGCTTGTCAGGCTAATAGGGTGCTAGTTTCTGGGATCCATGGTGGCTCCCTCTTTGTGGAGTGGCATAACTGTTGCTGTGTGCCATTCAATGGGCACAAAGCCTGATGTGAGGCTATGATTGAACATGGTAGTTAGGTGGGGAGCCAGTTCATTCTGAAGTTCATGTAAAACGCAGCCTGGAATGTTGTCCATTCCCATGGATGCTGTGTTCTTGGCTTTAGAGAGTGCAGTTTTTACCTGCATAGTTGTGATTACAGGGACTCTACATTCTTCCGGTATAGGTATGGGCCCTTTAGGGGATGACAGGGGAGTAAAGTTAGCACTAAACCTATCTGCCAGAATGTTGGCAATATCAGTTGGTTATGTAATTTCCATGCCATTGTGCTGTAGCTCAGAGCAGATCTGGGTGTTGCCATTGAGATTCTTGACATAGCTATAGAATGCTTTGTGGTTGTCCTTAGAATCAGTAGTGATTTTGTTTTTGTAACTAGCTTTGGAGGATTTTATGAGGGATTTCAGGTTCTTACTGAGGCTGGTCAGGGATCTCCTCCAGTCATGGATTTTACTCTCTTTTGCAACAGTTTCTTCCTTCTGTTGTAGAGTTTGTTTATGCAGGGGACCACCAGATTGGCTTCAGTTTTTTTTGGAGGATAGCATCTTGGTTCTGTTTGGGATAGCACAATCCATGCTCTTGTGTAAGTGCTTATAGAGTGCATTTGTGTAGGATTCAGCAGTTGTAACTGTATTGTCCATCTGAATGGGTGTAATGAAGTTCACCACTTCTGTCTTAAGAAGCATGAAGTTGGTGTTGGAGAAAGTTTTTCTGGTGGCTTCCTTAATGGGGGGTGGGGGCGGCATGTTGATATCTAGGGTGATTAGTTTATGGTCGGATATGACCAACGAGGAGTTGACCTCAGGTGTGGAACACCAGTTACTCATGTTGGTAATGACTAGGTCCAGGATATTGTTGCCCCTGGTGGGTGTGTCGATAAGTTGATCCAGGGCACTGGAATTTATGAATTCCAGAAAGCGTTGAGTGAAGGAGTTGGTACATGAGTAGTTTTCCCAGTTAATGGTGGGGTAGTTGAAATCACCCATTACTAGTTTGGTTGAACTCCATTATTTTCCAGCATATCAAGAAAAGAGGAGTGGGAATCCTGAGGCATGGTGGGGGATCTGTAGCAAGCTACACTTTGGATTGCAGTTTTGCCCAGAGTTAGCTGCACTTGGATAATCTTGGATGCATTATGCTGAGCAACTAGTCTGGAGGTGTGGATGTTCTTAATGAATATGGACATACCTCCACCTTTAGTGTTCTGGTCCATGTTAGATGGCCGAAAGGTGTGGTATGAATTATAGCCTGGTAATGCAGGGGTGCTCTCTGCAGCCTTGAACTAGGTCTCAGTCACTGCACAGATATCTATGTTCTCCATTTTAAGGAGTGCCTCGAGTGAGTGCATTTTGAGGTTTAGACTTCTAGCATTGAGTAGTATTACCCTTAGTTTTTGCTTGCCTGTACCTGTTACAGTGGTGAATTTGTCATTTGAACCTTGCCTAAAAAAGGCACTGTAGGGGCAGCAAGAGCATTAGCCAGTATCCAGAATCCCAAGGGCAACAGGTGCAGGCCATCTCTGGCAAAGCATTGTGGTCTGTCGATCATGTCATCCCAGACAGACATACTGGATCCCCTTAGAATGACATCAGAAGCTTAGCCAATTGTTGAAGTCAATATTTTCATCCTTATACTGTGGTATCATTCTGGGTGATGGCAGGATGCTACTCAGGGCTAGGGTCATACCTGCCTGGGCTGCAAGATCGTAGATCTCTTCCATGTCTCTTTTCAGGAATGTCTCATGTCATTCACACCAACATGGACAATGACAGAGTCATATTTGTACTTGTTGTGGAGTGACCTAAGTGCATGGGTTATGTGGCAGATCCTGGCACCCGACAGGCAGCTGACAGTAACCCTCCCCTTGTTTAGCCTGGTGAGTGGGACATTAGTGTGCCTGACTATAGAGTCCTTATGACTAGTGTGTTGGGTACGTTGTTTTGCCTTATGGGCTGTGGATGAGTGGCACACTGAGTTTGTGGGCTATGTGTCATTTGGGTTGTGTTGGAGGGTGGAGGTTGCTTGCATTTCTGCTTTGGAGGTCTCTGTTGCTTGGGCAGATTATTATTGAGAGCCTCAGTTAATGTTTTTGTGTTGTTATGAGTGGATTTTGGTGGTGTAGGTTTAGTGAGGCTATGTGACGAGTGTGGTGTGGTGCAAGTGTTCACCTTCTCCTCTTGACTGTCAAGTTCAGCCTTGGTTGGAGAGTGCTTTGCCTTCAGTTTGTCTAGATAAGTGCATCTCTCACAGGTTGTGATGTTGGGTGGTAGGAGGAGAGGGTTGTCTGTGTACTTGAGGCAATTGCTAACTTGCCCCAAGATGCTCAGATTCATCAGGTAGACAGGAGAAAACACAGTGAGCTGACCCTTGGACATGCCTGAATAGGTATTAAAAAACTATTTTCCTCTAGACAAGGGAGGAAAGTTAGGTAAAAAACATTTTCCTCTATGCAGATGAATACATTAAGTACAAAAACTGTGCTTATAACAAGTTCTGAAGAAGTGCTGAGTTTGAACAAGCAGATTCAAGTGCTAAAACTAAAAAAAACTGGCTAGTTCTAAGGGAAAAACTGAAGAGCAGACTTTATGGTACCAGGAATAGTTTGACCCTAGCTAGGCAGTGCTGCATGATGCGCAAACTCGTGCAAACCCGCGCAAACACTGGTTTTTAACTTAGAAAGTTGAAAGGGATAGAAATTAGCCCAAAACAGCCAATAAGGTTTAATTTCAGAGCTGGAAACCATTCCTTTTGCAACAGGAAGGCTGTTCAATGTGTACCACTCTCACTCATAAGTAGAAAGACTTCCCACTACCACAACACAGTCTGGACAACTCAGAAACACAAACTAAAGTCCTGAAACCAGCAAATCTGGGATCCGGACTATTCTAGTATAGGAAAAGGTGAGAAACGAGCAAAACAGACATTATTTATTTATTTATTTATTTATTTATTTTTTGTGAAATTAAACAGAAAAATGCAATTTAACAGTAAATATGCACAGAAAAGGCTATCACACTTGAGTGTGAAGTCTACAGCAGTAAATGTAGTTTAAATTATTAACTTTAAGCTGAAATCAAAGTACACTCACAGTAAAATGATTTAATAGTAAAATGCAACAGAAATAACAACAGAACCATAGCAAACATGGCTTTTAAAGTGTAGTAAGCAAGAACAGTCAAGAAAAACACAAAAAAATACTTATAATCAGCAACAGAGTCTCTCTTTCTTGTTTCTGGTGCTGTAGTAGTCTACAGGATGCCCAAACAGGATCTGCCAAGCTAAAACAAGCACACACCCATGAAAACTCAGTTTTTAACTCAGAAAGTTGAAAGGGATAGAAATCAGCCCAAAAGGGCCAATAAGGTTCAATTTCAGAGCTGGAAACAACTCCTCTTGTGACAGATAGGCTGCTCAATGCTTACCACTCTCATTGATAAGCAGAAAGACTTCCCACTACCACAACAACGTTTTGACAACTCAGAAAACACAGAATAAAGTCATGAAGCCAGCAAATCTAGGATCTGGACTATTCTGGTATAGGAAAAGGTGGGAAATGAGCAAAAAGGATAGTATTTATTTTGTGAAATTAAACAGAAAAATGAAATTTAACAGTAAATATGAACAGAAAAGGCTATTGCACTTGAGTGTGAAGCCTACAGCAGTAGATGCAGTTTAAATGATTAATTTTAAGCTGAAATCAAAGTGTGCACACACACACACACACACACACACACACACACACACACACACACACACACACACACACACAGGAAAACAATTTAACAGTTAAATGCAGTAGAAATAACAACAGAACCACAGTAAAAATGTTTTTAAAGTGAGGTTAGGGCACTGGTTCATGGTTGGTACCTGCACAGAATGCTTGTTGAGCCAATTATGCTTCTGCATGGATCAGATATTTGTTAAAATGTCTACGTAGAAATTAGACTTTTAACAAGTATGTTTTGGCATAATGCCTTCCAAGAGTTCACAGCTACATAAATAAAATTATTTGGGATCTATTTCTTGCCAGCACTGTTTCAATATGCATTTTTGTCATTGCTTGTGGTTCAGCAGAAATATTGTTGTTCAGAATAAAAATACAGATGCATAAGTTCCACTTACCTGTAACAGTAGATGTTCATAGAACACAATGCCTTACTGGCATTTAGGTTGTAGTCCCCTATTAATCTCTCTTTGGCAGTGTTTCAGAACTTCAGATATTTCCATGTGCATATCTGCAAATGTAAAGAACCAATCAGCTGGGAGAGCAGGCTAGTTTTTGTCAATTACAGACAGCCACCCTTATAAGCTAAATAAAGAAAGGAGGAATGCTGGACATTTGGAAGAGAATTCTTAAAGGACTGGGTTAGTACACATATGGGTACTGAGAGGGGGTTTAAGCCTGCTGGTCTGATGGGATCATGATACTAGATAGACCTTGAAAATGGATGTAGAATGTGCAAATTATTAGAATAGAAAATGTCAGATAATTTGTCCATTTGATTAAGTTTTTGGAGCACAATGAAGGAGGAAAGAGTTAAGAGTTGGAAGCAGGGCACAAAATAAACAGCAACATAATGGAAGATATCCAGGAACTGTTATATAATAATCAAATTATAGCAAGTTGAGATGAAGTTGTGGGATGGATTTAAAGCATCTACAGGAGGATGATTGATGTAAGTCAGAAGAATGAGGAAAGTGAAAGAAAAATAATAATGGACTGCATTTGGGATAGTCACCAACCATGGAAAGGAGAAATGATGGTAAAGGAACATTTTCCAAAATTGAAAAGTGTAGGCCATTATATGAACTAGAGATGTTGACAGCTACTATAATAGAGGACATAAAAACAGAAGGAATATTTTTGAGTTCATAGGGACAAGACAGGGGAATTTCCTGCCTGGTAGCTTGAATAAGAATGTATGACTGTGAAACAAACTGAGGAAGGGATATGACACAGAAATACATGGCTATCAGGAAGGAAACTAAATGTTTTCATCAGAATTTGTGCAGAGCCAAGGATACAGAGGGGTCTCACTATGGAAAGATTTTGAGAATGGGAGAGTCTGGCTGCAGATGAAAAACAAGACCTAAATAACACTTTAAGAGCAGGAGGCAAGTTTCTAAAGAGCCACCTTGAGGAAGTATAGATTAGGGGTCAAAAACAGGAAAGGACAACACAATCCCAGGAGATTTTTCTAGATGGTATTTGATGCAGGCACTGCAGGATAGGAGATTCTGGAATATGGAGCTAACGGACCAGGAAAGAATGAAGAAACGACTTAGTGAATCTAAAAGAACAAGGTTTGATCAAGACATAATGTTTATACACACACACACACACACACACACACACACACACACACACACACACACACAAATGCACACACATGTATACATACATAAATACACATAAATTTAAATTATGTCATAATATAAAAAACTCAAAATATTATACACAAAATGCAGAAAACATATTTAATGCAGGAGGGGTAAGCCCCCTGCACCTCCTGGCCCTTTGTGGGATCTGTGGCCTCCTCCCACATGCAAGCTAATTAATTAACTAATTGCAGGATTGTCCTTTCTGTGCTCCAACGTAAGAAACAAATAGCCAATCAGCTTTTTTAAAGGACTTATTTCCTTCAAAGTACTAAATGAGCTGCCTGCGCACTTCCAGAGCATGTAGAGTCCTTTAGCCCTGGTTCTGTGGATCTGGATAGAACACTGGGAGATTGATGGCTTGAATCTTTAGTCTTCTTGATGGGCAGGTTCAAATGGAGACATGGTTAACTTTTCCATTAAGATCGCAGGAAAAAGCAACCTATTTATGAGGCAGTCTCAGGTGTAAAACTCTCTTCAAAATCTATTTCTCTAAAAACATAAAAGAAAGTAGAGGATCCTTGGACAGACCTGCTGAAATGGCCACAAGATATACCTTGATAGAGGATTAAGAGAGAACAGAGGCTGGTAACTCACACAAATATTTCAGCACCAGTGGTATATAATCCCTGAGAAGGCCTGATTATTGGCTAGGCACCAACTAGAAAATCTTTCAAGTTGCCAATATAAGATTTTTTAGAGACAGGTTTTCTTGCCTGCATTAGTACCTGAAGCACCTCCTCTGAAAACAGGTGCCTGTAAGGAATTAGAATTAAATTATCTAGGCAGAAAGTTAATGATACTGATACAACCAGGTACAAAATGTGCCATTAAACATAACACATGCATAAAGATAGCTGGATATGTACTGACCAGAAAATAAACTTTAATTTAATAAAATGGTAAGTGCTTCATTACGTAATAAAACATAATTAAGAACTTCATTACACAATTCAAATAACCAATTTCTCTTTTTATGACACTAAAGCAGTAATCACATGACTTGCCATAACCAAAGCTAAAACAGCTTTTTGACAGCAATGTGACCTCATTAAAAAAGCTAAAATAATACCCTCATTCAAACCCAAAGGTTTGAAATAATTAAATCTCATTTTCCAAAGTAGTTTATGTCTTTGTAATAATGTTTCTAAATCACCCATTCTGAAATCAGAAACCACTTTATGTAAAATAGGAAGTAGAGCAAAATTGTGACTAGTTTTACTGTGTTTACAAACACCATTTTTAAATCTCCTTTCTTAATTGCTCTGTTTTCAGCTATTCTATCTTAAAGTTTATGACTAACTTTCCCTCTATAAAAACTCTCATAGGTTTGGTACTGTGCAGAATGCACCATAGCCCTGGTGTCAATTTTATACCTCACCCTTTCAACTGTAGTGTATCCTGTAAACAAATTAATAACAAAAGGACTGTTTGAAATAACTCCATATCATCAACACTCAAATCACCTTTTTCTTAACAAAGATTAAATATTTTACCCTTGTTATTGTCAATTTTGAATCCTCCTGAATATTTGCATAACGCTTCTTATACTCAAAGTACATTCCATTGTTTTCTAACTATATCTTCAATAGCCCCATTGTTAGTGGAAAAGCAATGGGAACTACATCCTGAACCACTTAATTATTTTTCACATGGATAACCAATCCAACCTTTGTAGCAAGTGCATGAGCAGGCTTTCTTGTCTTAAAGACACCCAAGAGAGATTATTCAGTCAGTCCATTAGGATATCCTCACTTCTTTAATAAAAAAACAGCCATTTCTTGAGCTTTGTACCTAAAAATTATGTCCTCACTAATGAACTTAGATGTATGTATTAGCTGATTCTTAACAATACAACCTTTACTTAACATGTAAAATAAGCTAATTAAAAAAATTAAAATATTTGTTCTTACTAATTTCTTTCCTGGATAATTTAGCATACAACTTACCTTCTATGTTTTTATATATTGTTATACCCAAATAATTGGCTTTGATATCTCCATAATTTAATTCAATTAAAAAACAAAAAAAGCTGTAGTTTGGTTCAAAAATGTAACAAACACGCACAAGATTTTATGACATGCCTCTTACAAAATAAAAAAAAATATCATCAATAAATCTTAAGGATAACTTGCAAAATTTGAAATGCATCTGATTTAATAACTATACTCTCTTCTCAGGCTACAAGAAATATATTTGCATAAGTAAGGGCTATTAATGCCTCCACAGCTACACACCTATTTTGTTGAAACACTTCTCCAAACACACAGACAAAAATATTAGCTAAAGCCAAATCAAGTAAAGTGCATATCAAGTCTACATTAACTTCTAAATCACTTTCATATTCACCTAAAAATAACCTGCTTAATTCCAGACCGTATTCCTTTGGAATTACTGTCTACAAGAAGGGCTACATGCAAAGTAAACAAAATCAAACAAATCCTTAATCAGGTGACTTATCTTGCCAACAATGGGTTACAAATAATGATCACTAACTGCTGCCATGGGCTCCATTTTTGAATCCTTGGCTCCCCTATTATTCTAAATTGTGGATCCCTCACATTTTTATGTACTTTAGGGAGCCCCAAAATAATGGGCAATCTTTAATTTTTTACAGTAATAAACACAATTATTTTATTACTTAATATGCCTTTCTCCACTAAGTCAGCTAATAAATAATCCTTCTGCCTGTATCTGCTATTAACAAACTTTTCAGTAACTTTTTATACAGCTCTTCCTGATTCAACATTCAACAATTAGTAACATGTTGTAATTGTTCCATGACAACCAAACACCCACATTTGTCAGCTAACGTAATTCAAAGTGATTTGTCATTTGCTAATGCTCTAAATTCAGCTTTATTTAAAATTATAAAATGTTTTAACCTTTGTTTTGAACATCAAAATAATCAACAAAATCGTGCTTTCACAACTAAGTAAACACATTAACAGCAACATCACTAGGTGAATTAAATAAACTAGGCTTCTTTAAAAACTGTAATTAACCTTTTTATCATGTTTAACAAATACACTTGAAAAATTTACTTTTTAATAAACATCTTAAATGAAATCTACTCTTTTGAAATTGCTTCCACTTGCTAGGTATAAAAGTAAAACCTTATTGAAAGGTTGCTGAGAGAGGAGGAAGTCTGAGTTCTTATAAAATTATAAATATATTTATTTTCTTCATTTAGGACAATATTCCAATATTTTCTAACATTTTAGTAGTACATTTATACTGGAAAAGCCTAGGAAGGGTTACTTACTTCTATATGACTTTAATTTCACTTTTAGGCTAGAGATGAGAAGTTAATTATCTACTTCTCTACTTCTATTAATTCAACAAATGAATGAATTCATTAATTTGAACAAAAGGGGACAGGGTCTGGGGTTTGCCTTGCATTTCTGATCTGATCCCAAACCCCTACTTTTAAGGCAGGATCCCCCACAGACAGAAAGCTGGTGGCCAGGGTATCAGGAGTGTTAAGCAGGTGAATGGCACAAGGAAATGCAAGGTTGATCGCCTCACTATATTGGCTGCTTGACATGGGTTGAAGATAAAAACAGACCCTTGAGATTAACTGAAGAAACTGCCACAGGGAACAGTCCTTGCTTAGACTTTAGTTTTTTTTAATTGATCCTTACCAATAGGATTTGCAATATTTTGCATGTAAATCAAACCAACCACATTTGTGGTAAGCAAGAAAGTTCTATTGAACCATTCTAGGCAATGTTGGCTTACATGTGATCACCCACTTCTGTTGTTTTTTTTTAATGGCAAATTTTATTTTTAATTGTCAAATTGCATTTTTAATTGTCAGTGTAGAAGTGACACCACAACCCCATGTGCAAAAATGGGAAAAGAGGATTGTGGATGAATGGATGGATTGATGGATTCTCTATTATAGGTTTCTTTTCTATGCCCAAGTTCCGGTAATCTGAAGAAGTTTTTGTTCAGGAGGCAAAAGCATTTATTTTAGTACTGGATGGAACTTTCAATGAGTAAACTCCAGCCCTATAATATAGGCACTCCTATATTACTGTTTCTAGTCACTCCACTTTACTTTGAGATAGATTCATTATATAGATGACACTGGAAGTCCCATAAAATGGGGCACATTGATTCACTGTTAATGTTGACTCCAACACACGTTATCTCCACAAATCTCCAAAAATAAATGACTTTTCAATGGCTAAAAAGTTCTATTTTTTATAATAGCATTGTGAATTAATCTTTTTCTTTAACAAAGAGATAGAGGTGAATAACAACCTAAGCAGTTTATAACTCATAATTAGGGACTTGGCCTCCCCAGCAATCAGCTGGCATGAATATCAGCCAATCTATGGCTTTTATTTTAATTAATTAGGGCTTGACCTCCATTCCAACCAGCGGGCCCAACTTTTAGTCGATCAGAAACCATAGCCTCCGCAGAATCATAAGGGCTGTTTTCCACCACACCCCCTTGCTAAGGGTTATTTAAACAGCAAGAATTGTAATATATTTTTTTTCAGAATGAACCATTGTATCTAATGAGTCTGACAGTTGGAAGTGTTCATTTCTTTGAATAAACCTGACAACTTAAACCTCAAAGAAGGATTGCTTCTTCTCTTCATTGTTTGATTTTGATAATGTGTACATTTTACTCTAGTTAGCTGTATACCTGCAAAATACTTAGAGGAATACAACAGTGGATTACCTCAAACAAAGAGGATTTTCATTTTGTTTTTAATTATCTACTTAAATGACAAGTGGATATACCATGTACTGCAAGCAGAAAGATTTTATTTTCATTAGTAAGACATCTGAGATATTGTCATAGGATTTCATACTGTTAATTAGAAATTGTTCAGGTTAAGACACATTTGATTGTTAAGCATATTTTTTGTTGTGTTTTTACTGATTTTTATATCCTGGAATTTAGTAAATTAATTGTCATGATTCATATTGGACATATACTGTATGCATCACAATCATATAAGAGATGCTTAAATGTTCTGGAAGTGGCAAAAGTAGTAAAGCTAAAGAAAATCCTGAAATAACAGAAAATTTATACAAGAAAGTGAAAAACAAAACAGGAACTTAATGAACCAAATAGAATACAAATCACTTCTCTGCAGGGGGTCAAATTAAATGAATTCCCCTGTGAAGTTCGTGTCCCCAAAATGCCAGACAAATTTATGTTCTAAATTTCAACTTGCACCATAACGGAGGCAAGGAATTCAGTCTTACATATATCCTCATGCTAAGCTAACATCTCTGTATAAAGGAACAGGATAGCATGGCAGTGGATTTAGAATAAATATGTTTAGAATAAATATTTGGAGGAGTGTGGATGTAAACCCACACATGAATACAGGAGACTTGTCCCTGCAAAAGAATTGTTTTTGTTTGTTGTGGTAGGATAATATTTTAAATACTTTCATGAT
The DNA here is from genome assembly GCF_019279795.1 of Protopterus annectens. Taxonomy (NCBI): domain Eukaryota; kingdom Metazoa; phylum Chordata; order Ceratodontiformes; family Protopteridae; genus Protopterus; species Protopterus annectens. Next base: position 229,067,731 of record NC_056731.1, read on the forward strand.
ACATTTCATATTACTTCAGGAGTTTGAGTTTTATCCTGTTGTAGCTTTCAGAAATTAGAAATTTTGATTTCTCTTTAATGATGTTCTGTAATTTAAGCTTCAATCTTACAGATTGGGAGGGTGGCCTACTGGTTAAAGTGTTTGCCTTACAAACACAAGGTGAAGGGTTTGAATCTCACAAGGGATAATTGGCTAGGCTTAAAAATGGCTCCCAATGGCGGTTAGCCTAGTACTAACCTGTGAACCTATGTTATCTGTATATACATGTATATATAAAACTGAAAGCTATACTTTTCTCTGTGTGATACCCTAAACCTCTTGTGATAAAGGCTCATTGAATATAAGCAAATGAGACCTTAAGGACATCAAGTCTATCAGCTACATGGTTTTTGAAAGCCAAACCTGCTAGTTGGATAGAAGGACATTCTGGCCTTTTTATTGACATCATCTGTATAGCATAATTAGATTGGTGATTCTTTGGCTGAATATATCCCTAAAGACTAAAAAAATAAGAAATCATGGACATTTAATAGCCATTTAGCTAAAGCACTTTTAATGTCCTTAAGGGATCAATTGCTCAATGGGCCTCTAACATAAGATGGTTTAAAGTATCCCGCAGTGAACAATATAG